>NW_011888851.1:203214-230994 GCF_000151845.1 Pteropus vampyrus
AACTAGCACATGTTTAAGTCAAGATAATACTAAAGGTAGTAAAACTGTATATGGCACAAATGATTAAAAAGAGTAATTCTATAATTTCATTTGGTTGTAAGAAGTTGATCTTTCTCTGGACAGTTTTCAATACCAAGTTATTTTAGGAACTGCCAGTCTATGACGGTTCATGAATTTTTATTGTAATGTTGAAGTTTAAAAAAAAAATCTCGTTATCCTGAAACTAGTATCAATATATTCAATGAACACTGAATAAATACTTTCTGATTGACTGGCTGGAACTGCTGAAATAGTTGCCTTATTTGGAAGGAAATATAATAAGTAATAGGATGGATTAAGCAGTTTCATGCTAAGTAGAATATAAACTTTCTTTTTATAAATATAAATTGATTCTAAAATTCAATAACGTTTGGACATTTTTTGCCTAAAGTTTCATATTGAACTTTTATCCTAGAATAACTCTTCCTTTCACCAGTTCTTTCTCAGTCTAATGAAATATGTTTTAAAAATTGCACTATTTGTAAAAACTTACTCAAAACTAATAAACAAATGAAAATCCACAGTGTTAAATGTTATTTCTACTCTCAAAAGGATTCAAAATTGTTGTCAAATTTAGTCAAAATACATATTTTTATCTGAATATGGCACTGTTCACATTTTTAATTACCTTGATAGACTCAGTTTTTTTAATGAGTCTACATATGTTCTTAGTTTGAAACAGAGTGACCTATTTATTGTCTATAATTGTTTGTTTAGGAAATTATCTGTTGACTATTCGAAGTTCAATTAATTTTCAAAGTGTGTGAAAAAAGTACCTTTGTTAATAGTTTGCTCCATAGCCCTGTTTATACAATTTTGTTTAGAAGGAATATAGAAATATATAATACCAATGCTTTATGTTCAATCAAATTTATGATAGGCTAAATTTATAGTAATAAGTTGGGAGAAGCTATTTGACACAACATGAATGAATATTAGAATATACAAGATCCTTTTGCAAAATAAAACAAATGAAATCGCATTTAAGGACAGGAAATGCAATTGCTAAATGAAAGAAGAGTATTAATATAAAATCCATTGAAGGGCAAAACTGAATGGCTAATAAGGCTACAAAGAGATATTTAGCTCAACAATAATAAAACTGAAAATTAAAACAATAATAGCATTATAATGGTCAACGCATTAAATGTTTTTAAAAATCCAATATTACCAAATTTTGGTGGTTTGGAACCAGTTAGCTTCATAAACTGCTGGCAAATATGCATATTGGTATAGCTTACTCATAGAAAATTTGGTCCTCTTTAGTTAAATTATGTGTATGTACACCCCATGACCAAAAAACCTCCTGTATGTTATTCAGAGATGATTGAGCTTAGGCCCTTGAAGAGATATTTATCTAGCATTGTTTTTGGTAGCAGGGAGCTGGATTAAAGTTAGCCTAGATTTCCATATGTAAAGGAAATGATAAAAATACATGCATACATGCTATGTAGCGAAATTGTTCCTTAGAATCATATTACAGGATTTATTTATATAAAATGCCCCCAAATACAAAAAAATAGAGAAACAGAAATCAGATTAGTGGTTGCCTATGGCTGGGGGTGGAAATGGAAAGTGACAATAAATGGATGAATAATTTCTTTTAGAGTTAATGAGTATGTTCTAAAATCATACTGTGGTGATGACTGTACAGCTGTATAAGTAGGCTACGATTAATTGAATTGCACGATGAGAATAGGTGAATTTTATGGTATGTTAATTGTATCTCTCAGTAAGGCTGGTAAAATATGGAATACAAATATAGTGAGATTATAATATAATACTATGTATCTTTAGTAAGGCAAATATTTACAAGATTTATACAAATCCAACATATATACCAACTTTAAATGGATCCTTTATAAGGGAAGGACAAGAGAGAATTGGGGTAAGGCCCGATAGGACAGTATATGTGTGACAGTAAAGAAGCTTTGCGTGAACAAATGACGGCATGCCTTAAACTGACAATGGTTAGTGCAACTCTTGTCCCTGGGGAAAAATAAATTAATAGAGCAACTATCAGTGATGGCGTTTGACGAAAATTCAGGAGAGGATAAAATTTTATTAACATAAGGTTTTGAGAATTCGAAGTGCTATGCTGGTTATCACAATTTCCAGAAAGGTCTGAAAGGGAAAGGAATGATTGTGCACGATGAGCTAGGAAACTAAGGAGGTGGCAGGGGGCAGACTAGTCATTTCATGTAAAAATTATACGCTCTTCAGTTTTGTTATCATAATTATGTCCTCTTTAATAGTTAACGGAAAGCCAGAAGAATTTGTAAGCACTCAACTATTTAAATGATTTTTTTAACCTCTCAGAAAATAGCTTTTAACCATGAAACTCCTAATAATCACTGTTTTTTAAAATATGATAGATATTCGATTTTAACCTTTAGGCTATAGGATATGTTTGGCATAAGACAATAAATATGTAAATGAACTTATAGATATTATAGTAATTATTCTACACTCTGTAAAGGAAATGCACATATTTCAATCAGTTAACCTACAGAAAGCACATGAATCTGGTTTAGCATCTCTGTGTAATTCTGCTAGTCATAAACTATACCTCCAATAGATTCTGAACAAATGCACTCCAAAGTCTCTCTTACAATTATTATATATTTGAAAAAAAATGCAGATAATATGTACTTAGAAAGTACATATCGACTGATTTACTCATTTCTATTTGATTAGAATACTCTTTAATTGTATCTGAGAACGTTTAGAGCAGAGAGATTGGGGATACCAGAGCATTATAGTAGTCTGTTATCCATCAAATCAAGTCACTTCTTAAACTTCTAGAGTCCTTGTTTATAAACGAAGACATTATTACCTTCTAAGCATTTGGAAGTATTTGGGAACAAATTGCTGTAAATGACAGAGCATTTGAAGATTTTTTTCTTAACTGGAAAATGCTATAGTCTAGACGAACAAATTCTTTTCCTTATATGCTCTTACATTCTCTAAGTATAGTCAGGTTTACTTTAATAGAATCGCCAGTGCTTATTACAATGACTTATTATGCACATTATGATGCAAGTTATTCCGTAATTACCTGTTACCTTCTCACCTTGTAAATAAATTCAAAATCCTTTTATGCAAAGAATCAAAAAGAAGTTGTAATTCACAATGAAAAACAAAGTTTGAGTTTTAATAAATCTTCTTAAATTTAATTTAGTTTAATTCAAGTAAGTAAAAAAAAAAAAAAATTAAAACTTCCTAAGTGGAAAAAATTGGAAAGAAGTTTATTAATGGTATTGCCCAAGGTCTTTTGGAAGAAACGTATTTGATTAGGAAAAAACAAAAACAATGTAAAATATCTAATTCTGTAGAGAATTTGGTGATATGTAATTTAGTTACTTAATCTAAATTATATTCCAAACTAAAAGATTTTATACTCTATTTTATTTCACTATAAAATATTTAAAAGAAATCAAAAAAATTTAAATGCTATGTTTGTATTTTCCATTTTCTTAAATTCAAGGAGAGAAAGCAAAATATAATAGATAAAATAATCTTAGTTATCTTATATATAACTCTGTATAATGTAAAATTGTGACCGTTTTTTTTAATTATGATAGCCTCTCACTTATATTCATGTCACATTGTTTCTTAATATTCTTGCTGAAATGATTCACAAATGTGATTCCAAAAATTGATATTTTATTTGATTAACCAGTAATTTTTATTCTATAGTTTTGCTTGAAAAATACTTTGTCAAATATATTATGAAAATATAAACTTTGTTATTACTTATATTAGCTTTACAAATTTTAACTAACATAAATATAAAGTTTTTAATTCTTACAGAATCCATAAAAGATTTAGATGGAAAAATAAATCTTCTTTTGATATGTTTTATTTTGAAATTAATGTTTATAAATTCAATCCCCTGGCTCCCCAAAAAAGTTGTTTTATACTTTTTAATCAAAGGTTTTTTGTGTGTGATAGTAGCATATCTCATTTTTTTCTATTTTTTTCCTTTCTTACCTTCACAAATGAAACTGGTAATAGTTTTGGACCCCATGCCATTTTGTCATGTAATTATAGCTCATCCTTTTATAAAAGAAAATTAGAAAACCACTGAGTGTTATAGATATTAATGGTTGTTAGAAAAGTATAATAAAAGGCTGTCTTTACAGAGCATTGCTAAGCTTTTATGTCATTATTTGTGAATGACTAATGCATTCAAAGGAGAAGAGTGCTAATCTCCAAGTCTAGGATGATGGACAGTGGAAAGGGAAAGAATGGCTGAGAGAAAGCTGTTTGTCATACGTGAAGCTCTAATAACAGGCTTGCCTACAATGAGATATTTCAGCTGAACTTAGAAAAAGAAATGTTTATTACATGTGAGGTTATCATTCATGGCATTTCAAATCACCAAGGACAAATCTGTTGGACATCTTTGAGTAACTGAATATTTTTAAAGCACATTAACAACCCAAAACTCCAGAAAGCAATAAATAGTATCTTAAGTAATGTCACGAAGCCACATTTTTAATGTTTTCTTTCTCCCAGTGTCACATTTATGTATTTCTGAAGTTGTGAGCAGCTAAAAAAATCATAAACAAGGCCTCTACATTCATTGTTGTCCTTTGATTACAACCAATGAAAACAAGCTCTGGGTTTTTAAGACATTAGCATGAGTTTATAAGAAGGATATGGAGTAGCTTCCAGAATCCCAGGAAACACTGAAGATCAGGAAGAACGAGATACAAACAAGTTTCTGGAATCATGGTAAGAGAAACTAACGAATAGTCTCATCAGGGTAACACCATTAATAAGAATCAGCTCCCAACATTTTTTTTGTCTTAAATGTTTTTCAGTTCAAGATTCAAGTTCTGGAGAGAAATAGCCACGCGACGGTCAGAAGAGAGTGTGTGCGTGCCCTTGTTTGTAAGGTTGCATGCAAAGGCTGACAGGTGTAATTACCCGAGGATATTAAGACAGTATTTTCAAACGAAGTGAGGAGATGAATACTGGGAAAAAAATAAAGTTATAAACTCTACCTGGACACTGAACATCCTTGTGTGTGTAGTAATTACAAAAGTACACTGACTAGTATTTACATAAAGTTCTCAGCTATTGCCTCACAGTGAGACTAATTAGACTTTGGCCCTTATAGAATGCCTGTACTGTCTTTGATCTAGCAGCACCTGAAACATACTTACTTACCAGGACTATGTGCTTTTCAGATTGAAGTAATCTATCAATACACTAATCTCAAGCATTTCATTGCTAAACTAAGAAGAATGTGGAATCTGGACACAAATTAATTACCAAGCAAATGCTTGATGAATCTTTGCTGTGATTTTTCTTGGCTTAGGGACACAGTCTAACTATGGGAAGATTATAGAAAAAAAGCAATTTTGTTCTTTGGGACTACAATTTTTGTCCTGGCTTCTTTAGACTAATTTAAGAATTTGCTTCATGATTGGAGAATCAGTTTGGGGTAAATTTTTTTCATAAATTTGTAACATACAGAAGAAATTTGATTCGGCAAGGAGTTTTATTTAAAATGGAAAAAAGTAGAGTTCATACAATAATCATCCTGTAAGCCTGTTGGATGTGTCAATGGATGTATTAAATGTATCCAGTTATTTAGAAATTATTGTCTTTTTCACATTCCAAACAAGATTCCCTCTGATTGCTTTCACTATTTCTGTGCACCATATGTTATCTCCTGTAACCCTTGCTTTGAACTTCCTGCACCTGCGATTATATTTGAGGCCTGCCTGTAGGCAACTGCAGCTCTTTTTCAGAAAACAGGAAATACTTGGGAGTCAATAACGCCATATAGCAGACTTTGGCAAATACACTATAGCAGTATAAAAGCCTAGCTCATTCACTTCGAGTTAAGGAAAAATTCTGAGGAGTGAGATTTTGCCTGAAATTGCACACTTGTTTTGGTTCCATCCCTACTCTCTCATCAATTTCTCTAGGAGCAGTTTTCTAATAAATCACAAGAACATGAATCATTATCTCAAGGTCTGCTTTGAAGACATGACTTAAGACATTATTCTCTCCTATTTTCTCTCATACCTTCTGGTTCCTCTTCATTGCTTTCTATTGCCAACTTTTCCTTCTCTGTCCAACATAAAAATAATGTTTGAGTTCCTCAGCACTCAATCTCAGACTCTTTTCTCATTGTACTCCATACCCTCTCCCTAGGCAATTTTATCTATCCCTATGGCTAATGTTATAATCAATTTTTTTCTGAATTACCTAGACATTCCTCGAATCTTTAGACAATATATATGACACTCTCCTCAATATTTCTACTTAGATTTCTCACAGGCAACTCAAATTCAATACACCTAGAATGAATTCATAATCCATTTTCTGTGGTTAATTCAAACATAGCTCCTCCACGGACAAGGGAGGCAAAGAGGACTGCTGCGTCAGCAGCCCCAAGGAAGACAATGCACAAAGTGTTCCCCGGGCTATGCTTGATCCCAAGGACACTTCTCATTGCTCCCATGGGCACTATTTGCCCCTTTGAATGTTCCCATGGACATTATCTCCCTGCTCCACTAGAGGACACGGCTTGTCCAGTATTCCCCAACACTAGATAAGCAGCATGTCCGGCTCTCATCTGATGGGGAAGAGCCTTGTTCCCTGGGA
The DNA here is from genome assembly GCF_000151845.1 of Pteropus vampyrus. Classification (NCBI taxonomy): domain Eukaryota; kingdom Metazoa; phylum Chordata; class Mammalia; order Chiroptera; family Pteropodidae; genus Pteropus; species Pteropus vampyrus. The sequence goes on from NW_011888851.1 coordinate 209,881, forward strand.
TGAAGCAATCCCCTTTCTGTCTGTTCACATATAAAACAATGACTGTTCTTGACCAGCTGCCTTTTCCTGCAGGTCCAATCAACCAAGTGCTGAAGTTTCCTTGTATTGTGAGTAATAAATGGCATTTCTCACACTTCTGGTCCTCCGGTGGTCTTCTGGAATATCCAAACCCAGGTGCAAGTTCCAGGCCAGGGGCACCTGCATTACATATCTCAACTCACATTCCATATACAAAATGATCACAATGTGGAAGAAAATCAACCACAGAATTGTTAGCATAAGAATCTGCTTTAAAACACTAGGTATGAGGAGGCTCCCAAGGAGCATTCAAACTTGGGGGAGCAGGGTTGAAAGCTTTATTGTGCTAGTTTCAGGAATAGACAAACATTTCACATGGATTAGCAGGCACTGGACAATCTAGTTTGTATCAAGATGAGTAGAGAGAAACAGAGAGAAGCTAATGTTATGTGCAAGAGGATGTGGGCAGGAATAGCTGAAAGATCAAGTATATACACAGACTACACTGGAAAATTCTCAGTCCTTCAGAGTCTCTCACAACATTCTTCTCCTAGTTCCTATGACTTTTCTTCATCTCGTTTGCTTCACCCTAAAACAGTGGTCCCCAACCTTTTGGGCACCAAGGACCGTCGCTCCTATGAGAATCTAATGCCTGATGATCTGAGGCGGAGCTGAGGTGGCGATGCTAGCACTGGGGAGTGGCTGCAAATACAGATGAAGCTTTGCTCACTTGTCTGCTGCTCATCTCCTGCCTTGCGGCCGGGTTCCTAACAGGCCATGGACTGGTACGGGTCTGCAGTCCTGGGGTTGTGGGCCCCTGCCCTAGATAATATAATTCATTATTCTAATAACCATCAAAAATGGTCTTTATATACTCTGACACTTCTATGATCTATTTTATAATACTTTGCTAAATATTTAGTAATTGCAAAATATTACAAAAAGCTATAAAAATTATAAGTAAACTAGTAAAATATTAATTTATCCATCAGCTAGTTTAAGAAATCTCTTATGTGTTTTTCCTGGATCCTATTAGATTTTATCTTCACTCAGATGTGATCATTAACCTGACTTTTACTTTTAACATTTATTCCCTTATTGTCTGTATCTCTAAAACACATTGTTTTTTTTTTCTTGTGTATAAAGTGTTTAACTATAAAATAACACTGTAAGTATTCTTCTATGACTTGCATTTTCCACTCAAAATTATATTCCTGACATCCATGTATGTTATATAAAACTGTTGTTTTTAACATTTTGATTGCTGTATAATATCCCATTGTACATAAATATAATACAATTTATTTATTCATCTTAATGTTGGCAGATTTGGGGGATTGTCTCTATATAAAAATTAATAACACTTATGAAAAGTCATTTCAATGAACATTTCTATATATTTCTTCCAATGTATGCATGTGAGGGTTTCTTTGAACACTTAAGAGTAGAAAGACTAGGTCTTTAAGGACATAGTCTTCAGAATGTCAAATAATTTTTCAAAGCATTTGTACCAGTTTTATATCCATACAGTAGCAGATGAGAAATTCAGCTGCTCTACATTTTCTTCAAGAATTGATAGTTTAGTCTAATCCATTCCTCATCCAGCAGCTACTATATTCTTTTACAAATGTAAATCTGATTAAGTCACTCAAACCCTGCTTAAAATCCTTTAATGGTATCTCATTGATCCTAGTATAAATTTCAAAAGTTTAGCATTGTCAAAAAGTTCTTTTAGTTCTGACTTCTCCATCATTCAATATTTTATAACATTCTTCTTGCTTTCTGTCTCCATACTGGCCTTTGTTTTCTCTTTTTTGCTCCAAGGCCTTCATACATGATAAACTGCTTTTTTCTACCTCTTTCTCTGATTACCTCTGCTCCTTTTAGTCTCCGGTTAAATGCCACTACCTCAAGGAAGCATTTCTTGACTCTTTAGCATTTAATAGGTTCTCATTAACTGCCATAATTGTACATAGTTTTCTAAAACAACATTTAAAATCACAGAAATAATTAACAAATGATGCCTGTGCCTTTAAGTGTGCTCACTATTAATTTTCATATACAGAGAAGGTCAATAACAGTTTCTGGTCTGTGTTGTTCACAAATTTATTTTGAACTAGCAACTTCTTGACTAATAGTTAATGCTCATCAAATGTGTTGAATGAGAATGACTAATTCCTATACACACACATACACACGTGCATACATTATACTTTATATTCATTTTTCATTTCAGAAGTGGTATATTATTATCTAACGAATATTCATGTCCTCTCTACATTCCTAATTCCCCCAACTTCTAACTGAAAGATATAGTTTTCTGTGCCATTGATACTTATGTTAGTCATTACCTGCTTTGACCAATGAAATGTGGAAAGTCTGAAGAAAGCAGAAATGTTATGTTTGTTCTTTTAGGCGCACCATCTTGCCTTCCACTATTACCATAAGAGTATGCTCTAGCTATCCTGCTAATCCCTTAAGAATAAGGGAGTCACATGAGGCCAAAATGGGGCCAGTGTAGATCAGGCAAATATCATCTGATCCAGACTGAGATATAAGTGTTTCTTTTTATAAGCCACTGAGATTTGGTGGTTAATTGTAGGCAGCAAAAGTGAATAGACACACTAGATACATTTTAAAAAGAGATGCAATTCTTTAAAGAAAACAATAGATTTTTCTCTAGTGATGATTAATAAAATAAAATAAATCTAAGTTTAAAAATAAATAGCTGCTCAAACCATTTTTTTCCAAAATAACTTGAGACTCAAACATAAATTTAAACATTGGAATATTTGAGTGGAGGACTTCTTGATTTTAAACTCTTCTTATAATTCTTTTATTACATAAATCCTTTCATGCATATAGGCATAAAACAATAAGGACAATTGTCAGTATGAGATATAACCGATAATTTTCTTAACATTTTAATGGCCAGCTTTAAACAGACAATTTTCCATTAGCTGCACAGAAAGGGCTTTCTAATCTTTTTTTGGAATGACTTCTACTTTTCAAAGGTGAAATACTCTTAACCGATTACTATCTAAACCTAATGTTCAAGTTTAGCTTTTTAGTCACAAAGGAAAAAAAGCCATTTAAGTTTCATAGGTAGTGAATATATCATAACTAAAAGCATATAATTTAAGTCATGCAGATAACATAATTCAAATGTAAGATATACTTGCTACATTTATTCTTGGTTAAATTAGCTTCCACAACTCGAAGATATCTCTAAACTCCTAGGCCAAGGAGAATGAGACTAGAAAAAGGAGTCTTTCTATTTTACCATAATAGAAGGTTGATGCCAGAATTTGCCTCCTTTATTTAGAATGAGCATTCATTTCTTACAGGGTGGTGGTCTTATGGTTGGACCCAAACGACATCCACATGCCGAAGCAGGGACTCTAAGGAAACCTCACGAACCTTTCCCCTGACTATAGTCAATCCTACTAGTGACAAGCTTCCGACTGGAATCAGGCTGATTATCTCTCTGAAAAATGAGGATGGAATTTAGAGTTAGATAATTAGATTTACTGTATATGCTTAGAAGTCAAGTGATATAAAAATGAGCACTTTATGGTAACCATGTAGATTCTGAAGACAGAAAGAGAGGCCATGCACAGAAAAGGAAATCAAGCCAACATAGCAGACATGCAGAGATTGAAGATGGAGCTTCCTGTCTGGGTTTCAATGAGCTTTTCAGTTCTTTTTTCTCCTTTGCCACAAGACCTATGTACACATATTTCTTTTCATGTAACTAAAGGTAGAAAAGACTCAGATACTAGGTTGCCAATTTTTCCATCAGACTTAACTGTAAGCAAATGAGATATCAAAATCTAACATTTGTAATCTCAACAACCAGCTCCTAAGAAATGCCTCTTTATATTCCAATTCTGCTTTCTCTTACTCCCAAATGAAATTTCCTGTGCAAAATCTAACTTTTCTCATGTGAATGTACAAAGGAAATTGTATATGTATTGATGGTTATAACTATGCTGGTGGAGATGGATAAAGGCATTGTTGTACATTCTAATTTTGTAAAGAGGAGAGGTTATTGAGACAAGTTTTTTTTTTTTTTCTTTTTTATAACCAAAGGATATTTCTATGGACTGAAATATGCCCTTCCTCCCCCAAGCGAATTCACATGTTGATGCCTTAACCCCAATGTGAGTATATTTGAGCTAGGACTTATCAGAAGGTAATTAACATAGGACCTATTAGGAGGTCCAGGGCAGGATACTAATTCAATAAGATTAGTGTCCTTATAAAAAGAAGTACTAGACAGCTCTCTCCCTCTCCATGAACCCACAGAGGAAAGGACATGTAAGGACACAGGAAGGAAGGCAACATTTACAATTCAGGTAGAAAGCTCTTTTACCAGAAACCAAATTTGCTATCCCTTTTTATCATGGACTTTGTGAGAAAATATTTTTTTGTTGTTTAAGTCATCCATTTTATGGTATTTTGTTATGGCAGCCCAATCTTACTAATACATCTATTTAACAAATCCCATAAATGAAGGGGGCTTATTTCTACTTGAGAGTCCCAAAATTTACAAGGAAGCTGAATAGCAGAGCAATTTGTAAGTCGCTACAGTTAATGGAACATCTCCATCGGAGTATATACCTTCCATAAAATGCACACTGCTTCTATAGTACGCTGAAGGGTGACATTTTTCTTGGATAAAATCAATTTACATTTAATATATTACTACTCAAAATTATGTTTGCCTTTCTAACAAAGAAAATACTGTCATGCAGAAAGAGGGAAACTCATAAACAACAAACTATAACACTGTAATGAATACTCTAATAGGGATATAAATAACTTGCTATAGAAGAACAGAAAAACAATTATTAGAAATAAAGGAATACTTTATACTTAGAGGTGTATTTTCTTTTGGAAAAACTTAACCTCTCTCACCTAAAAAAAAAAAAAAGATCATTGGCATTTAAATCCTTTGTTATTAATATATTTTTATTTTATTGTATTATATTACTATTAATTTGCTAGAGAGAAGAACCAAAGAACAAATCAAAATAATCTGATTAAAAAAAAGAAAGATATCTGATAAACTGGGTAGAAGAAAAAGAAGAAGCAGAACTTGTCTTTATCAGAAATTTTAATTACTAAAAATACTATCATATCAGATTGTAAGTATAGCCTAACACTTAAGGGCAGCAGAAACTAATGTGAGGTAGATGGAGAAATTAAAAAAAAAAAAAAAGATGATAGATTAAGAATCTCATTGTGATAGTAAGTGATTTATGTGGCTTTCTCCCATGGTGGCTTTTTTTAAGATGGAAACCATATCGACTTCTCTTATGTGATCTTAGCCCCTAGAATAGTGCCTGACACATAATATATGTTCAACAAATTCCTGTGGCAAAAATAATGGGTATGATAAAGTTCAACTGTGGGGTTTGTTGAAGAGGAAGCAACTAAAAGAACACTGGACATCAAAGTGAGACTGTTAGAGCAAATGAGAGCTTTTATGTATTTCAGACTTTTTACATAATATCAGATGTCCTGGTCCATGTTATGCCTTATAACTCATATTTTTCCTTTCAGCTTTATATAGCCACTATAGGTCATGTTAATAAATGCTCTTCTATTTCAGCAAGTGGACTGTTTCTACTACCAGGAAAGCTATATGCAGTGAAAATGCTCATAGCTTCCTCTAATTGAAAATATACTGCTGGTTATACCCTCAAGTACAAGTATTATATCTACTTATTCTATGATGCTAAGAATCATGACACTATTATTAAAATAGAGACAAAATATTCTTCAGGTTAGAAAAAATTGGTGTGTGTGTGACCAAGGAGATTATGCATTACATTTCATCACAGTTGTCACTCTTGTGATATACTGTAGAGCACTAAAAGCTATTGTTCCCATGAATTATAACCCAATACCTTCACTCTAAAGATTCATTTTATCAGGAATCTCAGTATTATACATCGCCACTGTAATGTGTAACATATTTTTAGTGACATATCTTTATGGTATGTTACAGGCTAAAGTAGAGTAATTATCATTATAGGAAAGTTTTACAAGAGATTTTATGTTCTAATTCTTATGTTAAAGTTATTTAAGTTTTTTTTTTTTTCTGGAACAAAAATGTTAAAAATACTCATAGGTTATATTGTAAAATCAATCGCTAATAATTTTAAATTATTTTCAATTTTTAGGAGGTTCTTTTATGAGAAAAAAATATTTCATCAATAAGTCAGTAAAAACTGTCAATGTGTGCTCATTTTACATATTTCAGCTTATGCCAAGTGTCTGTTTTGCAGGAAAACAAAATAAAGACAAATATTAAAGACTCAATTTTGCTGCACTAAAGTAAATCATAAGTAACTGCAGAAACAGAAAGCTATTTAAATGCAAAAATCTTGCTAAATTTTCTGTAAGGCCATAGAACATTTAAATGGTGTCTAAATATTTTAAACATAATAAAGAATAGATCTCAATAACTTATATGACCATCTACCTCTAGCTTCTGAGTTAAATTCTGGCCTGGCTAGCCATTAGTAAATAATTAGAAGTGACATGAGACATCCAACATTCAACACAGACTTGCTTTTTCCAGCTTAAGAGCCTAGTTACTTTATGCAAATTGGTAGAAGACCATTATTATGCAGCCTTGGCAATCAGTGTTTAATTTGTTGATAGCCTTGACAGTTGTGGCCAGAGTATAATTGGCATGGGTCCTGGTGCAAAATAAATAAATAAATAAATTGGGTTGTGCACAAAACTAAACAACATAATTACCAACAATTAGGCATTAATTACGAGGTAGCAGATTCTCAAACCCTTCTGAATTTGGCCAAAGCTAGACCTAATTATATTTTAATGCTGTAAAAACATTCATGTTCCTGAAATGATCAGTTGTGCAGAAGGTGCTTCCAGTAGAATTCACGTTTCATAATGGATTATATTATAATGGATATTAAATATGTTTCTACGGAGAGATAATCTAATAATCACAGAAAAATTGGTGAGGTGGGATTTATGCTAACTTAGTTGTAATTTATCTACTTTATTTTATCTGATCACTTGTTAAAATGCTGATATACAAAGAAATGAAAATTATTTTAGGAGTATATGAAACAAAGTCCATTGATGCTTATGTTAAGAAGAGAGGAATAGGGAAAGATGCTTGGGGAAAAAATATAGCTTCACTAAGTAACTTCCACCATATAAAAGAAATCCTGTCCAATAATAGACCCTGAGGAGCATTGCCACAGCACACTGCCAGCCATAGTCTTGATAATGGTTTTGTACTACCAGGTGGGGCATGAAAAAGTATTTATGTGAAAAATATTTTAGCACATAAAGTATTTCATTGTAATTATTAATGAAAACAAAATCATGGCAGCCCTTTGGGACATGAGAAATATTTTACATTCTTTCTGATTAGGAACATAGATGAAGAATGTCATCAAATTTCAGCAGCTTAGCAATATCTGCATAAACATTTTCTTTCTCTATTTCCTATGATCTTAATACTTGAAGTTGTGGTCTATGAGTTCTCTTGCCTACCAGTCTTAATATAATCCATCTATTCTTTTAGGGGTATATTCTAAACTTGTGACTGACAGGTTATTCTGAGCAGAAGGTCACACACAAGTAAAATGAACATCCAGTTTTGCTTGGAGGAACCCACCTGTTTTGTTCAATTTTTTCACATAAATGCATATTAATCTGTTCAGTTAGCTAGAGGAATGCACTCTGTTTTCTGAGGAAAATAAGATGCATTCTTTATTTTTACATTAATCTTTCTGATTTCTATATCTCACATTCACTCTTCTGGATTGATAATTAGAAGTTATGTATCTGTCTGTTTGTTTCTTTGTTTGTTTGTTTTAGGCGTGGCAACCCTAGGTTGACTTCACAGATTACAAGGACCTTGTCAGTTTACAATTCCTTATTTTTTTTATTTTTTACGCATACAGCACCTGGTCTTCCTAGGTAGTCTCCCATCTAAGTACTAACTAGGCCTGAGCCTGCTTAGCTTCCAAGATCAGATGGAATCGGGCTTGTTCAGGGTAGCATGGCCATAGATCTGTCTATTTATTTATTGAAGCTATTTTTTAAAATTATTTTAAGTAGCATCAAAGAACTCACAAGTTGTCTAACTAATGGCCTGTCCTGAATCTTCACCCTAGACAATGCGGCACTGGAAATTACTGAGCAGTTCTTAATTCTTGAAAGCTTCTCTTTCCATGAATTCCACACACTATTTTATTTATTGGTTAAAAATTTGCTTTCTCAATGGTTATCAGCATCATTTAAAGGTCATTATCATTGATTCAGAGTCTTTAAAATTGACAACATCTACCTTACTTAAAACTTTTGTACATGCTAATTTTATTTTCTCCAGATTATATAACATGTACTTTTTCCATTTGCTTGTTTCCATTTGCTTTATCTTTGCTGTTTCCACACCTGGAAATATCTTACTTATCTTAAACACGATCTACTTTGCAAAGTTGTAGTCTTCCCTACCAAACACCACTCAGCCAACAGACTAAACCATTGGCCCATCTAAAAACCTTGTCTTTATAATGCCTAGCAAAAGGTTTGGCATATTGGAAATTATTAATTGTAGGGGTGTGTGTGTGTGTTTGTGTGATTTTTACTTATTTGTTTTCAGCTTGAAGTGCATATATGTCTTGGACACAGAAAAAAGTGGGTCTAAATATTAAAGTGTCTGAGACTAAGTGAGGTAAGAAGAAGCAAGATAGCAAAAATAAATTTAAAAAATAAGTTTATATAATACAAATTTTTTTTATTATTTAGGAAAGTTTTCCCCCCTCAATAGCAAAAGCCTCATCTGAGTGGAGAATCAAAGATGTTTACAGAGAAAATTTGTTTCTCCTCCTTCAAAGTTAGAGAAATTACTAAAGCATGGTAAATCACTAGATGCAAATCATACTGAGTGAAAATTTTCATACTTACGGGCTTCAGCCCCTTGTACAAATAACTTATAATTATACTGAATTAGTGATTTACAAAGAAAATTCTATGAATTATAACCTATAGATAAAATATCACTATTTGAACAATGTAGAAGCACATATAGAAAAATAAAATGGTCTCTCTAAGACAATATTTGAGAGACAAAACTATGATTAAATCTCAAGCCTCTGGATTTCAGGGCTTTATTTCCAAACAGAATAATTACTGAGTTCCAGTGAGAGCAAAACAAAAGAGACAAAAATATTTGATGAACCAAAACAAAAGAATATAAAACAATGTCAACAAAATCCATTTTGAAGCATTTCATATGGAACTACCAATTTGAAGAGAAAAATAAAGTAAATGACTAATTAAAAGATCTGTTTTTAAAAGACCTCCTGTAAACACTTTTTTTCATATTTAAAAATTATGCTCTTATCAAAATTTCTTGCAACAAATTGTATATGCAGATTAGTGTCTCTGTAACTGTTTAAAATTAGCAGGACTGACCAGTTACATTCCCAGAGAGGATGACTTGGAGCTAATTGATCCTGCCAGAGACTAAGTATAACCACTGTGTTTCAGTTCAGGTTGCCATTATATGTCTGTGCATGTTTTCAGATGCCAATTATTGCACTTCAAAAATCTGCATATTACTAATATCTCTGCAACTGAAGAGGAAGAGGAGAGAGTATTATCTAAACAATATAATTAGAGCAGTATAGGCAATTAACTTTGCTGTTTAGTATGAAGTTGAGAGCACTAAAGACTGAAGTAATAAATATTCACAAACACTTCATCATTATACAGAATCGCAGAACAGCCGCACATTTTTAATACACAATGCAGACAGTCATATTATTAAACTTAATGGCATCTGAGAAATGATGAAAAGCTCACAGCCTTGAGCTTGTAATGAGATAAGCTTGTAGCCTGATCAGCTTGCATACAAATCATCTCATCTGAATAAAATTAATGTTTGATTTTTGTATCTCTCCTCAAGCATTGCTGAGTCCCCCTTTTCATTTTATGAACAATTATAGAAAGGAAAATAAAAGTTTAGCTGTGATATGATATATCAGTGGGAGTGTCTCCAAATACATGGAATTTTAAGTTCTCATTTCTAGTGGTGCGCATAAGATTTTATATATTTTAAAAAAGTAAAGAATGGATTTGTGATGCTAAATACAATGTGAGAAAATTTTTAAAACTTTTAAATTAATATAAAAATGTTTATGTTTAAGTATGTTTTAATATTCTAAAATAACAACAGCATGCTAGTTTTTAATGCTAAAATGATTAATACTCATAGATTTAATTGCATTGTCTTCTGAAAATTCGATATTCCCTCAAATTCTCATTTTAAAATTATATTAAGGAGATGAATGTGTCATGTGTTCTTTCAAGATAAATCAAAATATGAAAATTATATATTTCATTTTTATTTATGTGATTGAGTTTACATTCAATATTTAAATTCCAAAGTCAGTCATTTCCCTATATGCTTTTCAAATTGAGTTAGTTGTCACAGGTTTTACTTAAAACAGATTGCAATCATTTTAAGGTAAGTCAGTGTCCTCTTCCTTGAACATTTTATACAATGTCTACTTACATGTAGCATTCCAAACTATAAAAGAATATAAACCACAAAATCTCAATTTCCATTTCAAACATGTACCAGGAAAGAAAACTACAAAGAAATCATTTAAATTAGATAAAACTCCTTGTGGATATCTTAGACTATAATTCTTGAACAGGGTTTCAGATTATATTACATTTTCTCTATATGTGATTTGTAGTTATTCAGCACATCAGTATCAAATTTTATCTCCAAAAACAAAACTATGAAGAACTAACATTATTCTCAAAACTATGGAGATTTAAGCTATAAATTAAAGAGAGTATTGAGGGAAAATATTTAGATAATAACTAATTTGATAACTTAATCTTTCTTTCCTGAATCACTCCAGCTTACTAAAAGACATTTATTTCATTGTATTCACGTAGACATCTCTTAAGTGACATAATTGAGAATTAAGTGAGTCAAAACATAAAGTACATGCAATATGGCCTAGCAAAAAATATATGCTCAATAACTGTTAGCTATTACTTAAGAAGAAGTAACCCTGCACTTCAGCTCCTCCTAGTTCTCTTGTATGCCCACCAAGATTCAATACTGTTAGTTCTCATACATGTTTTTCCAAACTGAACTTTCTCTTTAATTGAAAAATCATAAAATTTGGAAAGAATCTGCAGTCATATTCCAAATAGTACTAACTTCTTCAAAGAAACAAAACCCATAAATCACAGATAATACATAATAGGTATAGCTTAGATAGGAAATTATCAGAGGTCCCCAATATAACTTTCAGGCTCAATGATTCTCTAGAAGGGCTCATAGATTCACAAAAAGCTATTATACTCATAGTTAAGGTTTGTTACTGAGAAAAGATACAGATTAAAAATTAACAAAGAGAAAAGTTACATCAGATGAAGCCCACCCTAGTATTGGTATCCAGAGTTTTTATTGAAGGTCATTAATACAGGCTCCAGTCTCCTTCAGAGCAAAAATAGGCATTCACCATAAATCATATTGTTAGCTTATACTTGTCTGTTGATACTGGTACACATGGCCTAAGACATCAGACTTACAAAAACAGGCATTCACTTCAAATAGAGTGGCCCAAAGCCTTAAACATGTAAAAATATTCTTAGCAAGTAGAATATCTCAAAGGCTCAAAGTTATCTCCCAGCTAAAGATCAGTACTGAAGATAGACCCTTCTTTGAAATTAGTTAACTTGTTTCTGCCTTGAAATCTAAAATGAAATTCAAATCAGTTGATCAATAAACGCAGAGAAAAAAAAGTGTCTCAGCACCATATGAAAAGATTGGTGACTGAAAACATCTGTGTACTTTATTAAAATAATATCTTGCTACATAATTATAACTCTTAAAAATAATATCCCATTTGAAATTACTTTTCTGATTAACTGACCAATTTACCTAATTTAGGTGCTCATTCAATATTAGGCATGACTGATACCTGTAGCTTTAGTCTTGGTTTATGCCTTCATGCTCTGGTCCCTTAAGTGAAGCTTCACCTTGTTCCTGCCACTAAGCCTGTTCTATATCCTTGTTTTCCTCAATTTCCTCAATTCAAATTCTAGGCCCTAAGCCCAGACCACACCCAATCTCATCTTCAAGCTCTGTTACCTGAATAACAAGATCCATCCTACTTTCTCAGGCTCACACCTACCACCAGGTTCATACTCGCCAGCACACTGACCTTCTGCTGAGAGTCCCTGAGACTGCTTGCTAGAACTGCCACTCTAACTTAAGCCTTTCGATCTCCTGCCATGTTAGATGAGTCTTTTTTCAATTCTCTGAAGTTCTCCTTGGAGCATTTGCCCTACAATGATAAATAAATACTGTTTTCCAGTCTTTATATGGGTTCCTTTTCTCACATGGTAAATCTCACAGGCTACTCTGTTCAGAGAGAAATGTACCTCTTATTCACACAACATGCATCCAACAAGTATATAGGGATTTAGTGAGTGGCCATTAAATATCAGGCACTGTTCCAGGGCCAGCAAATATGTGACTATGTAGTTTAAGCAATTAATTGTCTAAATTGACATCTGTATTTGCATTAACATATACATCCTTATGTAGTCCTAGTCTTTTCCTAAAATAAACAAACAAAAATAGATCAGTATGTAGAACTGACTTTCAAATTAACACCTCCTTCTCTTTTTCCTTTCATATTCTCCCTGGGATCTTTTAGTGCTTTGTTAATATGTTCAGTTCTGTTCAGATCACTTTTCAATTCCACTAAGAATATTGTTCCTGAAAGTGTAAACTGTTATATTTTCCACTCCATGGATTCTAATCTTCACCATTGATCATAAAACTAATACTCTTTGCCCCCGCATGCTCCTAAATATGGTGGAGAATGCCATAGGGTCATAGCCTCTCTCATATTAAAAACAAAGAATAAAAAAATTAGAGGGCGTGTACTTGTTGAATTTACAGATGTTTGGGTTGCTCTCTCTCAACACAAACATCTGTAAATTCAACAAGTACACGCCCTCTAATTCTTCTGCTTCTAGAGGAAATGTTTTGAATTCACTAATATTTAGACCATTAGGAGAAAAAAAAATCTACCTTCAAATTACTATATCAGCACACACTAGACAAATACAACAAATAAAACATTTAATAAATTGTCCATGAGGTGAATCATGGAAATATAACCCTAAAAACCACAAAACAGACAGTAGAATGTCTGTTTCAACACTGAATTCTCTGAAGACTTAGTTTGCATTCCATCTCACATGTTCAGTTATAAGTCACAAAGAGTTTCTAAAGAGTCAAAACACTCTACATTCTCTGTTCTTATTCTGAACATAAACTTTATAGAACAGATTCTAATGTTGTAGAAAAAGACATTTTAATACCATTATTAAAGCATGTTGAAAAGAAAAAAGGCAAGTTATAGGGATTTATAATTATATAACATATATTACATTAAGAACCATGATAAAGCAGTATTTATTTGATGTCGAATAGTCTTTCAGTAAATTTCTAATTCTGTTATCACAAATTATAACTGAGAAAATGACCTATTAATTCTGACAATATATTTAAATTTCATTATGTACTCAGAAAAACTCGATGAGCTTCTGATATCTTTATTTTTTTATTAGGTAAATTATGGATTAGAAAGCTTGAGTAGCTTTCCCAGAGTCTCAGAACTAAAAATATTAGAAAGCAAATATAACCCTGGTCAGTCTGACTCAAAATTTCATGTTTTTTTCCACAAGAGCAAGACAATTTTCCAGATAAAATAGCTTAATTTGTTATGGAGCTAACAGGCAATTCAGTCAATCTCCCTTCTCTTTATTCCCATCCCCCTCCTGGTGTGTGTGATTGCTGTAATTTAGGCTTTGCACACTGTAAAACTATCTCCTAACCTATATTTTACTCAAAGGAGTTACTGCAAAATTGGTAAGTACAGACCATGTAGAAAATGCAAATATTCACATTGTATGAGACATTTTGGAATAGGCAAAATATAAAAAAACAAGTTTGCATATATTACAAGATTTGTAACATGTATAATTATAAATCGTTTAGCTGAAATAGTATTCATGAACTAAGTAAATTATTAAATTTCTCTCTTTTTAACTATAACTTTCCATTATATAATAATAATGACCATTGGTTAATACTAAATTTAAAGTTACAATCAACAGCCTTCTTGTTCACCACACTGTTTAATATGCATGTCCTTGTTATGCAAGTAGACAAAAATAGATTTTTTTTAGATATTTAAGAAAATAATAAATTCACTTATATGACTTTAATAATTCAGTGACAAAGAATAGTAACTAAAAAAATACATTGTTTTTCTTCATTTTTTTATCACGTTTTCTTAAACGTGATAAAAAAAATGATAATGAACACATCATATTGCCTATTATTTTATGGTAAATGCATACCGAATGGACGGAATACCAAAACCTCTCTGTACCAAAGGACTAAACATTTTATTCCTTTAATAGTATTTCCATTTTTGCATTAGTTTACAAAGCAAACAGTTTAATTGAAGCTTCACAATGTTTTTAACTATGTCATAGAATTCTTTCTTTATTATTACTCCTCAAAATATTTGTTTTCTTAAGCTGGTACATTATCTGACTCACTTTTAGCATTTTAGAATTGTATTGTTAAGTGCTATAAAATCTCCTATGGGATTTTGATTCAAATCAAATGAAAACTATGATACAGCTCAGGGATATTTAATACTTTAAAAACAGTTCCATTTTCTAAACTTATTTTGCTACCTAAAATACTATAATTATAAAATGTAATGATAAGTTATATCCATTATTTAATTAATACAATAGATAGCTACTTCACCTATTTTTCTAAGTGTCTGATACTGCAATATAGAAAGAAGTTTATTAGCCTTAGTGGCGTTGTTCTTGGCCTCATTATATCAGGATTTGAAACAACTAAGCTAAGTGTTTATTAGTAAATTTAAAAATTAGATATTATTTAAATTGTACACTTAAATCTGAAGATGCAGTATTCATGCAAGGAAAAATAATATGCTTAAGAACCTGTATTCTGCTTTGCTGTCTGCAACTTTCTCATTTTTATTACCTTTGTACCACAGCCAAAATTATCTAAATGTATTGAAGGTTGAGAAGCAAGGGAACATAGACATAGAATTACAGTCAACTATAATGGATTAGGTGCTCAGCTGAGGATAAGTATAACTTTTGACAGGCTGCAAACCATTTACAAAATTATTAAAGAAATAAAATGCTTAAATCCCAAACTATTACATATTCCAAACATGATATAATATTTTCAAGGGTGAATTTTACTTTTGAAGTATATAAAAAACCAAAAACACAGAAAAAAAAACCCTCTATACTTGAAATAAAATTTGACTAAGTAGCCTTAAACTACTGTTAGGTCCTTAATAAACATGGTATAACAATATTTAGAAATCTAAGTCACACCTTCCCATCCTTCCAGAGTATATAGCAATATGTTTCATAGAATATGAGAAAATGATTCAAAATAATAAATAAATCAAAATAACTGAAATATTTAAAAAGAATAATACAGAAAAAGGAACAATTTCTTATATTAAGATATAAAATAAAAACCAGGTAACTTAAAATATTAAATATATCTTTGGCAAATGTATATAATTAATAAACAATCAATTTCACTTCATTTTCCTATTTTGAGTTAAAATTATATATTTTATGTTTTGGTACATTATCTCATTTACATTAGTCTTTATAACAATCCTGTTTATGAATTTACATGAAGTGCTTAAAGTGACATTTCTAGAAAGACATAAATCCACAAACTGAAACTAGTGTTTTTTTCTAATAACAAAACCTATACTCTTAATAATTACTCTATGGCAAGTTTGGGGTTGAAAAATACATTTCCATTAAAGTATATAAAATTGGAATTATAAAATATGATAACCAGTACAATAATACAATAATCATAATGATTATATCCATATAAAATTGAACATTTTTTGAGGTAAGGGATCATGTCTTATTTTTGAGTTTACAGTGTTTATCACAAATATTTTGAGAATCACTGATATAGATGGTGGTTAATAATTATTTACTGAATTAGTTAACACAATAAAACCTCATTGATCAGAACTAGCTAAAAAAAGCTAAATCCGAATTAGTGAATATTCAGAATTCAATATTATCATTTTAAGGGTAAAGGAGTTCAAATAATATGGTGATGAAAGGAGATACTTAGGGTAATGAACACAGAATGCAGTATACAGATGATGTGTTATAGAACTGTACACTTGAAACCTAGATAATAGTATTAACCAGTGTCATCCCAATACATTTAATTTTTAAAAATCTAAAAAAATATTAATGACTTCTTCAATTGAAAGATGTTTGGGGAGTCTAAATGATCATCCCTAGTCAAACAGAGCCATATGGAGGCTATACAACATTTTGGTATGTTCAGAGAAATGCAAGAGGTTTGGTCAGAAATGTTCCATGTGAATTTACTTCCAATCAATATCACATGGCTTAGAAGTGAAGAGATGGTACATTTTTTTATTGTCCTTTTATAGAACCCAGAAGAGGTAGAATCATTATTTGCTTGGCTAGAGAATTCCTGTGCGATGAGTTTTTTGAACAGTGGTGACTGTCATCACATTTTGCCTAGGTTTGAGGGGTTTTCTACAATGAGGTCTTTCAATGCTGAAACTGTGACAGTCCTGAGAAAACCAGGATGATGGCTCATGCTACAAGAATCCTCAAAAGAAGAGCTAGACTATAATACTGGTGTCTTTACGGGGTCACTAAAAATGTCCTTTAAATCCCAAATCATGCCCTTTAAATCTTGATGATTTTAGGAAATCTTCTATTTGAGATTCTGCCCTATGTTAAAATTTGGATTTCCTGGGAAAGCCACTGTTTGGATGCCAATAATACTTTAATAAATTAACTTTCAATTAATATTTATTTTACTATCTATAACATTTATTATGCATTTATTGTGTCACTGGTTTGTAAACATTGTTTCAATGTCTCATTTAAAAACCTGAGGAACTAGTCACCGATGTTGATTTTTTTTTTTTTTTTTTTTTAGATGAGCAATGTAAAGTCAAAGAATTAAGTCATTTGCCCAAGCTGATAGAGCTACTGAATGATTTAAGCAGAATGTTTACTTAACTGGAGCTTGAAACCATGGACATTCTGTCCTCTGGTGAAAAATCTAAGTACGAGGCATTTTGCTGGATATTTTGAGAATTTCCAAGATGTGTAAGACACTGTTTCTAAGAAGTTTACTACCCTGGGAGTTAAACATAAATAAATAGTTAAGGTATTATCGAAAATTTGCATAACATTTGGTGTACTGGTGTACATAGCCCTTTCACAAACATTAAGTCAATTGACCATCATAATAGCTCATTAAAGCAAGCATATCAAGAGTTCACCTTATTTAACAGATCAAGAAGCTGAGGTTCAGTTAAATTAAATGACTGTTCCCTGGCTATTGATGTTGTAGCTGGAGGTTAGAATCCAAGACTTTGTGCTTATAGGCTGGTCTTTATTTTACTTTACTGTGCTGCTTCAAACATACATTACCAAATAATTACTAAATGGAAATTTCTTTTAGGGTTATGCATTTCAGTAACCTTTGTGATTTACATATCCCAGTGTTATCATGTTTTTGAAACTTCATAATTGTCTATTGGATGAATGATCAGCATTTCTAGAGTATTTCACATCCCTAGAACTTATTTATGTACTCCACATCCAGTAATTATTGAGTACAATTGTTTTTTAAACAAAAAGTTGTAAAAAAAAAAAAAACAGGAATTGAGAGTATATTCATACTTTGTTAGCAAACAGGAATGGCTATCCTAAAAAGCTGTAAAGCTTAGTGTCCAAGAGAAAGACTCTCAAGCCAGGTTGGCATTATAAATCCGCCTCTTTAACTCACTACCTGTGTGACATTGAGGTTACTTATCATAACCTCTGTCTCTCTGCCTCATTTTCCCCTCTTATAAAATAAGAGTAATACCTTACCTACCTCAGAGATTGTTACATGAATTAAATGAGTTGATATGAGTAAGAGCTTAGAAAAGGGAGTGACATTTAGTAAGCATTATATGTCCTAGCTACTATTATTATCATGATATTTATTATTATTATACTTAGAAAGTTTTGATTGAATACAGGCTCAGCCACTTGTTTGATCTTGGGAATATTGTTTTCTATCAGTGAGCTCCATTTCTTCATCTGTAATAACTGATATTTTCAAATTAACATACTAATAATATTGTGTTTAACACAATGTAATTGCCCAATAAACTTTAAATATTTTTTGTTTTATTTTATTTAATAAACATTGAGTGACTATAGTATATTAGGCTCTTTGTTAGTCTCTGAGGATAAAAATGTTTTAAAAACAGGTAGGATTCTTTTCTGATGTTTTAATAGGGAATGCAGACATAATAAACTATTTCACAAATATATAATTACATATAATGAATACATACTCAGCCAGAATGCTCAGAACTAATATATGTAACACATAATTCATCATCCACTCATCTTCAATTTATGAAGTTTATTCAATTTTCTGTACTTTTTTTTAAGTTTGCTAAGGACACATCTTAGATTTTCAACTTAGAGCAAAAAAACCATCCCATATTTACTACAGACTATATATTTTTTTAATGAATAGGACTTCACTGAATTTTTTCTTAAATTAGCAGTGATAAAGCAAATGAAAATGAGATCACCTCTAATGATGTTGACAAAGTCCCAGACCCAGGTGCTCTGACTCAATGTATCCTACTTATCCTTTTAATAATTAATATTAACAATTCAATTTATTAAAGTTATTAGAGCCATTGATGACTTTTTCAGGTATAAAATTATGGAGTCATTACATTTTAAAATATAATCATAAAATTATATGCATAGAGGGTCATGCATATACAATTTTAAACATGAAACTGTCACAGAGAAAAATGTTAGCTAGCAAAATCTACATTAATGCAAGCATTAATGTTCTGCAGGAGACTTCCAGTTCAGGCTGGGATAAATTGTGATCATGGTGGTAAATTTCTTAGTATAAGGGAGTGAATAACCTAAACAGGAATTCATATATTTCTTAGAAGAGCTTCCTGTTACTCCTTACCTAATAATGATCTTTATTACTATGAACACTTAGTTTAATTCTGCATCAGCAACTTTCACATTGGGCAACTAAATTTGTTATATGTGAACATTTATATATTCTGAAGATCACTAAACAATATGACTGACTCCCTTATCAATTTACTACATTAGGAAGATATATTTTTAGAAATGCTGATGTGAGTTTTGTAATCATTATCATACTCCAAGCAGTAATGCCTATAATAGAACAATTATTTAAGGATATTCCAATTAGCTACTTTATTTTTATTCAAAATTTTGTTGTTTCTTTTTAAAAATACATGCAACAAATCAGCAGAAATTGGGCACAGTGAGCTTCAGTATTTTACACAATTATGAATATATTGAATTTAATCCAAAAATACACTTTTACTTAGTAATCCAAAATTTGTTTAACCTTTCACAGTACTGTTTTTCTACAGTAGAATATTTTGTTAGTCACTTGATAGTGAAATGTTAATATATAACTTAGCAATATTTTATAATTTAGCAATATTTTATGCAGATGTAGGGGGACATATATACTAAGATAAATTTTTCTCAAATATAGTCAGCCTGAGAAAAGTCAAAATAAATAAAAAGGGGAAATTTATTAATGTTTTTTATTTGGACCCTTCTCCTATTTATGACTTCTCTACATTTTATTTTTGAAGGCTGCATTATGTTTTATGATCTATTACATTGTATGGTCTTTCCCCTTCTTCCACCCTTCCTTGTGTTTTTGCTTGCTTGTACTGTGATATAATTTTTTTTGTTCTCCAATAAACAGAGTTTTCATTGTGTCGCTAGTTAGAGCAATGTTGTCACATTCATATACAAATAAGAAAATAGCCTGTAACATAATATTTAATAACATCTCAAATGCCATAGTCTATGTTTTTTATAGTAAAAATCAAGCTATTATTCTCATGAAATAACATACACACATGCACACACACGCACACGAATAAACAACTAACTTAAGTTCATCTTCATTTTGGACATTTCTATATTTTTTGCTTTCATTACTATACTGGATATACCTTGATCTTTATGTACTTTCCTAGTCACTTCTTTTTCATCTTCTTTTTTTCACAAAGTTGTAAAGAATAATTGAGAATCCAGAAGCAGACACATCTGGAAATACATTCTGGTGTTTTTATCTTACCACTTCTGTGAAATGAGTAAGTTACTTAAGTCTTAATTTTGAATCATCTACAAAATTTAGATAATAAGTATTGCCTCCTAATTCATAGTTCATTGGGAGACTAAATGAAATAGTGCAAATGACATTCTTAACAGTACTTAGCAAGAAAGTATCACTAGATATACCTATTATCATTGATTTGTTTCTCTCCTCCCATTGTTAAAATCAAATGTTTCTTAACATTCTGCCTTCCATTTCCATGGCTCAAGTATGCGGCTTTACTTATTGTGAAAGTGTTAGTAATTTTATAACCTAAGCATTCCTAATGAAGTGGTATTAAAATATGCTTTATATACATCTATCTTAGGATGAAAATGCTGTCATTAATTTTAAAAGATTGAAATGTGAGAATTAATTTATTTTAGAAATAAAAAATAAAGAAAACACATTGGTCCTCACCTTTATTTACATATTCTGTAATAAGCTTAGACTTCATATTATTACACTTAATTTAAAAGAATATTAACTTTTGACTACTTGATAATCGAAATGAGCTATATATTAATAATAACTTTTATATTTCTAAAAAATGATTCCAAGTTATATTAGCTGATAAGTACAATTTACTGAATATAGTATAAGTCCCTATAGATAAGAAACTCAGTTATCACTTAAATTATTGTAGATACATTTGGTCTAAACCAAGTAAAGAATGTACAAAAATTTAGATAGAGTATAATTATGTTTTTAAATAAAGA
>NW_011888851.1:232339-235171 GCF_000151845.1 Pteropus vampyrus
TGACAGAAAATATTGGTTATACTACACATTATATCCTATATAATCCTCTTTTAGGCTGAAACAATATATTTCTGCTATTTTTGTTTTCCTAGTTTAGTGTGTGCTGAAGTGCTAAAAAGAGATATTGTTTATATCAAGTGTTCATTATTACATTAAATTAAGGAATATGTACTGAGAATTTACTATGTGGCAAGCCGTGTTCTAATTTATGTAATTTCCCATAACTCAGAGCTAATAATGAAGCAGTAGGTAATATGTCTGATCCATACTATCCCATCATCTCTTCTTCATCCCATGTAGGGCAGTTGATTAAATTGTGTAAGACTACCAGTTTACTATTCAATAACATTGATCTACAGCTCATCTAAGACATATATTGTACCAAGTAAACATTCTAGAAAGGAGATACAGTTATTGAAAAATTCTCATCAACAGAATAGAAATTGGTGGGAAATGGAAGATATAATTGGGCAGCTAATTAGAAAAAGCAACTATGATACTCTGTACGATAGTAGATAGTATAATGAGATTTACTTCCCTAGGATATTACCAGCGACTAACCCATTATAATTTCCCCTTAGTTTTCATTAAGCATAATTGCCAAATAAAAATTGTATACATTCAAAGTGTACAATGTGACGATTTACCTATACATTATGAAATGATTGCCACAATTAGTCTAATTAGCACATCAATGACCTCACATAGTTACTTTTGCATGTACATGTGTGGTGAGAAAAATTAAAGAAACTTTCTCTTAAGAAATTTCAAGTACACTATACAATATTATTAATTATGGTCACCGTGCTAGATATTAGATCTCCAAAACTTATTTATCTTAGACCTGAAAGTATATTCTTTGACTGCATCTCCCCTCATCCCCAGCCCCTGGCAACCACATTCTACTCTCAGTTTCTGTGTTTGACTCTTTTTAGATTCTACATATAAGTGAGATCATACGGTATATTTATCTTATTTCATTTAGTATAGTGACCTCCAGGTTTGTCCATGTTATCATAAATGGCAAAATTTACTTTTTGTGGCTGAATAATATTCCATTCACCTTCTTTATTCATTCATCCATCCATGGACAGATACTTAGGTTGTTTCTATGTCTTGGCTATTGTGAATAATGCTGCAATGAACATGAGCATTCAGATATCATTTTCAGATATTTATTTCCTTTGGATATATATCCAGAGTGACATTATTGCTGGATCATATGGTAGTTCTATTTTATTTTTTTGAGGAAACTCCATATTGTTTTCCATACTGGAAATTCCATGCCAATTTACATTATCAAAAACTATGTACAAGTAAACCATGACATTTCTAAAAATGAATAGTTTTTTAAAACTTGTTTTACTGTAAATTGATGTATAAACCCTTTAACAAAAAAATAGATGAACTTTAATATGTGTATTTTAAAAATGTTGAAAAAAGAACTATTTTGAAATATGAAAAGAATTTCTTTCAAGTACACCTACCAAGTAGAATAGACTTAATCTAACAAATATTAGATTTCCCTCAATATCTAAGAAATAGAGGTGAGCATAAACTCTTTTTATTTTGAATTCATAAAAATAAAGCAATTTTTCACTATGTCACCAATACTCTAATATTTAATATAGCATATATGCAAAACATTTCTTTGAGAAAAAAGAATGATTTATAAAATAATGAAAGTACTGCAAAGAGATTTGCAAAAAAACCATATCTTATGATTAAGTGTCTAATATATTTTGGAATATGTCTCTTTCTACTAATCATTTTCCTAAGAATCTTAGCCTTCTATTCTCATGCTTATAAAGACAACTTCTCATTATATTGTGATTACCCTACTAGAGATTCATTATTTAATATTGAATAAGAATAGTAGCCTATTAGGAGCAGTCTTTTTAAAAATAGATTTCATTGCTACTGATAATGTAGAAGGTGGTTTGCTTATAGTTATCATTGAATCAGATTTTTATATTTTTTAACATGACTTGAGAATATGAAATAAAATGTAAGTACAATAAATATACTGGTGGGAAGATTAAACTGACAATTTGCACAGAGCATATAGGTTGGGGAGAGCATTTGTAATCTCTGTACTCAGCTGAGGACATGGATGTTCATAGTTATGCTAGAACTTGATTTAAGAGGAAAATATTGAATTTTTCTTTTTATTGCTTTTACTATTCTTAGATGATCAAAATAACATTTTTCCCCTACCGCATTTTTGTTATTCATCACATTTTTATTGGTACTCTTTTTGTTTATAGTTAAGCAACTTTAGCAGAAATTTTCTTCCAGACTGCTTTCCCTTAATCAAAAATGCCTGTTCATTCCCATTATGGCAATTATTTAAGCCAATGGCTGCCTGTCACTAGGTTTCGACCCCAAGTAAAACACATGTAAAACTCTTGTTTTAAAACCATTAAATTCATATAAAGATTCTTGCTTTAACATTAAGACCAGCTTGTCATTTCATTATTAGTCATGTTCTGAGCTATTTTGTTTTGTTTTGTTCAGCCAGGATATCTCTCAACAATGCCTAGCTGAACCGACTCAAATTCCTATCTTCTTGACCAATCCTCCAAAATCTACTCTTGCCTTTCTGATCTCACCTACATTATGATCCTGCTCTCTAATTTTCTTCTGGATCCTCAAATCTAAACTATTTTCTTTCCATTTGTTTTTCCAATACTGTATTTTTCACATTCTAGGGTTATACTTGCTTCTAGATTGAATAATGTTTGACAGTAACTTGAAACTTGCCTTGCCTCACCAGAAATAGCTACTCAATTCTAGCATTCATATCAATATCAATATGTTTGGAGGAGATAT
>NW_011888851.1:235556-239010 GCF_000151845.1 Pteropus vampyrus
TTTCATTGCTACTGATAATGTAGAAGGTGGTTTGCTTATAGTTATCATTGAATCAGATTTTTATATTTTTTAACATGACTTGAGAATATGAAATAAAATGTAAGTACAATAAATATACTGGTGGGAAGATTAAACTGACAATTTGCACAGAGCATATAGGCTGGGGAGAGCATTTGTAATCTCTGTACTCAGCTGAAGACATGGATGTTCATAGTTATGCTAGAACTTGATTTAAGAGGAAAATATTGAACTTTTCTTTTTATTGCTTTTACTATTCTTAGATGATCAAAATAACATTTTTCCCCTACCGCATTTTGTTATTCATCACATTTTTATTGGTACTCTTTTTGTTTATAGTTAAGCAACTTTAGCAGAAATTTTCTTCCAGACCGCTTTCCCTTAATCAAAAATGCCTGTTCATTCCCATTATGGCAATTATTTAATTGCCACTAGGCTTTATAATTATTTAATTATTTAATTGCCTGCCTGTCACTAGGTTTCGACCCCAAGTGAAACACATGTAAAACTCTTGTTTTAAAACCATTAAATTCATATAAAGATTCTTGCTTTAACATTAAGACCAGCTTGTCATTTCATTACTAGTCATGTTCTGAGCTATTTTGTTTTGTTTTGTTAAGCCAGGATATCTCTCAACAATGCCTAGCTGAACCGACTCAAATTCCTGTCTTCTTGACCAACCTTCCAAAATCTACTCTTGCCTTTGTGATCTCACCTACATTATGATCCTGCTCTCTAATTTTCTTCTGGATCCTCGAATCCAAACTATTTTCTTTCCATTTGTTTTTCCAATACTGTATTTTTCACATTCTAGGGTTATACTTGCTTCTAGATTGAATGATGTTTGACAGTAACTTGAAACTTGCCTTGCCTCACCAGAAATAGCTACTCAATTCTAGCATTCATATCAATATCAATATGTTTGGAGGAGATATGGAGTTACGGTAATATTTTGAGATTAAAAAAATGGCAACACCTGGACAAAATTTGAAGAGAAGCAGTCAATTAGTACATTCAACTATATCATAGATATAATTATATTAATTAATATTATGAACATATTTTCCATGGAATCTTTCAGATGATACATGTTTCATGAGTCCTAAATATATTAACCTATATAATGCAGGTTTTAACAACTGATCTAAACAATTCTAATCATCAAGGACTCCTATCAAAGCTAATATTACTTTTGTCATGAACATTAGAATTGACTAAACTAGGACCAACTGAAGAATAGATTATGGCAGAAATCTCAGTAACGAAACCAATTTTGGGGGGTGAATTTTGTTCTTTTTTTTCTTTATGGCAAATAAGAGCAATGTGTCTTCTTTTTGTTTTTCAGTGTTCAATATTTTTAAATGACTTTGATGTGTTATGAATTATTTTTCTAATGAAAAAGACATTTCTTAAACCATTCTCAACATTCCAAATGTACTTCTGTATTCTCATATCAATATTAGTCATCATTATTTTAGATCAACTACCTCTAGAGTTTAATTAATTGAATATCTTTAAAAAATAGAAATGACACTTCCTACTTCATTGTACTGCAATGAATTTCATGTTGAAAATTTTTCATTTGTATGCCTTCTTAATTCGTAAGATTCTAATTCTCCTAAAGATTCTTCCTATGGCTATATTTTAATTCCATATACCTGGATGCCTCCGTTAATATGAATGTAACGTTTTGTAAGTCTTTTTTGTTTACTGAGGTAGTATTTATGTATAGTAAAATTCATCCTTTTGCAGTATACAATTTAGTAAATTCAACAAACATTTGCAATGGTATAACCATCACCACAATCAAAATAAAGAATATTTTCATCATCCGATAAGATGTTTTCATTGCCCTTTGTAGTCTTTTTTTTTAACTACCCAGAGGTCCTGGCAATCACCGATATGATTATCTTCCTATAGATTTGCCTTGTCCAGAATGTCATATAATACATACTTTCTTTTTCTACAGGAACTACTTCATTAAGGAGAACCTATAATGAGATATGTGTGTGTGTGTGTGTGTGTGTGTGTGTGTGTGTGTGTGTATCTGTGTGTGTATATACATACATACATATATATGTATAAATAAAAGAGACAGAGTATTACTACTTTGACCTTAGACATTGTGTTTTTCTGCAAAGAAAATGTAATTTTTCAGGGCTTCAGGCTTGAAAATATTAAAAGAGGATTGTTTATCTAAGTTGTATCTCGTTAAGAATATTTCATATAATTTGCGAATGGAGGATCTTCAGAAATACAAAGATATTCTTGAATTAGAAGAAAATTACTTTGAAAAATCAAATTTAAATTTTTTTCTAATGATTCTTAAATGAGATAACCAAAGTGTTTTACATCCCAAGGATACTGTGATGGAAGATGAGACATATACCCTGCTGAGATAAAAACCTACTGGGCTTTTGCCTGTCTTCAACAATATTTCTTTGAGTAAAGATTGGATTTCTCTTTTCTACTTCAAATTTTCTGCTTAAGTTATGCTGGAGAAGTATTCTTCAAAGAGTAGCATGAAACAACTACAAAGAATGACAATGAGAAATTATAGAAAATTTCAGTGATTTTAAGAGAATGGAATTGAAGTTGCCCACTCAAGCACAGAGATGATTTTCTAGTGGGAAATATAGGTCTGGAAGTTGCATATGTTGTGATAGTTTGGTGGCAGAATATAAAATAATTTTTTTGTAACAACATTTAAAATTCCTTCAGGAGTATAAATATTATATCATCTTTGCCTGTGGGCAGCGAGGCTTAGCATATGGAACATACATACGAGATGAGGGGAAACTGCCAAACAGGAGGGGCATGCTCATTCAGTCTCCGTGGTACCAATTTACTCTATAGATTCTTAGATACTATTCCGACTTTAGAGAAAGCTCGTGTACACATATGCATTAGAAAAATAATCCCAGGAGTACCTGAACGCTCAAATGAAATTAATTATGTAACCTCCAATTCTACTAAGAAAAACAATAATTCTCTTTACAATTTGTTGTAGATAAGACATTTGGGGAGTTTGAAGCAAATGGTTTGTGCATGGTAGTATATAACTATGGCTTTATGGGGAATTAATTAACTAATATAATTTTAAGATCCCATTACTAGTTAAAAGAAGAACATATACTGAAGACTTTCCATTCACTTAAATTTAACCTCCCTCTCCTCTGGCAGTTTGTTCTCTGTATCTGTGAGTCTGTTTTTGTTTAGTTTGTTTGTTTCTTTTGTTCCTTAGATTCCAGATATAAGTAAAATCATATGGTATTTGTCTTTCTCTGCCTGACTTATTTCATTAAGCACAATATACCCTCTAGATCCATTCATGTCGTTGCAAATGATAAGATTTCATTTTTTATGCCTGAGTAATATTCCGTTGTACATACGTACCACAACTTCTTTACCTAATCGTCTACTGATGGGCACTTAG
>NW_011888851.1:239060-263827 GCF_000151845.1 Pteropus vampyrus
TTCCGTTGTACATACGTACCACAACTTCTTTACCTAATCGTCTACTGATGGGCACTTAGTTTATTTCCATATCTTGGCTATTATAAGTAGTGCTGCAGTGAACATAAGAATACATAGATCTTTACAAATTAGTGTTTTTCTTTTCTCTAGATAAATATCCAGAAGTT
The DNA here is from genome assembly GCF_000151845.1 of Pteropus vampyrus. Taxonomy (NCBI): domain Eukaryota; kingdom Metazoa; phylum Chordata; class Mammalia; order Chiroptera; family Pteropodidae; genus Pteropus; species Pteropus vampyrus. Next base: position 239,228 of record NW_011888851.1, read on the forward strand.
ACCACAGGATGATACATTTTATAGATTTTAATTTTCTGTTGACATTATATATCTTATATATTGTTATATATATTAATCATTTAAATATCCACATTTTATTTTTAATTCCAATAATGATTGTATTTTAAACACTTTGTTTTTAATCATTTAGTTCTGCTTTCTATAAATCTGCTAATTTTTGATAGAATGTTAAACCCTGCATATGCAAAATTATAATTTGAGGTTCTGATATCATTATTTTCAGCCAGAGAGGATTTCTTTTTTAAAAGTCTGGCACGTCATTTAATCCATCTTGAATAGAATTGCTTCAAAGATGCATTTCTGCATTTATAAAAAGATTTATGTGGGTTTGCTCTTATCCTAGTTGAAGACTAAAGTACTTACCAGAGCTCATCTTCTTTGGCAGGTCTTGAATTAAATGTTTGTCTCCCCTGTCCATGAAATTAATAAAAGCTCCCTTCAGCTTCTTAACATTTTGACTAAAGTTTAAAAATTAGCAAATACTTAGGAAGGTGTTATTAGGCTCCCTTTTCTGCAATTTTGTTTTTTTTTTCTATGATCTTGGCACCTCAATTTCTGGCTGCCCTAGTAGACATAAATCCTGATTTTTGCTTTTCTAGTCCCAAGAGGCTGATCAAAGCTCTAATCATTTTCTTAGCATCTTCATTCTTTGTACAAATCAGTAAGGAAAAGTGACACAGAAAGTGGTCTCTGCTTAGTACAGTTCTCTTCTTTTCAGGATCTTGATTCCTTAAGTGTTGGCTGCCAAAGCAATTCGTCAATATTTTAAAAGAGATTTAAATTTAAAAAAAAAGGTGTCATAGTTGCTTTTCATGATTTGTTTGTTTTCTAATAAGCTAGTTTTTCTGTACTAGATTATAATTGTATTAGGATATCAATAAAATAAAATGTTAATAACAGGGAATATTGGACATTCTAAAAAATATAAAAGAAACTTTTTGATTTTTATTGTTTTTTTTTTCAATTCTTAGCACCTATTCTATCAAACACAGATATAGGTAACTATATCGATATATGAGAGAGCTGACGTTTAGAAAACAAACATCTGAATGCTCTAATTTTTGAACTGTACATTACTATAAACAGATACAAATATTTTTCCACTTCCACTTGTCTTCTATCTCTCTGTCTCTCTCTTTCTATATATCTATGTCTATATATACACACACATACACAAATACACATATATAACCATAGAATATACATATACATATACATGTATGTATACCAACTATACACACACACAAGTACACATACATACATACCAACAAGAATCACAGAAAAGGTAAAGAAGAAACAGTTGCTTACAGCAATCATTTTCATGTGAATAAAGGACATTTTTGTAATCGCTCTCAAACTAAGATTGTTTTTTCTTTTTCAGTCTCTTGATTCCAGGCTACCTGCTTAATGTAAAAAATTGTTCTTTAAATGACTGATGCCAGGTTGCTATACTTTGTGTTCTGATATTGCACGTTGCTTTTACCTGTATCACCAAGTGCCCTAATTTCATACAGTTTAAATGGCTCCATTGTTTACTTCTATGACCTAAAACATCCCATCAACTAAGGGCAGCCAAAAGATAAAAATAGAATTCTGAGAAAAATATAATAAATAACATTTCCAAATACATGAGTTTTTAGGGAAGAAAGATCCCCAAATAGTTTCAGGTGCTTAAATAATTTTTGTCATGAAAATCTGATCATATGTTTATTGACCATTACCTTGTCTAAAACTTACAGGAATTGGACATGACGTTTTAACGAAGTTACACAAAATTCAATGAAATGTGTGGTGACAGAGTCTACCAATTATTTTATTAAAAAGTTGTCTGACAGGTTACGAACAGTTTTTGATGTCAATTGTTCTTTCCATGGAATTGTTTTTAAGTATTTCAATTTATTAAACATTCCAGTTGATTTTTAATATAATGACTCAATATGTCCAAACTTTAGCACTTTGTCCACATAAATGTTTAGTAAAAAGCAAAATGGTAAAACGATGATTTGATTAAACTGTTTAATCAAAACATTCAATAAAGTAGCTTTAATGTATTTTGTAAATACAAACTATTGTTTGAAATAAGCATATTGTCAATTATGCAAGCTGTCATCATTCAAACAATTTTGAATGATGTGTTTAATTCCATTATTAACATGACCTAGGACCAAAAAGAGTGAGACTTATGTTTAAGTGGGTATTTTTTCTATATTTTAAGTTGTGATTTATACTTTTCACCAATATTAAGATAACAATCTTTTTTTAACTAAAAGCTTCATATAAAGTTAGCTGAATTATTCTAAAATACCTCTTTTATCAAATATAAACACACACGCACTCATATAAACAGCCACCCATATTTTTAATTGATTGCATAAATATGTGTATACTAATAGGGAAAGTTATATTGTATGTGTTATTAATTTACAACTCAACTTTGCAAAGGGAAAACGTGGTTTCCTTTATCAAGTGTAGGTAATTTGTATATATTCACAAGACCTATGTAATTATGAAATATATTTTGGATGGGACTTCTGGTTCTCTCTTTTTTTTTTAAGTAGAGATGATAGATGGTAGGAAGGTTGATAGATGATAGATGTTGATAGATGATAAATAGATGATGATGATAGATAGATAGATAGATAGATAGATAGATAGATAGATAGATAGATGATACTACTTTTTTAAGTGAATATACTATAATCTGGGTTGCCTGAAAAAAGTAGACTGATTCTTAATAGAATTGCTGTTAAGTACAGGCAAGACACCTTGTAGTATCAATTAAAATGTAGAACAATAAGAGTGAAATCTGATAAACATCAAAATAATGTGTTATTTGAGCTATATCTTTTAACTGGCAATTAAATAGAACAAAGCCCAAAAATAAGTAAATTAAAATATTGTTAGGATAACTCAGTGGGAAATGTGAAAATCAGAGCATGGCTTCATATGTTATATTTAAATCTGATCAGAATTTTACCAGAAACTTCTTTTTAAGTGAGGGAATATTCATAACAACATGCTAATGCATTTAGGTTTAATAAAATATTTTTACGCATAACATCCCCAATACATTTTCACTGAAATACATTAAAAACCAATCAACAAGCATTTATCTGGATTATACAGTCTAGAATGTATAAATACATAATACATTACTAAATCTTTCAAACAAAATTGTTTCCTTTTGTCAGTCGTGTCTAAAGGCCATTGAGTCACTTTTTTAAAAAAAATTAACTATATTACAAAACCCAAATAAATATTTTCCTAATCTTATTTTCTATTTATCATGACCACGGTGTTGGACTTTCTGATTTTTCTTTTATAAAGCATTATGTCTTTTCGATGAGTTTATTATTTTAATGGATTTGTATGACATATTTCTCTCATATTTTTATTGTTCATATGCACAGAAATTTCTTCTTATTCCATCAATTCTCATTTTACTGGGGTATTTTTGAATCCGTTTGAATACTAGTTTTTAAACATTTTTTCAGTCGAGATACTCTTGTGGGTAGAATTTTTGCTTTAATTAGAAATGGTGGTTCAGAATGGAATAATTTTTTTTGACATAGTTATGATTTGAGAGCATTTCTCTGAATACTAGCTTTAATGCCAATCATTTGTTCCCCTGTAATAAATGCTCAACACACCAGCACGTCTTCATTCTCACGCTGAAATTTCCTGTTTCCTAGGCACCAAGGGTGGACTCCAGAGTATGCCACAAAGAATATTGGACTTTTGTAAGCTTAGGTATCACATATGGTTCAACAATAGACAAAGACAGCTACATGTGGCAAATGCTCAGTTCTGTGCTAGAATCTGCTCATTTTACTTCACTGGGGTTTTCAAAGAACAAATGCCATCTGTGTGGAATAAAATGTTTTTGAACAGTTTAATAGCCTTACTCATAATGGTTATATTTTAATGATTATGCTGAATTGATCTGCTTCAACATTTATTCAGGATTAAAACATTCTGATAGACTGCTGCTGCTGTGTCTCCAGACCCTTCTTCATGTGGTTATTACTTGTGATACGCCAATAGGAGACATATCATTAACAGAAGAGTGAGAATGCTTGTGAGAACTTTAGGAGTAGAGGAACAATGAGTAGCAATTGGAGCATCAAGGCTTATGACTGAGACAGAGGGAGTTGAAGCAGAGAGAAATAATGTTTTAAGAGACAATTTAGGAAAGAAAGGTGGAATTTTGTTCAAAATAAGCTACATGTTCTGAATGCAGCACCAATGTCACCATAATTTTGTAAAAAAGTTTTTTTTTTAAATTTTCCAAGTCATATTTAATTTTATCATTTATTCTGTCATTCATTCAGCATATAATTAATGTGTTCATTATATCACCAGAGTCTGTTGTAGACACTGGAGATATATTGGTAAAAACAAAATATTTTTTAAAATATCTTCCTTTATGGAATTTTCATACTGGTCTGTAAAATTGATATGTGATAAAACAGGTATCAGAGTTGTCATAAGAACTAATATGATACATGCAAAATACTTGATAAAGTGTGAAATATGGAAATATTAATTTCAAAATAAATGTAACATTTCTTTTGAAGAATGTATGCCATTGTTGCTATATTAGAAAGTAACAAACTCAAATATAAAATCATCTGCTAAAATTTACCATTTAATATTTTTTAAAATGTTTGTAAATTGAGGTTAAAATTTACATACAGTAAAATATATAGCTCAGAAGTGTCTATAAAGATGAATTTTGGCACATGTATACACGATGCTACTAATCACCAAATCAGGATACAGAAAATTTCAATCACCAGTTTTTTTATGATCCCTTTATATTAAACTCTACTCTGCATGGGAAATCTGTTTTTATTTTTAGCTTGTTGATAAATCTAGCTTGTTTCTTAACCTCATAAAAATGGGGTCATATAGTATGTACACTTTTGTGTATGGCTTCTTATGCTCACTATAATATTACTGAGATCCATCTATGTTGATGTATCTTAAGTCATTGGTGAACTTACTGTAGTATTAAATTTTATGAGTATATTACAATTTATCCATTATCTTGTTAATGAACATTTGGTAGTTTCCAGTCTTTGGTTATTAATTATAAAGCTCTCTAAAAATCCTTATGCAAGTAATTTTATGGACTTTTTTTCATTTCTCTTTGGTAAATATCTAATTATACAATGGTATCGGTGTATGATTTACTTTATAAGAAACTGCCAGACACTTTTCAAAAATGGTTGAAAATTTTATACACCACCAGTGTATTATTAGTGTTATGATAGTTTATATCCATAATTTTGGCTGTTGTCATTTTAATCTTAGACATTCTGGTAGACATAAAGTCATAACTTGTAGTTTCAATTTGTATTTCCCTGGTGACTGATAAAGTTGGGCATCTTTCCATGTTCTTGTTAGACATTCGTGTAGACTTTTCCCATTTTTCACCATGATTGACATTTGTTTATACATTTTAGATACAATTTCTTTGCCAAACAGATGCATAACAAATATTTTTTCTGAGGCTGTGGCTTGTGTTTTCAAGAATATAGTTATTTTTCCTATGTTTTCTCCTAGAAACTTTATGACAAAAGCTTTACTTTTACATATGTAGAATAATTTATCTCAAAATAATTTTTATATGTGAAGTAATGTTTTGTTTTCCATTGAACTATGTTGACATCATTGTTGAGAACCAGTTAGTTGTCTATATGTGTCTACTATAGTCTACTATGCATAGACTCTATTCTGTTCCATTGTTCTATTTGTTCATTCTTTTGTCAATAATACATCGTCTTGATTAATGAAGCTATAAAATAAGCCTTGAAATCAAACAGTGAATGTCTTCCAAATTTATGCTTGTTTTTAGTATTTTTCTGACTATCCTAGGTGCCTTCCAGTTCTGGGATGATTTGAGAATTGGTTAATCAATTTGTAACAAATTGGCTGTTGAGATTTTTTATAATGCTTGCTTTGAATCTGTAGAATAACTTGAAGATAACAAATAATTTAACAATATTGAACTTCCCAAACCATAAACATGATTTACCTTTATACAGATTTTCCTTAATTTCTCTCAGAAATGTTTTGGTTTTAGAGATATTGCATGTTTTCCAATAAGTTTATTCATAAGATTTTATGATATTAATGCTATTAAAAATGGTATTCTGTCTTAATTTGCTTGTTGCAGTTACACACATTTTTAGTATATTGACTGTATCCTGTGAATTTTAATAATTTAATATTTATTATATTTTCATATATTTTTCAGAATTTCTTTTACATATTTAATCATGTTATATATGAATAAAGAATGTTTTTATCCTTCTCTTTCAGTCATTATACTAAATTTTCTCCTCATTTTCTTGCTGGATTACACTGGCATGACCTCCAGTACGATGTTAAGATAATAAGAGTTCACGTTCTTGTTCCAAATCTTAGGGGGGGATGCATCAATATTTTGTTAGTATGTAGGATATTAGCTATAGGATTTTTAGAAATATACTTCATTAGATTGAGGAATTTTTCATCTGTTCTCATTTTATTGTGAGTTATTAACAGGACTGGATGTTAAAGGTTGTTGAATGGTATAGTCCCATATTTCCCCTTTATTAATATTGTAATTTAGATTAACTGCTCTTTAAATAGTAAACCAACTCTGTATTCCATGATTAAGATCTAATTGGTTATGATGAATTATAGTTTTTATTTATTACTGAATTCAATTTGCTAACTTTTTTCTAAGGATTTTTTTTTCATTTTTGCTTGTGTTTCAGTGAGTTTCTACATATATTGATACAGTTCATGAAACTCAGCAAACTATGAGCTACTATTTCTTTGAATATTTTTCTGTTCTATTTTTTCTCTCTGTCCTAGAAACATAGCTACTCATAGTTATGTTACTTGATATTTTTCCACATATCATTGAATCTCTATCTAACTTAAAAAAATTTTTTTTCCGAATCTTTGATTTAGATAATTTCTGTTGATCTGTCATTAATTTTACTAATTCTCTTTTTCCCGGTGTCTAAAATGCCTTTTTAGCCCACCTAATCCATTTTCTTTCATATATTGCACTTTTTTTTGTTCTAGTATTTCCATTTGATTTTTATAATTTCCATTTCTTTGAATTTTCAACAACTATTTTCTAATATTTCCATATTTTAGCTCCTGAAACATACTTTAACAGCTGTATTAGAATGATTTTGCTAATTCAAAATCTATCTCATCTAGCAATTTGTTTTTACTGACTGCTTTTGCTGCTAATTATGTAACACATGTTCCTGTTTTCCTTCATAGCTAGGACATTTTTTTAAAAATGCAGTATATTAGCAATGTTACTTTGAGCGGAGAGTTTTTATTTTCTTCCTTTAGATGACACTGATTTTTGTTCTGATAGGTAGTAACATTTCTGACAGATCCTCCTGACTCTTAGGCTTTATTTTTTTAACCACTTTACTGAAGTGTGATTGACACACAAAAAGCTGTACATATTTAATGTATACAACTTGATGGGTTTAGAAATAAATATAAATCTGTAAAACCACCACCAGGGTCTATGTCATAAACATATTCATCATGTTAGGCTTTATTTTATGCTTAGTTAGGGAGGGTCTATTTCTGTTGTCTCCTTAATTAAAGGCTTATGTGTTGATTAAAGGTGATGTCTTTATTCCAACAAGACCTATCTGGATTCTTAAATGAGTTCTCAAGGCAGACTGGAACTCCAATGATGCCAATACTATATGAACTCTGGTATCTTCATTTAGAGCTGAGCTGAATGATAGCTACTATCTTCTAGGTCTAGCAGAGAATTGCTATGAACAGGCAAAACCCAGATCTCAGTTGGAGACCCTTAAACTTCCAGGAAGCATCCTAGAGTCCTTTGGCAAAATTATGTCCTTCTGGTACCCTGCTCAAATTTCACTTGCTTCAGCAGCTCCAAACCCTGATTTTTTCCTCAATATCTCTATGTATAAGTTAATAAAATGTCTCCAGGCAAAATGCCAGATTAAATAGAGGACATGCCTCTATATTTCTCTTCTTTTCAAGGATATTGTTTTAAGACAAATAAACAAAAAGGAATACATATGAATAAATTTTTAATGCATTATAGCTAATCTCTAAACTAACAAAGACCTTAGAATTAAAAAGACAAAGAAAAGAAAAAAATCAAGACATGGTAGCATATTTCTCAACAAATATATATTTCAAGAAATAGATTAAAATTTAAAAAATGTTCAAACAAAAAATGAGAGTTTTTCCACCAGCACACCCTTACTACAGAAAATTTTGACGAAAAGGGAATATTCAATCAGAAGGAAAATTTTTCCAGAATGGCTGAGATATAAGAACAAAATGTGAAAGAACCACTAAAGGGATTAATAAGTGAGTAAGTTTAAATAAAAATTGATGGTATAAAACAATATTCATCATGTCTTTTGGGGTTTAAGAAAAAGAAAAAAATTAAATCAAAATAGAATTAAGATAAAAGTAAAGTTAATTATATGTTATGTAGTATACATAATAGAAAATAAGTGAAAAAGGTTATATAATAGCATGGACACAAAAGTTGATCTTTGTACATAGTGCAGTGTACTAACTCTTTTCTAGAGGTGCGTACAAATCGAAATGTAAAAATTTGAATTCAACAGTTTTCATGAAAGCAATGAATATTAATTCTCAGAGAAATAAGTTTAAATATCAAGTTTGTGTAATCCATGGTGAAATTATAATTAAGTGGAAATAATTTATTATGAAATTTGAGATGTAGAAATTAAGTATGATTAAAATATTTCAGATATAGCCAAAATTATTATTATATAAGCACAGAAAAATTATTTAGCTGTTTGATTATTGAGAATTATAATTAATGCTAGTTGATTTATTCAAAGTAATTTTATCACATTAAAAATTCTCCCTTGAAAAACTCTTAAAATGCAATATTTTAAAATGGAATTTGGGGAGTAATACTTTATCTTTTAATCTGTGATAAAATATATATGATATTTAACATTTCTTTAGTGTCTACATTTTAATAATCTTTTAACAAAACTTGAATTTTAACTAAAAAATTATATAGTTATATGCTAATAGTTTTTTATTCTAAAGATTATGTCTCATTTTAATTTTTTTATTAAAGTACATTTGACATATAATGTTTTATTAGGTTTATATATACAACATGGTGATTCAACATTTATATACCTTATGAAGTGGTCACCACGATAAGTCTAGTAAACATCTATCATTGTACAAAGTTATTATAATATTATCGATGATATTTCCTATGCTATACATTACATCCTCATCCTCATGACTTACTTATTTTATAACTAGGAGTAAATACCTCTTAAACCCTTCATCGTTTTCACTCATCCCCAGACCCCTCTTTCCTTTGGCAACCATAAGTTTGTTCTCTGTAGCTATGAGTCTTTTTCTGCTTTGTTTTTTTTTTTGTTGTTGTTCATTTGTTTTATTTTTCAGGTTCCACATATAAGTGAAATTATATGATATTCTTTATCCCATTTAGCATAATATCTTCTAGATCTATCCATATCTTGCAAATGGCAAGATTTCATTCTTTTTTGTTGCTGAGTAATATTCCAATATACATTTATTTTCTTTATACCTTCAGCTATTAATGAACACTTAGCTTGCTTCCATATCATTGTAATTAATGCTGCAGTGAACATAGGGGCACATACATCTTTTCAAATAAGTGTTTTGGATTTCTTCAGGGAAATACCCCAAAAATGAAAATTCTAGGTCATATGGTAGTTCTACTTTTTATTTGTTTAAGGGACCTCTATAATGATTTCCATAGTGACTGCACCAATTTACAATCCTACCAACAGCGCACCTGGGTTCCTTTTTTTCTATATCCTTGCCGACACTTGTTATTTGTTGTTTTTTTGATAATAGCCATTCTGATGGATATGAGGTGATATCTCATTGTGGTTTTGATTTCATTTTCCTGATGATTAATGATGCTGAACATCGTTTCATGTATTTATTAGATATTTGTATGTCTTCTTTGGAAAAATGTCTATTTAGGTCCTCTCTCCTTTTTTTCATTAAATTTATTGGGTGACATTAGTTAATAAAGTTATATAGGTTTCAAAGGTACAATTCAATAATACATCATTTGCATATTGCATTATGTGTCCACCACCCAAACTCAAATCACCTTCCATCATCATATATTCTTATCCTTATCTACCTCCCCACCATCCCCCTTTCCCTCTGGTAACCACTAAACTATTGTTTGTGTCTATGAGTTTTTGTTTGTCTTGTTTTTTGGTCTTTCATTTATATATTCCCACATAGGAGTGAAATTATATGGTTTTCAACCCTTTCTATCTGACTTATCTTGCTTAGCATGATTATGTCAAGTTCCATCCTATTGTCACAAATGACAGTATTTCATCTTTTCTTATGGTTGAGTATATTTTGCTGTATATATGTAGTACATTTTCTTTATGTGATCATCTACCCAAAGACACTTTTGTTGTTTCCATGTATTGGTCATTGTGACCAATGCTGCAATAAACATCGAGTGCATATATCTTTATGAATAAATGTTTTCAAATATTTTTGGGAGGTAAGTACCCAGAAGAGGGATTGCTGGGTAATATGGTAATTCTATTCTCAATTTTTTGAGGAAACTCCATATGTTTTTCCATAGTGGCTGTACCAATTAGTCCAAGCATTTTTTAATCAAATTGTTTTTTGATGTTGAGTTATATAAGTTCTTTATATGTTTTGGTTATTAACCTTTATAGTATATAACATTTGCAAATATCTTCTCCCATTCAGTATGTTCCTTTTTGTTGTTGTTGATGGTTTCCTTTTCTGTGTAAAAATTTTATTTGAGCTTTGTTTAGTCCCATTTGTTTACTTTTGTGTTTGTTGCCCTTGCCTGAGGAGACATATACAAAAAATTATTTCTAAGTCCAATTGTATTTTGGTTATAAAAAGACTTTACAATTCACTGAAACATTTTTGAACAAGGATTGGTCAGAAAGAGATGGCTTAAAAATAGATATGTTACTCAGTCATAAAAGAGACTGAAATCTTGCTATCTGCAATAACATGGATAAAACTAGAGGGTAAAATATTAAGTGAAGTAAGTCAGACAGAGAAAGACAAATACAATATGATTTCATTTATATGTGGAATCTAAGAATGAAATAAACAAACAGAGAAAACAGAAACAAATTCATAGATACAGAGAATATTTTGATGGTTGCCAGATGGGAGGCAGGTTGGGAGGATAAGTGAAAAAGATGAAAGGGTTAAAAAGTACAAATTGGTAGTTACAAAACAGTCATGCGGATGTAAAGGATAACATGAGAATGTAGTCAATCATATTAACTATGTATGGTGTCAAATGGGACTAGACTTATCAGGATGATCAATTCATAAGTTGTATAAATGTCTAATCACTATGTTGTACACCTGAAACTAATACGATATTATATATCAACTATAATTTAAAAGTTTAAAAAATAGATTAAAAATAGATATAAGAAAATTGGATAATTCTAAGAAGTAAGAATTAAGTTAGGCAGGTAAGTAAAACAATACTTACCAAATGAGTCCTTTATCTTTATATGTTATACTACATTATCCATTGTCCATTATCCAACAGTTATAAGCAGGCTGAAGTGCTGACTGAGCTAAGAAGGTGATAATAGGTATTAGGCCTTTGGAGCAGAAGTTTTGAAAGATGTGCTGAGTTTTTCACATGGGAAGGTGGTATTTAAGTGGAAACCTCTTGATTTCATTTTTTTCCCTTGCTTTCTTTTCCTTTTCTTTCACTTTTACTTTCCTTATCTCTTTTTTGGATTTTCTTCTTTTTTCCTTTTATCCTTTTATTCCTTGCTTTTTACCTCTCTCTCTCTCTCTCTCTCTCTCTCTCTCTCGTTACCATTATTAACTGTATATTATGTGAAAGGCATAAAAATTCACATATAAATACAGTATTTTAAGTGTCATATTGGCATATTCAATATTAATCTCAAGAATCTGGCAAAGTACTGAGAAAATATATGTTTGAATCATAAATTTAAAAATAAATGTTCCTTTTATTTCAGTTTATTTTTCTTTCTTTTTAACACTTCCATGTCTCAGGCACTTTTTTTATGACACTGATAACCCAAACAACTGGGAAAGGCAAAGATATAAAAAGAGAATTAGAAGTTAAATTTTAGTATTTACTAAGATGACTAGAAATGTGGAATCTGGGAAAAGCTTCACAAGTATGGAAAAAATAGAGGGCTAGCATTTACACAGAACCTCTACTGAATTCTTTCTTTCTTTTTTTAGCTCATTTAATGCTCACTACTCCAGGAAGTAATTACTATTGCCTTCACTTCAGATGTGAGAAAAGAGAGTCTCAGAGATTAATTTACCCTTTTCGCATTTGTCAAACACCAAAGACTATTTTTTATACTACTTTGTGTTTAGACGGTTTAGTATCGGTTTGTAGAAAAAGATGATGATGATATTTATAGAAATGATAATAACAATAATACCACTACTAATGAAGAAGGAAGAGAGCAAGAACAATGGTATGTATAAGAACAAGAATAAGATAATTTGCTAACTCTTATATAGTACAGAACAAATGTCAGTTCTAAGGACTCTAAAAACAGTAAATCATTTAACTGTCATAATCCTACAATAATTTTATGTAGCAAGTAGGATAAAAGGTGATAAAATTAAGGCATGTCAAGTGTTGGAAAAAAGTAATGATAAGAACTTCAGTCTTTGCCCTCCATGTAATGATGAATTAATGACAATTTACAATTCATCAAATTCACTAGCAAATATTTAAAAAAATAATATTTACATGGAATACAAGAAAGCATGTGTATGGTAAGAATCACATTATTCAAGTTAATAACATATATTCTCAATTAAGACTAAACGCACAAAAAAAATTGAACTACCTAAAGTTAAATCAACATTGAAGTTCATTCTGGGCTTTTCCTACAAATATTATACTTGACTGAAATGTCCTTAATGCCTCCTTCCACTTGACTAAACCTTTAGAAAGGCTTCTTTCTGTTTCTAGAACTATAGAGATTCTCTCTCTTCTCAGAGAAAATTTGTTATTGTAAAACTTTCCCCTTCTTAGAGATGTAAATCTTTAAAAAATATATTTCTTGCCAAGTTCACAATCTAGGATTGTCTTTCTCAAGGACCTGGGAGGGCATCTCTTTGAAAAGTAATCAACAAGGTGACAGAGCTCTAATCTCTCAGTCTCTGGAAAGGTAAAAGTCTAATGAACTTCAATAGGCCAGAGCCTCATTCCAAGCTGCAAAACTAGAACCTCATTCCAAGTTGCAAAACAATCTGTTGTCATGAAGATATAAGAAAGTTTACTTTTCCTTTGGGTAGGACCATTTAGCAAACACAGATGGCTTTATTCCTGCTCTTAAAACTCTCTAGCCTAGTTTTAGCAGAGTTTATTTCAGACAATTATAGGACATTTGGTCCTTTCCAAAATGTACATGAGCATATTTGGTTCATGCCAAATGGTCTTTGATATTTGGACCTGTCCAAAAGTTTATGCTTAGAAGACATTCCTGGGAATAAATAGCTCATAACATTTATTTTTACTTTTGGTTTACAGGATCATAGATAACAAATATTATCATGTTTTATTGGTCTACTGATTGTGTGTGGCTGTATTGCCAATAATAACCCTTCTTGTCTTGATAACCTAGCTGGTAACGGCACACGGAGTTAGATAGGTGGGTTGGGGTTCCGATCTTTTATAAGAGTGGGATTTATATTAATTACAAATGAAATTTCAAGCACCTTTTAACATGGACTAATTGTCCTGCAAGGGTTCAGACTGCATTCTGAACTATATTCCTTATTGCAATAGCCTAGAACAAAGTCTTCCTTCCTTACTTTTTTGCTTTGACATAATTATAATCCACCAAACTCTGAAGATGTAACATTTTGGAGAGTAAATCTCTGAATGAAATTTAATCCAAAATTTTTAAATTCCAACTGTGTATTTAATGCTCTTACAGAATAGGTTGGTTGTCTCCCAAAACTGGATCTATGTAAGGAGCTAATAAGAGGCTATGTAAGTACAAAATAAATTTGATACATACTTAGAAATTTACTATTTTATTCTTTAACAACTTCATGTATTAGTTTTCAAAATGACTTTCAATTTTTAATTTATATAGACTTGCATTAAAATATGGCATTACATTTTCCCAATGAGAATATTACTATCAGTATGCATAAGAATCCTGCATTAACAGATTTTTATAGCTTAACAAAAGCTCTTGGCATTCTGTGCATACAATTCTCAAAGCAGTTCATATTTCATATTCACCAATACTATACAATAATAACAGGATTTACATTATTTTTTCTCCAAATATAGATAGCACTTAATGAAAGTTATGAGAATTACATAATTAAAAATTACATGTGTTACTGTCAGACATTCTTCTATAAAAAAAAAAAACCCTGTAAAGTATAGTGAAGATAATTCTAGATTGTGATTTACATTAGTAATACTTTCAAAACCATAATCTTTCAGTATTCTTTAGCCTTTGGAATTATTTTCTTTTAAGGAAAATATGAATAGAAAGATATCACAACTTTGACATAGTGTTTACATGATCTTTATATTTAGTTCTAAATTGCAATAATTTTAGGACTTTTAACATTCTTAATATGCTTGGCATTAGCATCAGGTTTTAGGACACATAAAAATTTTCCCAACTTCATGTTTAATTAATTTAAACTATTTTTAAATCAATTTTTATTTCTCAACTTGATTGTAGGAAAAATGATCTATAGTTTCTATCTTCCTGTGAACAGAGATTCAAAAGCAAAACTTAGTCATTAGCAAGAAGAGAGGCATGAAAATAAGGAATCTAGCTTGGCACAAATGAGAAGGTGAATATTCTTCACCGTTTCTAATTCCCACAAGTTCTCAGTTCTCTATTCCACAGTCACCAATGATGAAGGTGAGAAAGGACTTTATTATTCCATAAACGACAACAAAAAATCCTCTTAGGTAAGAGTTTTGAAATATTGTTTCTGTGGTTAAGATAGAAATTCTAAATACTTTCACTCATCTGTCTTCTATCTTGCCTCTTAAAAATTATGCAGATCATGATTCTGTTATTCTCTCAAAGAAGAAGCCTGAAAATTTAGGCTCAATTTTCACTTTCCTTTTTCCTGAAACCGTTTTGTTCCCCCACTTTATTGACCAAGCCCATTAATCACCATGTCTTACCAATTTCAGAATATTCTATTTGAATCAAGGATTATGAACACAGATAAATATACTCCATTTAAGTATAGTAGGCAATTGGTTTGATTTAGGTGTCTGTATTTTTCTTCAATGGATATGTCCTAATCAAGTTGTGATGTTAATTTTTACCTTCAATATAAATCTCTTTTAAGTGTCTGAATTTACATTGGGCAAAGACTGACTTGCAGGTATAATGTTCAGCAACTCTCTGACAACAATGTGGAGAACTGTAGTAAACAGAATTGTTAGTAATAAATAAGATAATTATAAAGAACTGTGATGTCAGATGTCAGTTTCTGTCATTTCCTCATGTTGGAGGCTTGTCAGACTGGCATCATCTGACATTCACTCATAAGCTCAGCTTTAGTCTACATTTAGGAACACTCCAGATAGGATCCTCTTGGAGTTCTTGTGTTCTAGCCCACTAGGTTCCAACTAGGAATCAATAAATCTACCTAGGAGCATTTATTAACTGTTTTCAATTTTAAAATACCTAATGCACAATTATCATTTATCTTTAAAGCATAATTTACCTATAGGCTAAACATCTTTGCATTTAATTGAAATTATATCAATTATGGGTATTATCATTTTACCTTAGATTTCACTCCAGAACAATACTTATTTTGGTTTTGGATGTTTACTTCATCATGCTGTCTATCTCAGGATAATATAGTGTTAAACCTGGCTCATTCATTTGACAGAAAGTTGATAAACAGTTAATATATTCCATATCTTGTGCTAGGCACTGGGGCTAAAAAAGTAGCAGACTTTATGTGGCTTTCAGTTTGTTCTTAATCTGATTGGGGAGAAAGATATGCCAACAATTATGCCCTGAAGCGATTAGTATATCAACACAGTTCTATTAGAACATAGAGCACAGACAGCTAACTCAGAATGAGCAGAGAAATTGGGAGTAACACAGCAATAAGCCTCTGCTTCCATTTGTCTTTGAAAGAAAAAAAAAGTATTGTAGCTATTTTTGTTCTCAGCTTGTTCTTTCTGTCTTTAATTGCTTGTGTCTTCAATGTCTTTTAAACTCCTTCTACTAGTTTCTTTTGATGTTTGTACTCTGCCTACAGAGGGAGCTGACCTAGATGAAGGTTTCTTCTCTTCTTACATGACTACCTTATTTTTGCACCTATTGAAAAGTGAGTCTTGTTGGTGTGATCACAGCCATTTTCTTTGTCTACTAAAGTAGAATCTTTTTAAGACTATCCCCAGATCCATGTTTAGTTCCTCAAATTTTGAGCTACTGTGTATCTTAGGAGTTAATAATAGTCCAGGTATTTTCTCAGAAGCTATGGTCTTCTTAGAAGAGGACAAAATTTTATGCTACCTCCTAACATTTTCAACAAAGAATGACACTACTTTCCTAAATTAAAAAATTGTAGCACTAGCATTCTCAGTCTTTTATGGCTAGAATGGAGATGAGAAAAATAAAAGGAAGAATAGCCATCTCATTTGTATATCCACTAAATCATCCTTTTTAAGTATAGGTTTTCCTTTAAACAGCATTTCAGCAAACTACCTATGAAACAACCCTAATAATAGTAAGTATTATACTAAATTTCTTATAAAATATTTATTTTGTTATCACAGTTTTGAATATGGAAGATATAGGTCTTTGAACAAAACAGAATCAATGAAAAGTAAATATAGCCATTATCTGACAGTAAAAAAAAATCACTGTGACACTATGTCAGAACTCAAGATTAAAAAAAAAGGGAATGAAAGAAATTTTAATAATTGTATTTGTATTGGAGTTTACTTTTACCACCTAATTGATATTTTCATATAAATTATGAATTGTCATGTTTCATAGTTATATGAAAGCTTTAAATAGTTACTTTATTAAAAAGACACTTGTTTCTCATTAGTGAAATTATTATTTCTGTAAGTTGCAGTAAAATTCCTTTCATAAACTGTGCCTTTAAAAATAAGCATTAAACAGTGTGTTCTGTGGATTCAGCTTGACACAGTTCCCCATGGACTTCAGGGTGTGACATCTCCTTTACCAGCTCAATAGCTAAACTCCTGGAACATTAGCTTTGTGGGCTGAAGGATAAGAGAATTTGTGGCTGGAGGATATCTTTTTTAATTTACTTGAGATATCCTGATAATTTTGCCTTTCTGGTTTTTGGCATCAGTGATCTAAATTAACAGATCAATTGGGGACAGAAACATGCACTTGTCAAGTTCTTTCAGAAAGTGAGGCTGAGACCTAATGCCACTTCTCAAGAATTGCTGCTGCTCTTCCCAGTTAAGGCCACCCATAGTGGGATCACTATAGTAGAATGTCAGGTTCACAGACACAGGGCAAAATGGCTGCCCATGTTGGTACCATATGGTAAGTCAAGAAATTAGGTATCTTTTTGGCATTTAATAAAATAGTTTTAAATTTCACAGTGAAAAGAAATAGTGAATACCACACTGTGTTCTTTCACTGTTATATATAGTAATTATATCATTATTCTCCAGGCGTAAGGAACAACAACCATCATAAAAGTTTATGCTTCATGGTTCTCTAGCATAGATTCATTAAAAGAAACTAGATTATCAATCTGAAAATGTACTGAGACACTAGCCATTTTTTATTCAAAAATCATATGTCCCAACATTCATATATTCCATATCCATGTCGGGATATTTATGGTATGTGCTTAACAGGGACTTTTATACCTCCAAAGCAAAGTTAAAATTAAAGAAGACACACTGAGGCCATTTGAGGGAAATAAGGTTTTGGGAAGATAGGAAAAGAAAAATTTTAGATCAAGTTTTAATTTTCTCTCTCTGTGACTGCCTAAAGTCAAATCCCCATTACCCATTAACTAAATTACTGTAAGTGGTCTTCCTGCTTCTATTAGGTGCCCATGTAATCTGTTCTTCACTTGAGGGCCTCTGTGATCTTTGTAAAAATGAATCAGATTATGTTGCATCCCTCCTTAAGTTCCTAATGCACTCCATAGAGTACCCGCTTTTCCATGGGCTTCCAGGCTCTACAACAAATTTTCTTGGCCCTACTTCTGTGATCTCGTTTCCGACTACTCTAAAAATTAAAATTTAACTTTGAGTGGTAAACACACAATGAAATATGCACATGACTACTTATTGAATTGTACACTTGAAACCTATATCATTTTATTAACCAATGTCACCCCAATAAATTTAATTAAAAAAATAGAAAATAAAATAAAATTACTCTTTATAATCCAAGTACACTGAATTTCTCTGTGCTTCTGTAACTCTCCAAGTGCTCTCTTGTTTCTGCATAGGATGTAACCTCTATACAGACTCTTTTCATTCTGGATTACGTTTGTCATTCTCTCTTCAGATCAAATCACCAGAGAGATCTTTCCCTGACAGCCCTCATTTAGGTCACCTATACTAATCAGTTTCTAACACATTATCCTGTTTTATTTTCCTCAAGATATTTGTCACTATTTAATTTTTTTATTTACAGTCTACCCTTTTGAAAGTTTTATAAAGGTAGGGATCTTGTCTTATTCATTGCTTTATTCCCAATGTCTACAGCATTACTTGAAACACAGTATATGCACAAAGAATATTTGCTGAATGAGAAATGTAAATTCTTTTATTTGAACCCAATAGTCTGATTCTAAAGTTAGGTCGAATTGTATCATTTACATTTCTCATAGATTCTATTCTCAGATTCTGTGACCTCAAAGGGTCTTCATGACATCTCTATTTCCTAATCCTGGAAGAACTCCACATTAGATTTTGAATTATGGATTCAAAATAGGTACTATTTTCTATAAGAATGCTATAATTTATAAGATCTGTGTATAATACATTAGGATATAAATATATTTCAATTAAAAGTAATCCAGAGATATATGGATATCATCCCTGATATTCCTTTTCCCACACACTACGCATTTTGTATATGTAAGTTTGTATGACAAGATCTAGGATTTTAAAAATCAGTTTCTGGCACTGTCTATGATCCTGTGATAATGAAAAAGCAAGATCTTTCAATAAAAAATCGGATATCTTTGCATCTTCCATTTTGCTCATCAGCATACAACCCTCCCACACACCTGAAAATAATATTTGCAATAAACTTGCTCATTAAAGATTGTTGTATATAAATTTGTGATTAATAACGTATAAGTCAGAAATAGGAATTCTCAAAGAAACTGTTCTAGTACACATCACATAGGCTTAATTCACAGTATTTAAAAAAAAAAAATATAAGCTCTCTGAGAAAGGAAAATAAGAGATCAGGAATACAAGTCTTCTTTTTAAAAGAGAATCAGCTCTGATTTAAGAAAACCTGTAATGCAGATCACATAGAACTCAAAGTATATTTAAAAATCAAATGTAGTATTTTAAATGCATCCTTTTGTACAGATAAGAAAACTAAATTTATGAGCTTTTAAGCTAAACAATGAGCTTTGGTTAACTGAAAATAAAATTGAAACAAAGGGCTCAAGTAAGACTAAATTTAATTACATTCTGTTCTCCATCAAAAGTGACAGATTTTTCTATTATATTTTCCTGACATTGAATGGAATAAGAAAAAGTCTCTTATTGTCATGCTGTTTTATTGCAAAGCCTGTTTCTATCTAAATTATACCTTTATATTTGTATGGAAATCAGTTTGAATTGCGTGCTTGAATTAATTATGGAACAACAAAAAAATTTCTACTAGCTAGGAGATGAATTGTACTTAATTCTAATCTCTTCAGAAATAATTAAACTCAAATTGAACTTTTAAGATTTAAAAATGTTATTATTATTATTATTCCTTTCTCACCTCTCAGTTTTTTATTTTCTCCCCCTAAAATCTAGATATACCACAGTGGAGTCTTAGATTTTTAGACTTAGCACTCTTCTTTGTGCAGATGTTAACAAGAAGGTTAAATAAAATAAAAGTGCTTCTAATAATTTCTAATTCTAAATAAAATACATCATTTTAAATACAAATTCACTAGGCAAATTTGTTGGTATTCACTAAATATTTTTTATTATTTAAGAAAAATATGTTTTGTTTTGTTTTGTTTTGTTTTGTTTTTTACACGAGGCAACCCTTGGTTGACCTCACAGATTGCAAGGACTTTGTCAGTTTACAATCCTTTATTTTTTTACTTTTTATGCCTACAGCACCTGGTTTTCCTAGGTGGTCTCCCATCCAGGTACTAACCAGGCTCGACCCTGCTTAGCTTCTGAGATCAGACAGGATTGGGCTTGTTCAGGGTGGCATGGCCATAGATTCTACTCATTAAATATTGATTGAATTGAATTTTAGTGGGAGGAAGAAAACAAAACAAAACAAAATCACCTGCATGTAATAATAGATTTATGTAATTTTATAATACGTAATATTTTATCCATAGCTACTGGAGATATAGTATCATAATGTAAGGAATACACAGTCTGTTGGCAGAAAGGAAAGAAGTGTATACAATACGATATGGTAAGTACTATGATAGGAGCAAGTTTAGAATGTGTACAAAAAAAGCTTCCTGGAAATTTAAACTGAAGTTTAAAGAATGATTAAAAATATGAGATATATTTGAAGAGTAAGAAAAAATGTGTGGCTGGAATACAGTATATGAATAGGAATTCCTGGGAATTTGTATTTACTGGTGAGGAATTTTTATTTCTCTTCCTAACACCTGGAAATAACTCAATTCAGGTTAAGTTACATCTCTATCTCTGTAAGCCTCTAACATTTTTCTCTCCTCTAAGCCTCACCTGAACTCATTCTTACCTCGCTGAAAATTAGGAGCTATTAGATGAGAACTTTCAGATTACTGCTCCCCACTTCAACTCAAATCACCAAATCTACCAACTAAACTACCTACTCAACCATACATTTGTCTTCCCTCCTCTTGAAGGAATTTTGTGCCCAAGATCAACTCTTCTACTTAATAATCTGGGTTTCATCCCCTTACACATATTCATTTTGCAATTGATTTTACTTTCTCTTCAGTGTTACTAGCATTTTCCCCCATCTCTATTATAATGTTCACATCAGAATACAGCTATTATGTAATGTCTCCCCCTTCAAAGAAAACCTCTTCTGACTCCACAATACACTCCAACCAGTGCTCCATTTCTCTGCTTCTGTTTACAGAAACATACACACACACTTGCATACATGCAAGTGATCGATATTCATTATTTTACTGTCTTTTCCCACTCTTTGTAAACTCTCTCCAAATAAGGTTTGTTTCCATTATGCTAGTAAAAATTCTCTTGTCAAAGCCACTAACTGCCTCCAGGTTGCCAAATCCCATGGTTTTTTCTAATTTTTGTAGTCTTTGATAAACTCCAAAGCTTTTGATACATTTGATCACTGCCTCCTTCTTTATTTTATTTTCTTTATTCAGCATCAAAGATGTCATCCTCTTCCTTCTGTTCCTCTCTCAATGAATATCTAGTCTCCTTTTCTGATTCTTCTTCATTGTATAACCTCCCAATAATGATGTGGACCAATACTGAGTCTTCAACTAGAATTGATATCTACATACTATGTATAGAATTCAAGAACTTCACCTCCATTTCCATAATCTTAGTCCATGCCACCATCATCTCTCACCTGATCTACTTTTGCCCTAGCTCTTTTCATCACATCCCCAATAACTGTCTTCTGTTTCAGGATGTGCCTACCCCAAGGCATTTGCTCTCTGTGCCTAGAATAGTCTTACCTAGATATTTGGATGCCACTTTTTTCACATTTCTGATGAAAATCCACCATGTCAGAGAGATCTTGATATGACATATTACCTAAAATAGCCTTTTTATCCCCTTATCCTGCTTTATTTTCTTTACAGCACTTGTCATGACCTGATGTAGTTGTTATTTTTCACTGGTATTCACTAGAATGCAAAGCATAACAAAAGCAGACTTTGTTTTGGGTTTTTTTTTTCTGCTATATTCTTAGAGTTTAGAACTCTGCCTACACCAGAGTTACCACTGAAAAATTCTTATTAAATTGTAAGTCTCACAAAATGGGATAGAAGAGACAAAAAGATAATTTGGTATTCAAAAAGAGGGGAAAAAAGAAAATAAAACAGAATAAAATAATATTTTTTATACAGCTGAGTTTAGTGTGTTGGGATCCTAATCAAGTATTCAAAAATTCACAGTCGTTCTTAGGAACTATGTTGGATTTGCCTATTTTTCTTTTGCTAAATTGAGTTTTCCTTCAACTACAACAGAGAAGGTAGATGGGGTCTTTCTACTTCTGAAAATAAACATATTTCTAATGGTAAAGTGTTTTAGATATAAAATGTAACCTCTTTAATAGGTCCTTATATTTCATCCTTCACCCCATGTATACACACAATCCCAATCCTCTGACATACACACAATATAAATGTCTTAAAATGTTCTGAATCTCTTCATGACAAGCTTCAAACACTCATTCAATCTCCTGCATCATTACCTTCACCAGACAGGCATCGCTTTCTTTGTATTATATGAAAAAATTAATTGTTTAACTTCATGGGTTTTAAAACAAGTCAAGTTATTTAAGACTCTACATTTAAAAATTCAAACAGGAGTGAGCAAACTCAGTATAATTATTGAAAACTAAATACATTTTGTAGACTCCAAAAGGTTACCACTAATATGCAAAGGGGAGCAGGAGTTCAAAGAAGTGCTCTATGAGTGATATCTCTGTTCTTAGCAGAACCCAAGGCATATAGTCATGTGCCACTTAACGATGAGGATACATTCCGAGAAATGCATCATTAGGCAATTCTGTCTTCTTTGAATGTCATAGAGTGCATTTACACAAATCTAGATGGTATAGCTTACTACACACTTAAGCTATATGATATAGCCTATTGCTCCTAGGCTACAAACCTGTATTGCTAGTTACTGTACTCAATATTATAGATAATTATAACACAATGGTATTTATATATCTAAACATATTAAACATCAAAAAGGTATAGTAAACGCATGGTATAAAAGATTAAAAATGGTATACATATATAGAGCTCTTTCCGCAAATGTAACTTACAGGACTGGAAGTTGCTGTGGGTGAGTCAGTGAATGAGTGATGAATGAATGTGAAGGCCTTGGACATTACTGTACACTTCTGTAGACTTTATAAACACTGGATACCTAAGCAACACCAAGCTTATAAAACTACACAAGTTTAAATCAAGCATGAAAAAAATGATGCTATCAAGAGGCATGGACAACACAATATGTATAAGGCTGCTGATGGCATAACATGGCATACTGCATTATGGCAATTTTTTTTTATATAAATAGAAAGAATATACTCTAAAACAATAAGTATGGTAAATACAGAAATCAGTAGCAAAGTCATTTATAATTATCTAGTATCATATATCATATTAAGTATATATATATACTGTACATAATTATATGGGCTATCCAGTACTTTCATATGACTCCCAACACAGTAGGTTTACACTGAAACCAACACAGACATGTGAGTAATGTGTTCCACTACAACATCACAACAGCTATGTTGTCACTAGGAAATAGGGATTTTTAGCTCTGTTATAATCTCATAGGCCCATTGTCATATATGTGGTCTGTTGTTAACTAAAATGGCGTTATGAAGCTCATGGCTGTATTTAGTTTTTAGATACAAGCTTGATTGCCTGATAATTAAAAGAATTGTGTATCTTAAATCTGTTCCAAATGTTCACATTTAGAATTTCAAAGCCTTCCTGAGCTCAGTAATCATCCCATTGGGAATAATGAATAAACAGATAAATAAAAATGAGATGCAAAAGTGGTCAGAGCATAAATTTTCTGGACCAGGATATTTTTGACTATCTTCACTGGTTTCTTTAAAAAATATAAAAATATATTAGACAGTTTTAGTAATAAAATTGGACTTGTCATATCTAAAAATTGACTCTAAAAACCATGGTGATTATGAAATAAGAACACAGGACCCAATAAGGGCTAATTTATATAATGAAAAACATTAAGTTGTACAGTTTTTCTTTTTTTAAGCAATATAGAGAAAATTTGAGATAAAAAAATGTAAAAGACTAAATAAAAATTAAAATTCTAATAATTTTATAATAAAATAGTGGGCCTGAAAAAAATGTTTTTTTTCTATACCAGTGATGCTTATACAAGAGTGGGAGATGGGGCTTAGGCATCCAGAGGAAAAGAGTCTCCAGAGCAAAATTACTAAAGAATAGGATTTTCAGCTATATTGTGTTTTTTAACATCTATTACTAAAATGTCTTGGACAGGATTTACTCTAAATCATCTTCTGAAAGAATTTACAAACTCATTTCTTTAAGTATTCCTTTAATAAT
>NW_011888851.1:263877-271262 GCF_000151845.1 Pteropus vampyrus
TCTTTAAGTATTCCTTTAATAATGTGTTACAGTGAGAAAAAAAGGTTCTAGAAAAGTGTGAAAAAGCAATGCAACTTGAATGATAACACTGTGACGATATTTTTATTTGCTTACAACTAATAATTCAAACTGCTCAAAATTTTTCAAATAGACAAAAGGTTTTAAAGTGTTTTGCTTTTGTTTTATCATGCAAATAATGAATACAAGCTTTACTTCAAGGGGCACACTCTTACAATTAAATATGTTTTCTTTACAGAAAAAAAGCATACATGAGAGACAATAGACTACATGTTCATAATGAGAAAAAAATTTTTGGTCAAGTGGGTCATGTTTTAACTTCCTATGTACATATAAACAATTGAACCCACTTACTGAAGCCATCTACAACTTTGAAACAATTATTCCCCAAGGGTTATACAAATTATTAATTTTAATAGTATTTTACAATTGTGATTATAAACATCTTGTTCAAAAGCAAATAAATAATGCATTGAGGCACAAAATACACTAATACAAATGTATCCTTTTTGAATTCCAATTTTATTGAAATTTCTCAGAAAAAAATTAAAAATTTGGCAAAACAGTTACATTTTTAAACTATAGTTGCTATAATAATTATAAAATATTGAGGTACCATGTCATTGCTCATTCCATTATTAGAAAATCAATATATAATTCCCCCAAGACAATATAATTATTGTAATAATTCAAAAACTGAATTTTATGTTACAAATTATGAAAATTTAATTAATTCATTTATTTTTTGATAAATAAAATTATATAGGTTTCAAGTGTTCAATTCTAGAATACATCATCTATATATTGCATTGTGTGTTTATCACCTAAAGTCAAATCTCCTTCAGTCACCATATATTTGACACCCTTAACCCTTTTCTTCCTCCTTCCCTCCTCCCTTTCCCTCTGGAAACCACCACACTGTTGTCTATGTCTATGAGTTTCTTTTAGTTTGTTTTTATTGTAATAAATGAAAGAGTTTATTGAGGCTTCTAGATAACAAAATCAATGCAACAAAATTATAAGCATTTCTTTTTTCCCAATGCAAAATTAATTTTTTAATTAAATTTATTGGGATGACATTGGTTAATGATATTACATAGGTTTTAAGTATACAGTTCAATAATATATCATATCTATATTGCATTGTATGTTAACCCCCTCAAGTTAAATTTCCTTTTCTCATCATATATTGACCCCCTTTACCTTCACCTACTCCCGTTCTTTTCCCTCTGGTAACCACTAAACTTTTGTCCATGTCCATGAGTCTCTGTTTTGTTCATTTGCTGTCTTCAGTTTTATATCCCATATGTGAGTAAAATTATGTGGTTCTCAACCCTTTTCATCAAATTTATTTTGCTTAGCATGATAATCTCAAAATCCATCCATGTTTTCACAAGTGGCAGTATTTCATCTTTTCTTATGGCTTAGTAATAATCCATTGTATACATGTACCGCATCTTCTTTGTCCATACATCTATCAAAGGACATTGTGTTGTTTCCATGTCTTGGCCACCATGAATAGTGCTACAATAAACATAGGTGTATGTATATCTTTATGAATATATGTTTTCAAATTTGGGGAGTAGATACCCAGAAGAGGGGTTGCTGGGTCATGTGGTAATTCTATTCTTAATTTTTTAAGGAATCTCCATACTGTTTTCCCTAGTGGCTACATCAACTTACATTCCCTCTAGCAGTGTAAGATGATTCCATTGCCTTCACAACCTCGCCAACACTTTTTATTACTTGTCTTATTGGTGACAGCCGTTCTAACAGGTGTGAGGTGATATCTCATTGTGGTTCGATTTGCATTTCCCTAATAGCTAGTCAGGTTGAGCATCTATTCATGTCTGTTGACTGTATGTCTTTTTGGAAGAAGTGTCTATTCATGTCCTCTGCCTATTTTTTAATTGGATTGTTTGTTTTTTGTGGTTGAGCTGTATGAGTTCTTTACATATTTTGGATATTAGTCCTCTATTGGAAGTGCAGCTTACAAATATCTTCTCCCGTTCATAAGACTGCCTCTTTGTTTTGTTGATGGTTTCTTTCAGTGTGAAGAAGCTTTCTAGTTTAATATAGTCCCATTTATTTATTTTTGCTTTTACTTCCTTTGCCTTTGAGGTTAAATTTATTATTTTTTTTAATGAGAAAATTATTCTGACTACAGTACCGAAAATTTGCAAAAAAAAAAAAAAAAACACATGTAAATTTAGCACCATGACATAAGCATTGTTATTGTTTTAAGGTAAATGATTCCCAATTTTTATTTTTCCCATGCACTTAAAAAACATAGATAACTTATGTTTTCTTTTATCATGCTAATGTCAGAATAATATATCAAAATCTTTTTATCTGGTTCATATTGTCTACTCATTTTAGGACCCCTAGTCTCTTTGAATCACTTCCCATCTTGTTTTGTTTGCTCCATGAAACGTCTCAAGTACATTTATGAAATAATCTTCTCATTTCTATTTGTCTTCTATTATTTTCCTTCTCACAAGAATTGGGTCATAATTTTGTTACCTTCTGA
The DNA here is from genome assembly GCF_000151845.1 of Pteropus vampyrus. Lineage (NCBI taxonomy): Eukaryota > Metazoa > Chordata > Mammalia > Chiroptera > Pteropodidae > Pteropus > Pteropus vampyrus. Next base: position 266,426 of record NW_011888851.1, read on the forward strand.
GACTGCCTATGCCATTGTTCTCTTTATTCATATTACTCCTGAAGCCTGTCTCAGGCATTAATAAAGCTGAGTCGCTGCTGTGATGTCCTCTAAATACACCTCTTCCCTCACATACATGAGAGTATGTCTATTTCATATACTAAAGAGCACCAATAGTAACTCTAGGTGGAGATGTAATGTCCTGGTCATCACCACTGCTGCCACACTCTTCTAAATTCTAACATGAGCTTCCAGTGTCTCATTAGAGCATTTTGGACTCAGGCACAGTTTCTTCAGTATAGAGTAGTTGATAATTCAAATGACTTAGCTCTTCATGTAAATGAATTCTTGATAGGTTCAGTATATTTATTCTACTATCATGCATCAGATTTCAGTATTTTAACATGTGTATAGAATAGATTTTTAAATTTAGATCTTCGCTAAATATATTATGATTATACTGTATTAATCTGATTGCTTTTCCTTAACATTACATAATTAGCATTTTCCATGAGTCTGCATTTGAATAAAATGTTCATAATTTTAATAGTTCGGTATACATATTTGAAACAACTCAGTGTAAAAACATGGGTATCTGATCCAGAGGATTCTTTCTCCTGATGTAAAAACATTATTTTGTGTGTATGGTAGGGGAAAGACAAAATATAATAAAAACTTTGGTGTTACTATTCCATAATGGAACTATATGATGTAGTAGTAGAATTAGAAAGATGAGCCAGAATCATTCCCCATCTTAATATTAGACTAAAACTTCATGTTCCAAGTTTCCGAATCATGACTCTAACATTCTCCATGTGCCTCTCTCTTCAAATACAATAACATGTTGTTGCAGTAGATCTTACTCATGACCTCCTTGTACAGCTTTTTCACTCTAACAAATATTTATTGAACTACACTATGCATCAAACATTGTGTTAGATATTAGGAGTACAGGGGATGAATAACACATGGACTCTGCTCTGAGCCACATGGCTCCAGTGGAAACTGCATATCCACATCTATCACCTCTATTTACTGACTATCTTTCAGACAAGAAAAGAGAAATCTAAAAGAAAAGGAGGATCAAATCAAGGAGAATCATTTAGATTTTCCTTAGGGAAGCACATGTGAATAGAAACAACATGAAGATCAAAAAATAACAGTAGCCTAAAATTATACCCGAGTGCACTGCCATTCTATCTAGAGATGATTTTAATTTAAGATTTTTTTATATTTATTTAATATCAAATCTTAAATGCATACAATAAATATTTTTTGTAAACATATTTTTTAAACCAATGGAATAAATATCTTTGGCTTAAATTAAGAGACCTTTGAACCCTCAAAGAGAGTTTCTAGAAACTTCAATTAATCAGAGGAAGCAATTAAAGTCAATTTGGGGAGGATAGAAAAACAAGATTAACTTTACATCACAGGAGTTGTCTGCACCCTGAGTGAACATTGTATTATTCCCCGAATTTTCTCTCTGAAACAGAAGGAATAAAGATTTGCATTTTTGAAACATATTCCTTATGTCAATAAATCCTAATGTTTTCTCTTTGTGTATGTAAAACTCCTGTTTAAAACAACAAAAATCATTTGGTCAGCAAGGAACAATTAGATGTATGTCATTACAATACTTATATATTCACCACAGCTAGAAGAATTAATTCTTATTAAGATCAACAAGTCAGACTAAACAGACAGAGCCTGTCAACTAACTACTCAGGGAACTAATCTCCACCAGCCAGTGAATGTTATCAGGTATTATGAAAGCCATTGTTGAGAAAATGTGAACTTGTGGCTTCTTATGTCTAGAAGGATTGTTGAATGTATCCAGAGTGAAAACAGATAATAATTAGCTTGATGCTTTTCCAAATTTTGTTCCATTTACTATAACTGGTATTATCTGTAAATGAATGAGCAAACTGAATATTAAAAATTATAGAAGTTTAAATATATTGGAAAGCAAATGAATTAAGTTATAAATAATAATCAATTATATTACAGTTTTGCCCTCTCATACAATGATATAGGTTCATGTGTTCATAAAATAAATACAGATGACTTTAGAAATGAACATTTTAAAAACACAAATTGTAGGAATGATGCTAAAAACATCTCAATACAATAAATAACATTTTAATCTGATAATTTTTCTTTCTTCTCTGTGAAAATAGTTCAGTTATAGAAATTGGAAACTATTGTTTTATATCTACTATATTGAGAGAACATAGAGAATATTAAGATATTTATATGGAAACAAACACATGACATTCAAACTTATACACTGAAATTCAAATTTGGAATTAGAGACAGGAATGAAAAATATTGTGTGGGCATGTGTGTGTTCTTTTATTGAATGCATAATTTAGATTGGTAATATTTCAACTTAATACAGCAAATATTAATTTGGTATGAGACATGCATGACCTATGTTATGTCCCAGAGAAAATGGAATCGTGACTATTGCATAGTTCCTGCCAGTAAGAAACTTGAAATATAGTAATAGCATGAGGAAGTACATAATTAAAAACAAAATGGTTATCATTAAAATTTTTTTTAAAAGGGGTAAGAATTTTTAAGAATACAGTAAATAAATCTGTAAGGACCAGTCAGGAGACACTTCATGGTGAAAGTGATGAAAGACAATCTGGTTTATACAGTAGGATACAGTATTATAATTTACATAATATAATATTATTTATAAAAAAAAACAGTATTAAAAACAATATGATTGTGCAGAAGTCTTTTCAATATGAGCAACACAAAATATTATCCTTATTGCAGAGATGAGAGAATATTTTCTTGACTTCTATCTCTGCCCACCCATGACCTGGCAAATTCCCATGGAAAGAGGAGGTGTTTCTTTTATTCATCAGAAACTAAACTATTGTAATTTCTCCTCATTAGCATAAAAGGTCCCCATGAAGGCAAGACTTTTTGAAGGTTTGATTTTTACTGATGTGTACCTACATCCCAGAACAGTGCCTAGTTATAATAAATGTGCTTTATAAATGTGTGTTGAATGAATAAAAAGGCACTAAAAATGGTGTTTTGAAGTGGCTGTTTCCATCCACCACACTGTGTTATTTGAAGGTAGGAACCACCTCTTAATTGACTTCTATAAACACATGATGTACTGGGCAATGCTTAATGTTTTGGAATGAATGGATGTCAGACAAAAAAATATATATTAATGAAGAGCCCTACAATCTACATGAAAAGGGCAAATGTGTTGGCATTTCACATAAAATAAATTCAAATAAACAAGCTATCAGACATTTAAAGGAAGTCAAACAGGTTTTGACCTTTTCAATTTCATTCATTCTTTAACTCAAAGCATTATTAGCACTTAAATTACAATGCTTGCGTAAATGAATTTCAGTTTAAATAGTTATCTTTGGGAGAAAATAAAATGTATTTCATATAAGTTATCTAATTATGCAGTAGAAAATGAGAATTTCTCACCAAGGAGAAGCTGAGGATGCCAACATATTGTCATTATGATCAGGAAAAAGAATTGAAAATACAAGAATAAATTTCACTTTCATGTGTTTATGTGGGTATACTCCAAAAGAAAAAATTTTGAGCAACACAAAAAGAATTTTACCTGTCTCTCGTCAGGATGAAACAAAGGATTTTGAATAATTTCTTTCCCCAGATTTGTAACAACGTTGTCTTTGGAAATCTGACCTTTAAAAGGTAACTATCTATTTCAAACATTCCCTCCACCCTTTTTTTTTTACTTTCTTCCTAATTTATGTGCCAAACGGAAAAAAGTAATTTCCATTACATTATGAACAGGTCATCCCCTCCCTTACTGCATTTTCTCAGGGTCAACACAATCATGATCAGTAATGGATGTCTACTATAGTTGAAATGATAGAAGACCTGCTCAAATTGAAATAAAAACCTATCTAAAAATTTATGCCTGAAGTTTTAGTATCATTGATGGTTCTGGTAATCAGATATAATGTGTTTGAAATCTATAAAACGTATAAATCAGATTTTTCCCACTAATAGAAACTTTTTAAACCATCCTCTTTAGCAAATTATTTGCTTAAGAAGTGTCCCAGATGATATTTGCTATAGTTGAAAAAAAAAATGTTCCTGGCACCAAGCAATTTTTTACACAAAAAGAGATAACTTACCCTTAGACGAGACCCTTTAAAGATATTTTAATTTCATTTTGTGAATTCTCATATACCTGGGGTAGATGCAAAACACTGCTTGATTATATATGTGTACCTAACCGGTGGGTTATGTACTATCTTTCTAATCTTCTGCCTATCTAATTACCTATGGAATACTTAGAAGGAAACTGGATTATTGTGAAGCAGAATGTTTAATTAACCAAAGAAAAATCTAGTTCTGGAAACCAAATATGTACAAAAATTATTATAATCTGAATGATAATAAATAATGCTTTTATGTTAATAAGTAGAACTGAAAAACTTCAGAATCTATTATCTGATTTCTTCTGAACATACACTAAGTAATTTAAAACATATTCATATATTTCTTATTTGAAATTCTATTAGATTTGCCCAACTCAGACATTGTAGAATTCTAATTTTCATTTTGATAACATCATAGTGATATTTTGCATTTGTATAGAAACTTATAGTTGACAATAAATATGTGCATTAATTGTACGATTTAATCCCCAAAATTCTTCTAACAAAGGCAAATATTAGAAGTTAGATAATTGAAGCTCAAAGGGGTTAAGTGACTTGCTAAAGTCTGCCAGTTTCATAAGATGGTCCCACTTCTCTAATTCTTTTTCTTCATGGAAAAATTTTAAAGTTAAAAATGCTGCATGTTTAGCTATCAAATCAATATTAACTCAATATTC
>NW_011888851.1:272367-287019 GCF_000151845.1 Pteropus vampyrus
AGTAAAACCAATATTGTAGGCTGGCAGACACTTTGATATTAATGGCACATTAGATTATTCCTCAGACCTTTATTACAAGAACTCCAAAGGTGTACCCTTTGATAGGTGACAGTCTTGCTGTGTTTCAGTGAGTGGAACCTTTAATCTCCCCTTGAATTGTTAGGTTTCACCATGGCCTTGATAGTTTAGTTGTGAATTCCAGGAAATTTTCTTTCTGCTTTGACTAAAGAGAAGGATGAATTAGCTGTCCTTAATACTAACAGAGCAGAAGAATTTAATTTCATTTATTTTATAATTTGTTCTTTTTTATTATGATTAGGAATTTTCTTTCTAAATATGTATAATATGAACATATATTGATATTCATAAATAAATTTTGTTTATTAAAAAACTGATTTTTTCCTTTTGAGTTATATAATCTTTTATGTTTTCCCTATGAAATAAAATTCTAGTAAGTATATGTAAAAATTATATTTCTAGCATTTTTTACTATCAAAATCAGTTAAAGAACAAACTCAGCTATGTTCTTTTTATTCCACTAGGGCTTCAACAGGTTGTAATTTATTTTCTAATATGTACAGGTTTACCATGTATATTTTGTAATTGATTAAGTGCTTTTAATTTGAAATGACATTCTACTCACACTTGATATTTGGTAATAATTATTTTCTGCATTCAAAATAATGTATGTTATCATGGTAATGTACTAATATAAAGGAATGAAAGTCTGCTAAGATTAAACTTTCTTATTTCATACACACAATTCACTTTGAAAAGCCCTCTGATCTGATTTTTCATTAAAAAGTGTGCATTTCTCTAATGATGTATTAGAACATGCAAAATAATATATTTAAATTGAATTCTTTCAAATAGAAAGTTATATAACTTAATTTGACACTGATATGGGACCAGCATTTTTGGGAAAAAATTACAAGTAAAGAAAACTAAAGATTTGAATCGATTTTCACAAAGTCATAGGCAATCCAAGATTAATAGACCCATTTCTTTAACTGCATCATGTGGATGCTTACTGAAGAATGACTGTATGCCTAACACTGTACTTTGCATGCACATTTGAGAGAGACTCTCCATCAAGTATAAATCAGTCTGCTGAGTCAGCATGCTGTTGTAGTTTAAGTATCATTCTAAATGCAAAAGAGGTACCAATCTGTGTCTGGTAAACAGTATATGTAAGCATAAGTCCCAGTTCGCACTGACAGTTCTTGGGTACATAGTTAGAATTCTTGACAACTCATACATCAGTGCAGAGCTCTTGGCCAACACTAGTTGTCCCCTATACTTAATGTCCTCTCTTTCTGCCTTCATGTTAGGTGCTTGAGTTTTGTCTTTCCTAATTTACCTCTGATTTACTCCGAAACCCATGCTCATTTGTATTCTTCCCACACTACTCCACTGAAACTGCTATTCCCAAGGTCACCAATGACCTCATTTCTGTTAAAACTGTTGAACACTTCCCCTGTTTGATTTTTTTCTCCCTCACATGAACTAGTAATGCATTTGACACCATCGCCTCCTCTCACCTTTATGAAATACTCTTTTCTCTTAATTCCTATTATATTCCTTAGCTTTTAATCTTTGTCTACTTATTTGGGCTGTCTTTATTTCCTTCTGCCTTCTCTAAATATTGATATTTTTCAAAGACCTGTTCTTAGATTTTTTTTCTACTTACATTGCTGGGATGTTTTACCCATTTCCATAGGTTTATTTAAATCCTTATGATTCCCAGGGCAGCTCTGTCTCACAAACTCCAGTTCAGTAGCATAATGCATATTTTTTTGATTTCACTTGTTCAAATTCTACTTCTCTTCTTCTCCGCACCACAGTCTCTGTTCAGGCCATGTAATTTCTTTCCTAAGTAACTCTTAACAAACACTTGACATCTCTGTCTTAAAGTTGTCTACTTCCATTCCATTAACAAAGAATCAAAAGGAATTTTTTTCCCTAAAATGCAAATATATGCATGCTACTCCTTTAATAAAACGAAAACTCTCCAGTGACTTCGTCCTTCATACAGGTAACAACACAAATTTCATACTAAGACTTTAGAAGATTCTTTTTGTAATATTTCCTCTCCTCTCTGTCAACCTCTCGAAACTCGTCTTTCCCCCTGCCACTTTGTTTCCAACATTTGTCACCTAAATTTATGCTTTTGTCATCCTACTATTTTTGCATATTGATCGATATAGATTGCTGTCTCTTATCTATGAGGGTTTGTATACATGATCTGAAATGCTACATCATTTTACTTGGCTATCTTCTACTCAGTTTTGTTTGTTTGTTTGTTTTTGTTCTGAGTTTAGAAAGCACTCCTCTTGGAAATCTTCCATTAATGTTGTAAACTAAGTTAATCTCCTTTATTATAAATCTCACATTACCTTATACATACACTTAAGTAGGTACTTGCCTCTTTCTCTAAAGAGTGAGTGTGAAGGCCAGTGTTGAGTTGTATTTATTGTAATTTTCCTTAGAGTGCCTTGAATAAAGTTGCCGTTAAATAAATGTGATGTGAGTTAAAAACCACCACCAGCACCAACTACTACAAGAACCTGAGTCAAGGCTATTACAAAGCTATGTAATAAAAGTCAGAATATATTTACATATACTCTTAGATTAATATAGCATTATGTCACAGTTCTAAATAGAAATTGATCTTGTTTTTGCAGCAGACTGAAAGGTCTAATTTATGGCCCTTTAAGATGTGAGTGTAGATGTGGTACTAACATTAGAGAAACATATGGTTAATAGACACTGAAAATACATATGCTTTCAGTGCATATGTATAATACAAGAAATAATTAAATAAAAGAAATAAAAGAAAATACAAACAATAGAAAGTTCAGTCTCACTTAACAGTCTAAAGGTAAGAAGTTTTCAAGGTTGGTTGAAGGACCTAATTCAAAGACCTGAACTCTTGCCTGCCTCCATGACTCCTATGCTAATTTGCTTAGCCCTCTGACTACTTAAGGTTGGCAATGATGGTATGCATGGTACTGAGACTTCTATGATACATCTGACAGCAAAATAAATTGTCTTCTTACTACTGAGACACAAGTCCTTTTTGAGTTTTCGAAAGTTGTATTTTTACACCATTTTTCTTTATTTGAACTAGCACAAACAATTATTTATTCGATGCATGGTGACTTCACCTGACTTTTACTTTGGGCCAAACATCATAATCAAAAACAGAAACATTGGTTCCAAAATTTTGTGTCAATAATAATTTATAAAGTCATTATTCAAATGCCTCAGAATATGTCTCCCTTCGAATATGTAGATAAACATACATACACAAACATATTTTTATATATGGATATATTTGTGTGTGTGTGTGTGTGTGTGTGTGTGTGTGTATAATTTAAAATTTAAATTCTCATAGACACTTTCCCACCCATTACCTAATTTGAGAAACAGAGTACTAGAAATTCCATCTACATTTTAATTCTCAGAAGCTTAGTCATTGACTCTGGAAGGTGAGGCTCTAGACAAATCTTGAAACATGTAGGCTTAAAATAAAAACATAAGTAAGGGGAAAAAAAGGTTGGCAAATATCTACAGCAGTTCCACAAAAGAAATATCATCATCTCTGTTTTTCTATTTTAGGAAAAAGAAATCCCCACAGCTCATCTCTAATTCCAGCAGGTTTCCATTCATATCTAGTAGGCAAAGATTAGGTCTCAATTCCAATTGTAAATCTCTGGCAAGGTAAACAGGGTTACAAGATAGCTTAAATTAATAATGGAGAAATAGAGATAAATGTCAAGTAGTCAACTACCATGACCGATATAAAAACAAAGATGAAAAAAGTTGCCACTGTTCTAGTTCTGAAATCAATGGTGTGTGAAGGATGCTTCTTTATTATATAAGTAAACGATTATCATGGGTAGAAATGGGGCTGAGAGCTTTATACAGTTAGTTAAAATGTTATAATTGCAAGCAGAGTTCCTGACAAAATGATTCAAAAACCATTTCGAGCTTGACTTGAAAGAACATAAAAATTGACTCTAGAGATAACAGAATTGGGGTTTAATATGAGCAAAAATATTCTGCAGCCATGAGTCTAGGAAGCAGAGTTATTCATTGTAATTCTCCTAGTAAAAAAATGTTAGAAAGGGTTTCAAAAAATATTAGCTGAATTTGCATACCTGGAATAGACTTTATCTTAAAAAAAAGGTATGTTACATGTTCCCATTAGTGTAGTCTTTACACAATATATATATATATATATATATATATATATGTATGTATGTTTTTGAGAGAGAGTAGAGTATTGATATATAGTTTAATATAAACACAATAAAGATGTGGATAATATACACACACACACATACCATACATACATATACACACATAAATAAACAAAACAATTTATGTATTTAATAAAATAGTGTGAATAAAATTTCTAGAGATAGATGACCAACTTTTAGTTTGTTTCCCAATTCCATCACTCACTAACGATGTGCCCTTCCTAGATATTTTTATCAATAAAATTGTGATAATAAATCACTTGCAATTCTTAGGATTGTTGTGAGGTTAAGCAGAAAAATGCCTGTAAAATGTTTAACACAGTGCCTAGCATATTGTAAATATTATATAAATACTAGCTAGAGTAATAACATTAAAATTATTATTTACAATATTAAGCCACAGTAAATAAACAAAATTCTTTCTTGTTCATATAACTATTTAAAAAATTATTGATTGAAATATTTTCTTTTAATTGGACTTTATAAGTAAACCAAAACCACTGCTACAATAGGTTCAATTTCTTCCCCATATCTATATCTCTGTGGAAATTAAATTGGAGAGGTAACAACATGCAGGATGTTGTACATATATTAGGAGAAAATATTAATCTTGATTTAAGTTTTCTGAGACTCACAATCCATTTATAATAAAATAAACTTTTATAAAAACATGAATCAGGAGATATGACATTAGGGAAGACAGAAAATAAGAAACCTAAAAGAACACATTGTAAACTGACATCATAAACTTTACTGTTAAAGAGAAAAATCACAAACCCAAAATAGCATCACCTGTGCTAAAGTCCATGCTACCAAACCTAGGTTTAATACCTGACCTAACTGCAGTTTCAGCCTCCCTCAGGTTATAATCTTAATCAAGCAGTTTGGAATTTTCTGGTCTGTACCAGTGAGGTCATCTTTCACGGGCCCTGTCCATCTCCATAGTTAGACATAATCTGCATGATAAAAACTCTTGCTGTTCCCCACCCCACCATCCCCAAAATATCCTGGTCTAAAAATAACCCTTGCTTTTATTTTGTTAATAGCTCCCTTACCTCGTCCTTCTTCCTATAATAACTTATTTTGTACAACCCCTTGGAGCATCCTTCTACTAGCTAGATGGGATGCTGCCCGATTCATGAATCATTTATTAAAATCAATTAAATCTTTAAATTTACTTGGTTGAATTTTGTTCTTTAACTGTAACAATTTTTAAGTTGCTATCCTGAAGGACAAGGCATTTGTTTTTTCACTTTTTAAAGGCCAGCCTATTTTACAACATTAAGTGGTTACAGCATTTAGGTGGTTCTTAATAATGTTTTATCTAATGACCACAAATAATGCTTTTGTAACTCTTCATTTTCTGTAAATGAAAGTTTGCTCTACAGTTTTCTTCCTGTGTATTCTGTGGGCTTGGCATCTCGTATAAGTGAGTATAAAATATGCGTTCAAATTTCCAGTTGTGAAATAAATAAGTCATGGGAATGTAATGCAAAGCATAGGGAATATAGTCAATAATATTGTAATAACATTGTACAGTGTCAGGTAGTTACTAGACTTATGGTGATCACTTCTTTAGGTATATAAATGTTGAATACCTATGGTGTATACCTGAAACTAACATAATATTTCATGTCAGCTATATTTTAATAAAAATCTTTTTAAAAGAAAAAATCAAAAATAAATAAAATGAAATACGCATTCTGTGATTGTACACTCATTTGAAATATACAGAATTATTTTGCAAAACTTAGGTTGCTTTTATCATTTATTATAAAATCAATACTCCCTTAATAAAAATAACAGAGTTGCAGTTTGGTCATTTCTCTTTACTATCTGAAAAGCTATATGAACCCATGATGAGAATAGGAAGTCATTATTAAAATTCATTAGTGGCTTTTTCTCTCCAATAGAGTCCTGATTAAGGGGTCTGCATGTCCTAAATAATAGAGCTGACAGATCTCATCTTCTTCCAGTACATTATATAGCCAAATAATACATAAGTTTTACAAGGTTCTTTGAGTTGTCTGTAAAGAATGATCCATGATTGAAAGAATTTAGTTGTCTTGAGTGTCACATTGTTCTATTTTATACATTTTTCATAGTTGTCTTATATATTATACTACAGTATTTGACATGGTCTTCAAGTTTACCAAAACATAAAAGAAAAAAAAAAAAAAGAAAGGTATTACCATGTAAATGTGAGCACATGCATCCTACGCTGTTATTAAGTTTATTTGAATTCAGCTTACATGGTTTCAGGGTCAGCAGGTACAAAGCTGCTGCCGAAGGGACAGCTCTAAAGTGCTAGAAAACCTGGACAGCAGATACAGCTTTGCGGAAAGATCTAAATTTGTATGCCATTTTCAAATTGTTAAGCCTTTTTACTCAATAATCAATATTCCATCCAGCACAAAAATAAAACATAGAATTATTTACAGTTACAATTAAGGTATATTTTTCACTCATAAGAGGAATGAAAAAGTTACTGGAGAGGTAATATGATTTAATGAAAAGGCCATTGAATAAGCTACAAAGGCTCTCAAATAAGGTAATAAATGTGAAAGCCTTTGGGAAAGGGTATTATGCAAACATAGTATTAATATTAAGAATCTAAAATGTTAATTTCTAGCAGACTCATGTATTCTAGAATTAGCAGAATAACACTAAAAATTGTTTAATACAAACAGTAATATATGTGCCATGGGAAACTAAGACCCATGTTTCAACTTCAAACTTGGACTTTATTGCTTTTGTGATCTTAAAGTTTGACCCTTAACATCCTTTCCACACACAGTGTTTTAACTATGTTTTATATGGTGGTAATACTGCTGATGTCCTTGTCTTTTTCCTTTAGGAAATGTTCCCCAGCAACTACATTATTAAAACTGGACATGTTTCAAAAGAGTTGTCTGAAACCTTGGCAAACTTTGATTCAATCTCAGTGGAATAACTGCAAGGTAATTGTCCCAAAGTCATCACTTTCTGGATGTCTCAATAAATCTGACTTTGATAACATGAAAATTTGCCTTCGTGGAAGCCTGTGGAATAAGAAACATGAATACATTTGCTGTAAAATGTCAAAGTCTTAAGAAGTTCATTTAAGAAGGCTTATATCTCTTTTACTTCTCTACATCCTATGTAAAAAAGAACCATAAATTCTTCCCCATTTATTTATCATATAATATTGATATGGACTGAATTGTTATTTTGTTCAAAAACTTATAAGTCATCACTGTGCTTAATTATTTTGGTCCTCACACTTTCCCAGATTGAGTCAAGACTCTGAGACAGAGCTGTCCTGCCCAGGAGGGAAATGCAGCCCAAATCAGCAATGAGGGCTTCAGTGGCAGTTGATCTGGGTTGTCCCAGATGCTAGACCTACTTGACTGCTATATGTGGGAAAGCACTTTATAGTGTCACCCAAATGCCAAAGAAACCTCTTCCAGCCCTAATTGAAGGTGGTTAACCACATGTCAGAGCAGCCTGGTTTTGACAGTGCTGACAAGCCTTTTGTTTCAGTCCTCCCCAGCCACTCTTCTTGAGCCACAGCTGAACCTGCTTCGCTAACCCAGCCCTCACATTATCTGAGATACACGAAGGTGAGGAATTTGAGAAGAGACAATTTATGTTATCTATGGTGGCCTCCCAGTGTCTCAGAAGTTATCTCCATTCCACTCTCACCCTGTGCTTACTAGCCTATAAAAATGTCCAGGTGTCTCCCTTCGTTTGGGCCTTTTACACAGCTTCATGAGACTCAAAGAAGAATATTTAAGGGTCAGTTAGTGAAATTTGAGATTCCCCAGGGCCTCAGTATTAAATATGTCAAGTTCCCCTTTATGCTGTGAATAGGCCCAAATTGATCATAGCAATGCACCATTCAGTCCAATTCAAGAAAATATGTGGCAAAAACCCTCCAGTTGCAGCAGCCTGCAAGATTAATGCAAAGAAACATGTATTCCCTGTTAGCTCACTGGCCGGAAAGTTGTTTTTGCCAAACACTGATGCCCCTTCAGGTTCAATCTCTTTCACTTGAAATTGCATCATTTCTCATATTTAAATGACTGAGTTATGCTCTGATGGTCCTCTCAGATTCCCAAACTTTAATGCTTTGTCCTCATGTGAATAGGCATGGGACCTTACACAAGTATTCTTTTCCTTGTTTCTCCTACTGAATATTCCACATGTACTTCTTTTTTCATCCTGCAGTTTCTGTATGTCTGGACACTTGATTTTGGACTAGAAGTTTCAAGAGCCTTACTGATTTGGTTTGATTGTCAAGGAAAGTAATTTTGGATAAAATAATAGGGTCTTTGTGGAGATATAGAAAGAAAAAAAGAGAAAAAAAATGTGGGCAGTGGGACTGCTGAAAGACTAACTGCCATCCAAACTCATTTGTATACAGCCCCTCAGCAATGGCTTATAAAAGGCAGTAACTTCCCCCCTACAACCACACTTGCCACCTCCCCACATACACACACCTCCAAGCTCCTTAAGGTCTCTGCAGTCTCCTCAGAGCTTCTAGCAATGCAAAGGGAAGGGGACTGACTCTATCTTCTAAAGGAGCCCAGGAGCAGGAGGCCTCTCAGATATTTTCCCTTTTTAAGCAGACTAATAGAAATGGTGACCCAAACTGATAATATTAGTAGTGTGACTAATTGCCTCCTCTTAATAATAGGGGTCCTTAATCCAAAATATCTAATGAGAGTCACACACTGCAAAACCTTGCCCCAGCTCTCCAAACCCACAATAAGTGCATGTGGCTATAGATTTTCCCTGGTTGAGAGGTTAGAACGAGTCAGCTGGCCATCTTTCTGACTCCAGTTATCACTTTCTCTTGGTTACTGATTCACTTTTCTCATTTAAAATGAGCTCTTCCCCAGAGAGCTCTGTAACTTGTAAGTCTGGAGACATCTACAGAAAGTACTGCAAATTTTTAGCAGTGGTCTTAGAAATCTCAGAATATTCTGTGATTGTTCCCTGTGGTAGACACAGCCTAAGGTGATCCTCGATGAGTCACATCTTTGTATGATTCTCTCCCCTTGAGTATGAACTGAACTAGTGACTTAATTATAGCCAATAAAATATGGCAAAGTGATGAGATGTCACTCTCATGATTATATTGTTATGTAAGACTCCATATTTGTAGACTCGAGCAAGAAAATCCCCTGCTTGCTTTGAAGAAGTAAGCTGCCATGTCAAGAGAGAACCTATGAGAGGGCATCCTGGCAAGACATTGAGTTGGCTCAGAGGAACTGAGAGCTGTCCCCAGCTGATAGCGGGCAAGAACATAGGGACCTCAGAGCCACAAGGAAAAAATTCTACCAACAGCCACCAGCCACCAAGGCCAGAAAGAGAACCCAAACTCTAGAAAGGAACACAGCTTGACAAGCAGCTTTATTGCATCCTCTTTAAACGCGGAGCAAAAGATCTGTCTAAGCTGTGCATGTATCACTGACCCATGGGAATTATGAGATAATGTCTATTGTTTTTGGCATCTAAATTTGTGCTAATTTGTCATAGAGCAATAGAAAACTAAGACAACTCCCATGCAGCGAGAAAAGCCAGGAGGAGAAAAAAGGGGCCATAGCCTAGCCTAGCCTAGCCCCTGTGACTTCTAATTCCAGATCTTCAAGCCCTTATAGTATTCAGGTTCCAAGCCTGATTCCTGCTGGTGAAGTTTATTGTTTTTCTCACAAAGACAAAAAAAGTCAAAATAAAGGAAACATAAGAAAAGAGCTTTCAGATGAGCAGTGTCTTGAGTAAGGCATGCCCACATGCACACAAGCAGGCGCACACACACTGTCCTTCTCAGAATGCTCTGTTTATTTGCTGCCATTGAGGAAGATGGTGATGCCACAGCAGCTTGAGGGCTGCCAAGATTCCTCAGAATGAAAGTTGTTTCCACCGATATTATTGCAGCAGGAGGTAGACATGAATTAACAGAGGAGTGAGTTTCGCTGTCACCTTCTGAAAGAAACCTCAGATCTCCTCATTCTGGCTCTCCAATTACCAGGCCCAAATTAAGCTGTAACAGAGAAATCCTTTCAGATTATGACTCTCCAAAGGGATCTAAGTCTGAGGTCTCTGACCATATATTCATTTAATAACATTTAATGAGCTTCTTCTCCTTGCTAGCACTGCTGACACAGCAGTGGATATGAAATCCCAAAACATAGGGAACTTTGAGTCTAATGGGAGATACAGAGAAGGAAATGACAATTAAAATGCACAAAAGGAAAAGTGCAGGTACTGTCTGAGCACAGAAGAGGAACAGCTCACCATTCTATGATGGGCTGGGATGGAATCCCCATACTCCACCAGTAATGCTATCTGAACTGAGATGTGAAAGATGAGAAGGAATTGACATCACAGAGTACTCTAAGTGCAGGAAACATGTACCAACACCTGGAGACAAGTTTGAGGAGCAGTGGGACTAAAGCATGGAGTTTGCAGGTTAGTTATTTATTTAAGATATGTATTAAGGTGCAGCACTTATCCAGCATGTACTGGGTGGCAGTGTTGTGCTAAATGGATGGTTACATCATCTCCTTTGATCCTCATAGCATCTTTCAGATGAAGCAGTAGATACAGAGAGGTTAAGTGCCTTGCCCATGGTCATACCACTGGTAAGTGTCGAAGGTAGGAATTAATGCCCAGCTGACTGGCACCAGGCCCAGACTCTTAACACCTACTCCTGTGCCCCAGTCCATAATGCAAGTGGCTAAATCAAATGGTGTGACTTCAGGTCAGCCTCTCTCCTTAACTAATAGAGCCACCGTACCAAACCAAAGGTATAAATGCACCTCACGTTCTGAAACTTTTCTGACCTCAGAATCTCTGTCCAGCTCCTAAGTTATTGGTAATAACTGGGCCCAATCAAGCCTCTTCCAGTTACGGGATCCCCAGTAAAGCAGGCCAGGTGTCCACAATGAGTCTCTCCCTCTTGAAACCTGGAAACTAGAATCTTGTCTCGGAATCCAGTCTACTTGTCTAGATCCCTCTTATCAGACCTCGGCCACCATGCTTTGCCTCTTTTTTGCCTTCTTCATATTTTGGCTCCATGACTATCCTTATATCTCTTTTGGGACCTTGTACCTCTGTTTGTTCTCTCAGGTCTAGTCCTCCTCAGTATAGCCTGACTACAAAACATGGTTGAGAGAACATCTCTGTCACATGGAGGTGGCCATATTTTTCCCTAGACACAGTATTGTAGGCAACTTTTTAAATTTTAAAATCCCTCTTTGACCTCATTTTTCTCAATTAATGATGTATACACTCTTCCTTTCATGTCAGCTGCTAGAGTTAGTGATCAGATTCCGTTCTTTTGTTTAAAGACGATTTTGGAAAGAGAAGGGATATAATTTCTCTCCTGACGAGACTATTTAAAGATGTCTTGTTCTTCACAACAAGAACAAATAAATTAATCAAAGTGTTTTTTCCTAAGCAAACCAAAAATCTCTTATTAAGAAGCATTCTATAATCATTATAGTTACCAGTATAAACAGCTCAATGTGCAGCCAATTTGGAAAACAAATTTTCTATCACATGTGTATTTTTATATACATAAAGTTACATAATTTTATATGTATGTGTTTATTTTGCATTCATGTTTAGATATTATATTATAGTATGTTTTAATGCTTATTTTGGATTCGTGTTTAGATATTATATTATTGTATGATTTTTAACCTACATCTGTTGCACATCTTTCTCTCTTTGAGTTGCAGTTAATTTTCTCAACTTCTTAAGATATGAGAACTCTCTGTTTAGCAGACTACAGATATTTCCTGTCACAGCATTGCTTCCTTAAAGTGTTTTGGGGCCTTTTGGAGGGTCCAAATCTTAATGTCTTGGGGGAAATTTATTTGCTTACAAAGCAAGAACTGCTTATTGTCTATAAAGATGCTTATACATGGTTTCAGTTGAAACAGAATAATTTTTATGAGACTAAATTAACTGCTAATTAAATAATCCCTACAATTGTCTATATTTTTGAGTGTATTGCTGTCCTTTTTTATTTTTAAACCATGAAGATGTTTTAAACATAATCACTAAATGTTTAATATGTAGTTATTTATTATAAGTATGGTTGGTACAAATTATGAAGAAAACTTTTAAAAAGTCACTATTATTTAATATTTCACACATCTATCCATCAAGTAAAGTTTTTCCATTTATGAAAGAAGTCAACATTTGACAGTTCCGTCTAGCAGGTCTTTATTTCTTTTCAGTTCTCAAATACTTGAACATGACTTTAATACTTAAAAATCAATTTCCTGCCTGACTCCTTGCAGTCTAGCATCTCAGACTACTTTCTTTAAGCCACCAGTGACCTTCCCTTCAATTTAAAGTGTATTTTCTCTGTTTCTATATTTTGAGCCTTTCTGCTGCCTTTCATATGATTCGTCACTACATTCTCAATTATACTCCTTCTCTTTTCAATAACATCAGTTAAACCTAGTACAAGTTATATACATGTTCACTCAGTTTCTATACCCTTTGCTGAGTTTATACCTTTTCATATTCTTCAACTATCTGTGTTTTCCAAAGGACCCTCACTATATATCAAAAGTTACAAGTAGATATTGATATTATTTTTGTTATTTGGCATGTAACTCAACGTGCACAACCTATAATCTTATTTAATATACTTATGTATTATGTTGATCTGGTCAAAGAGGTCGAGGAGTACTTCTTTAAAGATATGCTACTTTAACCGAGATATTAACCAAGATCGAGGAGTATTTCTTTAAAGATATGCTACTTTAACCGAGATAGGAGCTCAGTATGTGAAGAATATTGAGAGGAACCTGATAATCAGAGGAAGGGCATGAGCTAAGTCTCAGTGGTGGGACAGAGAAGACATTGTAAGAGAGATGAAAAAAGAGCAAATATTGTTGAAATGCACAAAACCCATTTTAGACCTTATAAACTATGTTAGTTTTATCATTATCCTACAAGTAATGGAAAACTTTTGAAGAGTTTTAGTGACCAGGGGATGAAGAGAGGCTATTGGAGAGGAAAAAGCAATGCCATGTTCAAATTTATTTTTCCTGTATAAAGATTTCCTTGGATTTCTTACCCTTAGCACCATTTTTTCCTTCCTGATCTAGGGTTCGGAGTCAGTCCTAATAGTTTAGATTTAGTTCTCCTTCTGAAACAAAGGCCTCTAATTCTGAGTATCCTTTCTTTTGGGGGCCTCCTCTTCACAACCTCTAGTGATATTCCCTAGAGCATCTTTAGTTGATATCCTCCAGTCACGTTGTTTTTGCATGTTAACAATTTGAAAATGGTTTCTAATATCTCAACTCCAGTCTTGTATATCTGATAGCTATAAAGTATATCTTCTTTGTTCCTTAATGGACATCTCAAAAATAGCATATCCAAGGTACACAAAGAGAAAAAAAAATCAGTTTCTATCCTTCCTTCCTTCTTTTTTCTTTCCTTCCTTTTCTTCCCTTAGGCAGTCAGGCATTTATTTAACAAACATCTGTTAAATCATTTTCCAGGTCATGGATATTCAAAGTAGAATTAGGCAAAATCCTTGACTTTAAGGGAATATTCTCTATACTTAGTTATATTCCTTATGCCTAACTATCACAATCCTATATGCTAGTAAATGTTCTGTTATACTTTTTTCACTTTTCCTAAAATATTGACTTTTCCAGTGATAATCTCCACCTCTCTAATGCCTTTCTAATGCCTATTTTCCTACCCTCAAGATCATGTCTCTTTCCTAAGGGTGCTATTTTCTCTCTATTATGTGATATTGCTCTCAGAGTTAATACTAAAGATCTAGCGAAGCAGGAAGAAGTTCTCCTAGAAATAGGCAGGTGACTGTCTTGCTTTCCTGGGGTGGCCTGACTTATCATCTTTTGTGCCTGGTCATGACAACCATATTCTTGATGCAACATCAACACCACACTTATCTCTATCTCTACCACCTACCAGAGTGCCTATAGCATTGTAGGTATAAGAGGCTGTAGATAAAGTTCACTTAATAATTCCCTCATTGATTGCCATTCTTTCTCCATATTGGACTCATCATTATTGTATAAGTGAGTAGATTTAGAAAAACAGATTTTTGAGACTGTCTTATGAAACAACTGTGAAACTAATTCATGCATGGTCTTCACTAATGCTCAATACCTTTTTCTCTCCCTTTTACCTTATTACTAATTTGTGTCTACCATAAATCCATGCTACCTAAACCATAGCAAGAAGGGAAAGGGATAATGCTCTATGCTTCTTTTAAGATAATTTTTTTTTTATAAATAGCTTTTATATAGTGTTCAAGTAATTTTTAAGAATAACTACAATGAATTGAGTCATCTGATAAGGAGGAAGTTCATTCCCCTGGATCTTCCAGCTGACCCCAGCCTCA
>NW_011888851.1:288289-295700 GCF_000151845.1 Pteropus vampyrus
TGTTCAAGTAATTTTTAAGAATAACTACAATGAATTGAGTCATCTGATAAGGAGGAAGTTCATTCCCCTGGATCTTCCAGCTGACCCCAGCCTCATACTGAAACATTGGGCCATTCAGGATCAGACATTTCCTGTCCTTAGCTGATGTCTGGTCAACATCACCAAGAGTGAATAATTATTGACTTAAAGATTCTTTCCAAGCTCTGATATTCTCCTAAATACTGTCATATGTTGCCCTCCTCTGTATTCTTGAGTAATTAGTCATCCCACTAGATACCATCCATTATTTAAAATAAACTCATAGAATGGAGACTTTAATAATGCTATTTGAAATATAATTAAATGAATTCTTTTGGCTATTTGCTCCTTTGATAGGTCAAGACTACTTTAAATAGTCTTGGTTAATCTTGCTTTCTGTTTCTTTTAGGAAGCATTTCACATTTACTCAGAACCACAGTGGTCTATCTCATTACAGACATTCCACAGTATTTAAATGTATAAAAGCTCAATTTAACCTTCTAGCCAAGGCTTATAGTTATGCAACTATGACCAGGTTGCCCCTAATGGTTTTTTAAAATCAGCATTTTTTCCAATACTTTGATGTTAATTTTTAATTCCTCCTCATCCTTGCCTTCAGTCATAGTAAACACTGTTCCTTACCTGAACACACTGTTTTTTCTCCTCCCATTTTGATTTCAGGTATACTGGAGGCTGCTCTGTCTGAAATATCTTTGCTGGTCTCAAATTGGAAAATCGTTAACTCATTTTTAAAAACAGCTAAATGATAGCTTATTTTGAAAAAAGAAATGTTCTGAGTTTTACAGATAGAATAAGTCACTCCTTGTCTATGTTCCCTCGGTACTCTGTGCATACCTCCAATATAAAACTTATCACAAATGATTTACGTTTAACTTTGTGTTGCTCTCTAGATCATGAGCCCTTTGAGAGTAACAGTAGTGCTTTGTTCATTGTTGGCCTGTCATAGGTGCTCAATGATTATGCTCCCGTGCTTTACATAATTTGTAGAATTAGAGCACTTAGAAGTGAAGAAAAATATGTTAGTGAAGTAATAAGATTGTTATTTTATGTTTTATACATACATTAACACCTTGATTTTGTAAGATTATAAACTGTAGAAAAAATGATTTTTATCCTTTTATTTTTGTATCTCTCTTGATGTAAGGTTGGGTACATGGTAGATGCTCCACTAAAATAAAATGAAACAAACTACATACACACACAAATTTTAAAAATCAAAACACTCTTATTTTGTCTTTCAGAGTATGTTAGGAATACAGAACAGCATGAATTAAAGAAGGACTTTAGCCTAATTCTATCTCAACTTTATTACACATGTGAGACAATGAACTGTTGTTGGAAGGCAGGAGAGTGTTCATCTCTATATAATCAGAAAAAATAAAACCTTTTATCATTACAAGTTTCAAGCTCTCAACTTATAAAAAATAATAGAGTAAAAGGTAAAGGCAAATAAAGTAAAATGTAAAAGAGAAAGCTGTAAAACTTTGCATTTGTATCATATATATGTATCATACATATATCCCACATTATATAATTTTAAAGTTGGGAATAGCTCCTAAAAGTTATTTAATCTAATTTTATTTGTTTTATATATATATATTTATTTGTTTATTTATTTAAAATGTGTAATCTTATATACAGCAACTATTAAGGCCATATCTAATATTAAAATCTCCCGAAATCAGTATCATGTTTTAAAGAGTAATTAGTATGATTATTTCCCAAAGGTTTTGTGTTTGTGGTACACCAGAGTTTCTGTGTTTGTAAAAATAGTTTTGAATGAAATTCTTGAATTAATTAAAACACATGCCCACGCACAACACATATACATAACACTAAACAATTCAGTAACAGTGAAAACACTAAAAGGAGGCAACATTAATTGAGTACATATTATATATCAGACATGATTCTCAGTGCTGATAAGATTAGCTCACAACATTTTCACAACACTATGAGGTAGGTACTTTTATTTCCCCTCCGCCCCCGTTTTATATGAAGAAATAAGGTCTGAATGAGATGGGCAAGAATTTATACCCAGGTAGTCTGTCCTCACAAACCATATTCTTACTACAGTGCATGCAAACAAACAAAGAAAAAGTATATCTTTAAAATTGCCTGCTATTCATTGCTCTACTGAGCAGAACTGTTTGCTCATCCAATCATAGTCTCGTATGCACTTCAAATTGAGAAAAGTCGCTGGAATTTAACTTTGCTCCATGCCCCTCTATCAATCACAGAAGATTTTATTGTGCTCTACCCCACATTATAAATTTCACCTAGCTCAGTATCTCATCTGACTGATTGCAGTAACAATACACATACTCTGGTTTAGCAAAACTATATTTTTCGCATTGATTCAAATGTCATGGTACACTTTTGAGAGTTTTACAGTGTGGCATGGGATATGGGTAGAAAATCACTTCTGAATGAAGACTGTGAACAAGACTGTCTTGTACTGTGCTCGATTCCTTGCCACTGAAATCAGAATCACAGAAGTTGCATGCACAAATTTACTCTAATAATATTACATAATGATCATCTGCTTTTAATAGATTTTGCATTTAAAAAGCCCACTCTGATGTCAGTTTGCATTTTATTCGTTACAAACACTATTAAAATTAATTCTGGAATATTATTAAATAAAAGTAGCTAAATTCAAGGGCTACTTGTAAAACTTTTTGGAAAAACATCTTGTAAAACTTTTTGACAAAACATCCATGGTTTATTATCCCTTGAATTTAACTAATTCATACTATTAATTATTGTATTCTAATTTTACTCTCATTCTGTACATTTCAAATGCATATTACTCAAAAGTCTAAGTTCAGAGATATCATTTTATTATTTCGATATATCAGGGATATTATTTTATTATGTAATATTATGAGTAAATTTGTGCATGCAACTTTGAATTGTTTTAAAATTTATGTTAGTCACAAGATAGATTATTCAGTGGCTAATTGAATGATACCATCTAAAAATGGTTTACCTTCAACTTATGAGTTCTATGTACAGATAGATTTACTCTGAGGAGATTATATTTCAGGATTTTTTATCTTTTAAGTCACTGGGTATATGTAAATAAATTTAATGGGTAGTAAATATTCTTTTAGTTCAATGATCCTAAGACTAGTATTAATATATGCCAAATTACTGAAAAATGGGTATTAAATTTCAGATTATTTCTTGTTTGCTTCTTTCAAATACAAACTACTATTATTTAGAAGATATTGTTAACATTTTTTAAAAGATAAAATTCATCCATTTTGCACTCTCCTCTTTATACTACATAAACCTTATTTAAAGCCAAACAACTATAAACTCAAACTTTCTTATAAAGTAGAGAATAATATGTAGCTAAATTGCTTGAATATACACTACAAATACAAGATTGCTTTGTCCAAAAAGGTTTTTTTGGAATCCAATATAATTTAATCATTTTATTTTTGTAAAGTGGCAGTGATCATATTCAGAACCAAATGTGAGTTATAAATTAATTGATAGACAGTTTTGCAATACTCAAATGTAAAGTATTTATGAATCTATTTTAGGTTAGACAATACCTGAGAACTTAAAGCTATACAGAAACACAAATAAGTCCATCTCTCAACTTTTGTTTCCTATTTCTTAGCAAGTTCTCTGTTTTATTAGCTATACCTTGAAATACATTCTGTCTTAGTAATTTAAAGATGAGAGCTTGCCAAATATAAAAAATATATATAATATATACAGATAAAGTATCTTTTATATTGTTCAGTTATAAATAAATTTAAGAACCCAAAAGAATGCTTGGCACAGAATACACACATACACACACACACACGCACACACAAATAAAAAAATTTTAAAAAACCTAGTTAGATAGCCAGATATATGGAGAAAGGTGGAGGGGAACGGGTAGGGGAAGAGAGAAAGAGAGAGATTGATTGAATGATTGATTGATTGATTGATTGATTGGGGGACATTAAAATTTGAAGGGTTGTTTCTGAATTCTGACTTCATTTACTAATTTACTGACGGTGCTCTTCAGCAACAAGTTAAAAACAGTCTGTGTTTCCTTAGCAGCATAATATCAATTACTTTATCATAGACCAAATATTAAGAATAGATTTTTGTCTTCAGACAGTTTTTTTAAAATTAAACTTACTGGGGTGACATTGGTAAATAAAATTAAATAGATTTCAAGTGTACAATGAAATAATATGTCATATGTATATTGCATTGTATGTTCACCACTTATATCCATGAAACACTTTTAAAATTTTAAAATACATGTAAACCTATGTTTATGCACATAAAATATATACCTAAATATCTATATATTCACCTACAAATATAACCCCAAGCTAAAATGACATCATGGCTACTATATTCTTGACATAACTGAAAAGTTGTCCATGGAAGTCCAGATTTTCACACCGTTAAAATAAGCACAGAATTCATGACACATACAAGTACTTAACTGAGAAAGTAGAAAGCTAAATGGTATCATGCATTCAGTAATCAAAAGAAGCTAGTGAAGGTGCTTACCTAAACTAAGTACTAGGAGAGCATACAAAGCGGTGGGTGGGGGTGGGGGGCAGGGGGATGTTGTGTTATTTTAGAATAAGTAATGACCCAATTTGAGGAACAATTTTCAAAAGAAAATAATATATCACTCACAGCCTCTGGGGAAATGCAAAGAACTTCAGAAGTGTTAATATAAATCTTTTAGTCACTGTACACATTTACTATTGCTCCTTAAGACTTTTAAAACCTGTCACTTAGTAACATTTAACTTGGTGCACCACATACAAAGAACTGGATAAAATAATACGGAGAAGAAAAGTGCAAAAAAAAAAAAAGATGATTGCTTCACTCAGACAAAGGACATATATATTAGTAAAGAGAAGCGAGGAATATAGCAATACATGTAGCATCATGCATCTTTTACTTATGCCACCCTGCATTAAGAATTCTTCCTAGGGAGCGTGTGGCATGGGAAACTGCTATGATCCCATTAATATCGTTTCTTTTAAAAAAATAAAATAAAAAGTGAAAACTTGCTGTCAATGAAGTCCGCCATCCAGGTGTATCATGTCATGTATATCCATGTCGTACAAAGTTGTTCAAAGGAAAACAAGGAGCTAAGTAATTCTAACACTGCAATCACTACAAAGCAGGACATTTTTGTGATTAGAGATGCTAGTACTGAGAGAAGCATTCATACACTGCAGAAAATGCAATTTTAAATGTCTAGAATGTTCATTGCCTGAGTAAGATTTTCTTCATTGCCAACAGGATGATATAAATAGATTTTTTCAAAAGTAATTGTTGGAAAACAAATGCTTTCCCCTTGGTCAAGATTGATCACCTGTGAAAATGACAGTCAATACCTTTGGGTTGTTTAACTCCACTTTAAAGTACTTAAAAGAAAAAAATTCATTCCAAAGCGGTGAATCATAATGCTTTCGAGTTCACATTATCAAACTTTTGGATTGCCACTTTTAGATTTTAAAATTCACAGAAAACTAACATAAATCTCCCTGCAAAAAATTAACTCCATATATATTTGTAAGCTTTTGAGGTTTAGTGGATTATATATTGTCTTGACTGAGACAACAAAGCTCAGTTCTTTAGATTTTGTTAATACACATCTGACACTTTCTATAAACTCAGTTTTGTTCAGACCTGAATCGACTGAAGGAGACAAATTGAACAACAGTAATGTCAAGCACTGCCAAACAGGACTGAGCTAGTCGAAGGTAGAGAAGTGTGACATAGCTGAGAAACCCCTGCTGGCTTTAAGTACAAATCGAGCATCTCCAAACCCTGGTTTCTAATTATCCAAATTACTGGTTTCCACAGGCAGAAATATTTGCTGTTAAAGCAGAGTGAAAATAAATGTGAAAAGAATGAGCATATTGAAGCCTGATAGACAAGTCATTATTCAAAAGTTTTACTACCCTAGAAAAGATGGAGATGCTAGTAAAATAAGAGAGCATGTTATATTAAATAACAGCTATTTACACTTTTTTGTCTTTATTTCAGAAATAACTGCATTCAATTTTAAAATATTGACACATTATATTGTGATAATAAATAATATCTGAGGAGTTAAAAGTGTTTTTGAATTCTTCATCTGGTAGTGTGTGAACATTCTTAGTCAATTAAAAGATTTTATTGGATCTGATTTTTCAGGATCCCTGTCAGATTCAATCACCTACAGCCACAGTAATTTAACAGCTGTAATACATTTGTTTTGCTACAATAGTATAAGGATCTTCAGGTGTAAATATTATTTCTAGTAAATGATTAAATAATTGAACGATCTATTTTCAAGGTTTAAATATCTGCAGATACATAAAACACAGTGTTTTCTCATATATTTAAAAGCATTCAGTGCAATAGATGATGTTAATTTAACATCTCTTAATTCCAGGGGGGAGAAAAAAGCAACTCACACTATTCCTTAAAACTATTTGCTATTATCATTTTTAAATGATAAATATAAATATAAAGCAGTATAAATTTATGTCAGAAGCTTAAACCTTTGATCACTTGGTAAATTTTGTTTTTCTGTATACATACAACTTTGGAAACTTTCCCAAAGAACTATCATTTAACAATTAGAAACTTTGACTCATTTTAAATTTATAGCAATACTACTTGGTTGTCCATTTCTACCTCTACTCTTTACTACTTTAGCAAAACATAAAGAAATGAAGCAGAGTGGTATACATATCTATGTATATTTTAAAAAACAAATTCAAAATAACAATTCTATAATAGTAATTACTTTCCTTTTTCTAAAGAAAAGCTGAATTTGCCTGCCATTCATTTTCTACTGCAAATTAGTTTGCAAGGTACACGTTAGCATGCTCTTTTTCAATTCATTTTGCTAAATCCACACTTTGTCTTAATGCTAAACATTTCTCTGATTCAAAGCTTACTGGATAGTAATCCTGTTCGACCTTAACACCAGTTTCTTACACTGTTTCCTCTTAGATAAATCTACCTTTATTTTGAAAGAGAAGGTAAAACAGAAGAGGCTCTTACCAGAGACAGGGAACACAATTCATTCAGCTAGATCCAACAGTGCTCTGTGCAGCCTGGCAGCATGAGTGATCCTTGGGCCTCACACAAAAGCGAGATAATTGGCTCTCAATGAAGAGATGTAAACATCCATCATAATGGCACTGGGGCTGAAACTGAACGCTACCTCAGCTGTCCTGTGTACTCCGACTGGAAGATGATGTCACAAACATCAACTGGGTGTACTCTCATTGGCTTCTGTTACCTGGAATCATATCTTAACCCTAAACTGTCAGTTGCAAATTGAAATGCTCATCTCTGACTATAATTTTTGCTGAAAGAGAAGTGAAAGTGA
>NW_011888851.1:295750-308007 GCF_000151845.1 Pteropus vampyrus
CTGGATAGTAATCCTGTTCGACCTTAACACCAGTTTCTTACACTGTTTCCTCTTAGATAAATCTACCTTTATTTTGAAAGAGAAGGTAAAACAGAAGAGGCTCTTACCAGAGACAGGGAACACAATTCATTCAGCTAGATCCAACAGTGCTCTGTGCAGCCTGGCAGCATGAGTGATCCTTGGGCCTCACACAAAAGCGAGATAATTGGCTCTCAATGAAGAGATGTAAACATCCATCATAATGGCACTGGGGCTGAAACTGAACGCTACCTCAGCTGTCCTGTGTACTCCGACTGGAAGATGATGTCACAAACATCAACTGGGTGTACTCTCATTGGCTTCTGTTACCTGGAATCATATCTTAACCCTAAACTGTCAGTTGCAAATTGAAATGCTCATCTCTGACTATAATTTTTGCTGAAAGAGAAGTGAAAGTGAAGTTAAGCTACTGGAGGATAGCAAACTGAAGTACTGCCCACAAATATGCTAAGACCAATTTACATAATTAATTAATTAGGATCTGTGGGAATTTTATTTTTCAAATATACTTATTAAATAATGCTATTTATAAAAGGTATTCCACGGAATGCATATTAAAGGAAATGTTTAATATAATTACAACATCCAGAATTTTTCATTTTCTAATTACTTTGCCTTGATTTTAAAAAACTACCCCATAAGATTAAAAAAGTCAAGATAAAAAAAATTACAATGTAGACAACTGTACAGTGCAGTTTTCAATCACTTTGGTCAGAGCAGCCATCTGTATTTTTAAATCTTCTACTATAAATTAAAAAATGAAAGTGCATTTTACTCTCTGAATATTAAATAGTACGGCCAAAGTTTTGCATAACAAATAAAGCTTAAAGTATGAGATATTAAAAGCATAACATCACAAAAATAATAATGTTAAATAGTGGTTTTTACAAAGTATTTTATAAGTCACTAAAACTACAGACAAACCCATTTCAGTAATTGAAGTCTAGCTTATTATATAGTGCTATTCTCTAAGCAAAAATGGGGACTAATTATCCATCTCTTACCCTCTATACTGACCAAAAACCCAGACTTCTCCTCAAAATTCAATTCAGTGGGAGAAGAGGATAATGGGCTAAGCTGGTTGCAGCAGCTTGCTGCCAGAGGGACAAAACTACAATCGCCTTGAAATATATCCAAGCTTTCCCCACCAAAAGGAGCTGTCAGCCACATAACTGTGAGATGCAAAAATTAGCAGAGCTATTCAGTGGCCAGTTCCTTTTAAATCCAGCCCAGTCATATCCCAGGGCAAGCCCTTTCAAAGCTGTTCAGCTCAGCATGCAAACAATACAACCACCTGGAGAGACAGTGAGAGAAATTCACATCTTTCTCCACCTTTAGGAAAGGAGGTCACCAACAGTGTCCTCTACACCTTCTGAATAATGGATTCAGGGCAAATAGTTGTTATAATCCCTCCACATTTCCAATGACAGAAAATTATTTTTATTGTATGGCTCTATGAGAGTTCTAAAATTTGAAAATATATGGAAAGATATTTTCATAGACCATAGGTTCAAAGTTTCCTCCCGATTTCTGACTTTCATGAACATAGATTTAATTATTTACTTATTCTTAGTAGCAAGTTAGTGTGTAATCCAGAGACAAGATATCTAATTTGGATTCAAAAGATCCAACTTCTAATTCTCACTGTATCAAGTGATTTTCCATCACTTTGGAAAATCAATTTTAAAAAGTTGATGTAGGGATTAAATGAGAAGAGGCAATGTATGAAATACATTATATACAATAAAAGGTATTACATAAATATGAGATACAGTTAATATCATTGTTGTAAAAAAATCAAATACATTAATTTTAAAAGTGTTTGGGTAATTTAAAAAAGTCAATCTAGTGTCTTCAAAATAATGAAGGAAGGAATATTATTATTCTACACCCTTAAAAATTTCTACTACAAAATAGTATTGCAAATTAATTTGTTAAACTAACTCATTTAGTGGTCTTTTTTTGAAGTTATCGCCCCTCCCAGTATTATTTGTAATTTAATTATATCAGTCAAGAATGAGTATCTAGATTCAAGAAGATGATTTGTTAAAATATACTTTGGGCCAATGGGAAAGACACTGTTCATTTATTTCTGCCTAAAAACATCAGAGTTCAAATGGAAATGTGTATTAATAAAAAGATTCATTGCCATGCAAAATGACATAAAACTGAATTACAGGTCAGAAAGATGAATTTGGAGAATGAGAATGTCAATTGTATGTCTGGTAGACAAATGATAAAGCTAAGATATTGTAATTGCTAAGAAGATATGTCATGGAGAAAATACTTATTTATAAAATAAAATATGCTCCTCCCTGTCAAACATTATATAAAATTTTAATGGTAAAATATTTAATGGAAGAGATAGATAACTAGGAAAATTAGATTATATCTTGTTGCACATAGAAATGCTAATATATACTATTCAGTTAATTTTTAAGATAAACGAACATTCTAGTGATTTTAATAAATACAGATTGTAACCTTTCTTATTTTGTTTTGCATTTATTTGGGTGCTATACTGGCACACAGACACAGGACACAATAAAGATTGGGAAATATGAATGCTCCTTTTACTCTGAAGGCAGGCACTGTGATATCAAATACCCACATCCTACACATGATAACATTAAGTTAATACTGTGGTAAAATACTGTAGTTTTGTATTATTAAAATATGCAAATAAGATTTCTTTAAGAATATAGATTTCAATGATTAAATATTACACAAAATCAAGAATAATTAATGCATCTGTAAAATTTTAAGGGCGTTCACTTATATAGAAACATAAATGTTTGAATTATATACAAAGTAGAAAAATTAATTGAATGTAATTTAATTCTTAGGAGAATAAATAAGAGAGAAGGAAATACAATAAAAATATTTTAAATTCATGCTGCCTTATAATAATGAATGAATGGATGTTTATCCCATACAGTAAGTCAATTTTAAATTTTATTGTAATTCATTAGGATAGAATTTATATTTTAGTTTTAAATAATTGCATCTATACACTCAAGAAAGTTTCAGAAAAATATAGCATATATTTTATAGAGAAATACGTGTGAGTAGTATTTTATACATAACAATAGAAAATTATATTCTTTTATAATGGGCAAAAATGATCTGAAATTAATGATGATGAGTGGAAGTTATAAAGTTTTAGTAATTCTTTGGTGGTGCTCCTTTTGGAAGAGCAGAGATATTAAAGGTCAGAGTCTTTCAGTAATTTATTTGCAGTATGTCCTTTTGGAATGTCTAATATTATTTGAACATCAGTTTGCACATGCATCTGGGTTAAAATAAAAAATAAGATAGTAAACATGTGACGTGAACTTTAATGATAAGAAGTGAAGATCCTTATTACTACTAGCATAAAATTGTATTAGTAAGAAATCTAACCTGATTATGTAAGAAAAAAAAAATCCTAAATGTAAAACTGTTAAAATGTTAAGAAATTGCAAGAAAAATGAAAGAATAGTGTTATTTTTGAATATATTATTTATTATATACATGGAGAGAAATAAAATGTTTTTTTGGTCAGGATTTTAAAACTCTCCAATTTCATAAAAAGAGAAAATAAGAAACCACATTTTATAATGAATTTACCAACGTCATCTCATTTTTTACATTCATCCAACTAAAATGGCCAGTAAACACTTGTGAGTTCCAGAGAACAGACAAATAGTTTAATAGCGACATTCAGGCTTAATATAAAAGAGAAAAAGAAAAACTATAGGAATTAATCTAGGTTTTATTTTGAGTAAATTTATATGATGAGTGTTTTCTAATATGAAGAACATGGCATCTATAAAAATATTTTTATAAATCAAGTAGATGTTTTGTAGTTCAAACCAAGTACATATCAATTATATTACTATACTTACATAATGTATATTTCCCAGGAACCGAAATCATGGCAGTATTTAATTGCCTGACAATTATTTCTGTTACATCAATTTTTGCAGTTAAACTAATTATTTATATTATCAAAACAAGTCAGCAACTAGAGGCTAATTAAACTGGAGAAACCAGCCTCTAATGTTTCCCAACCTACACATTAATAAGTTAGATTATAATATTAGGTTAATACTAATTTCAGAAGAAATGAGCATGTCTTTCAGGTGATAATTTTACAGGCAGGATTTAAGAATTTAAACAGGTTTTAAACTCTTGTGAACACTATTACTTACTCTGAGAAGTTAGGAATATTAGAACGCAGCATTTCATTACATCTTGCAGCATCAACAACTGGCCCATTGATGAGTTATCCACCAGATGGTAGCTTTGTTTATATGATCACTAACACTCTTAATACACTATTTTATCATTTTATTATTATTCTATGATTTAAAGAGAGATGACATGTAAAGTATATAAGAAACATGTGTACGAATGCTCACATTAGGTAACTTTTCAGTTTAAGAAGATGGTTAAGTAAATAGTTAAGGGTATTAAAAACAGGAATTATTTAAATAATCTTAAAGAGTGTGACTTCAAAACATTATCTGTTGTTAACACAATGCTCGAATGCTTCATCATAGACTTATTTTAGAGGTTAATTTATTTATAAAAAATGGTTTTATTTTGTTTCATGAAGACTTTTACATTGCTTTTTTAAAAATGCAAACTGTTCAAAATAGCTGTGACTGAATCAATGATAACTCGCTGGTACAGTAACAGATATCTCAGTGGATAGATTATATTTTCTATCCACTAAATTCTAGGCAGCAACAAATCTGATAAGATATCTATTTATTGACCTTGCTTGTATTCCTTTTTTAAACTTTATCATATTCACTGTCATTTTTTTTTTCTTTATGTCCACCTTAAATCTATCGTGTGGCAGCTTCGGTATATTATCTTTATTTCTGTTTCTTGTGCAGATAAAAATTTGAAAATACTTAGAATTATTAGGCCATATCACCTTTCTTTTCTGAGAATAAATATCCTCAAAATGTTTAACTATGTTTATGTGTCAGTAAATTTTACCCTAGAGAAGGAGAAAATGACTAAATAATGGTGAAGAAATGTCTTCCCTCTTGTATGTTAAAGAAATATAAATTCTCAGACATAAAGGTAAAAAGCTCATGCTATTTTAGTGATTTAGCACACTTTTTTTTTTTAAATGCAAACTGAAAACATTAACTTATCATGGAAGGTATCTTAATTTAATATATACTCTAATTTATTTTACTACATTCCCTTTGAAATTGATAGTTAATCTTTGTAAGAAACCTAAAGATCAGTGGGCAAAAGGATTCATTCTTCACCATGTTCTGAACAACTATAGCTTTTGTTTTTAAACTACTTCTTAATTAAGGATGTTTCACTTGCTTTCTA
This sequence comes from Pteropus vampyrus, assembly GCF_000151845.1. Classification (NCBI taxonomy): domain Eukaryota; kingdom Metazoa; phylum Chordata; class Mammalia; order Chiroptera; family Pteropodidae; genus Pteropus; species Pteropus vampyrus. Next base: position 301,133 of record NW_011888851.1, read on the forward strand.
ATAAATATATTTTAATTTGCCCTGCTGTAAAATTTTATAACTTCACTTGTGACTTTTTTCTTTCACTTCAATTCCCTCACCTTTCGTGTCATGTTATTCAAATCAAATCAAATCAAGGCCTACTATTCCCATCCTGACAAATATGGCACAACATTAATCTCATAGAAACTTAGAATTTAATGTAGATCTTGATGAGAAATATTTGAATATAACCATGTATTTGACAAGAGAAAGGAGTTATTTATGTAAAACCCACTATGCTTAAAACATACTGCTTTACAATAAATAATGTTTACATATTGAAAGACAGTGAGAAACAGATTACTAATCGTTATACAGTATTTTATACCATGCTATTACTTTGTAGAAGAAGACTTCAAACCATTCAGCGAAATCCATACTACCACAAGGAGATTTAGGACTATTATAATAGTAAAAGGTAAAAATTTCATCATCATCACCATTGGTTTGAATGTTTATTTTGTGCTAGGCAGTACACTAAACATTTGATAATTATTATCTAATTTTTTCCTTATTTGTTTTCTTTTTTTTTTTAACAACAGGTCTCCAAGACAGATCAGTTAAGACTCAAAAGGGCCAGAATGTAGGGTCCTGCTATGGATGAAACATTTGTGTGCTCTGCCCCAATTCATATGTTGAAACCTAATGTCCAATGTGATGATAGTAGAAGATAGGGCTTTTGGGGGTTATTATTAATGTCCTTATAATAATGGAGACCCCAAGGAGCTACTTAGCTTCTTCCATCATGTGAGGTTACGGTGAAAAGATAGTTGTTTATGAACCAGGAAGCTTGCACTCAAGGAATACTGAATCAGCTGGTATCTTGACTTGGGCTTCCTAGCCTCCAGAACTATGAGAAATAAATTTCTGTTGTTTATAAGCTACCTACTTTATGATATTTTTGTAAAAGCAGCTCAAACAAAGACAAGCCCCAACAATGCTACTAGCATCAGAATCTCTGAGTGGGTGGGTGGCACCGGTGTATGTTCCTCCATGATGGTTTCTATAGCCAGGTTTGCAAATCATTTCCAATACCTTTGGATATGTGAGCCAAATGTTTCAATGTACATCATCAGATTTTACTGAAATAAGTAAAAATCATTCTAAAAATCTGATGTGAAGTCTGTGAAGGAAGAATGACATAGTTTATATGTCAAATGATACTTTGAAAAATGAATAAAGGAAAATACAGACTAGTTTGTATTGCCAAGGTAAAAAGATGAACATCACCTGCCTGGTAAGTCTGAAGAAGAAAGTGCGACAGAGCATGATCAATGGGGGCTGAGGGAGACAAAAGAGGAGAAGTAGGGGAACAAAGTAGGAACCTATTCAGCATTCAGAGACTTCCCAGCAACAATGCATGCTATTGTGGGAGTCGTCTGATCTGCTACGACAACACCTACAGATTGGTCCACTTGTTAGATGAGATTTCATCTGTGCCTAACATGGACAAGTGATGCCCTCTCTTGTCACAAGACAATACTAAACTTCACCCTAAATGTCCTAAATTTTCAAAGATTCTGGTTGTATACAAGCCCACTGACTAAGAGGGTGGTAATTAAATGGATAGTAGCTGTGGGGAACAGAAAGGTCCCAGTATCTGTGTTTAGGTGGGACTAGATTCTGTGGAAACCAACCCTAAGAAAGAAGTAACAGACTTGTTTTTCTATAGGTTTCTATGATTCTATAAACCAAGCTTTGTGCCTGAGATATGCATTATTTTAATGGTACTTGCTCAAATGCATAGCAGAACTCATATCTTCAGAATTAATCATTAAGCATCATCTGTAATAAAGCTGGTTAAAATATACATTTCTATAGTTATGAGTGAGAATAAGATCATTTGTGATAGTTTCCATAATGAAGTGCATATATTTATTTCTCTGTGTATATAATTAAATAAATGTAATAAAGAGTTTTAAATAATTGACAATTTGTAGGAAGCTACCTATACTCTAAAGAATTCTAAGAATGGTTTTAAATGTCTAATTTAGAACTACACCTGTAATATATATAATCAATTTCTCTCTTCTTATATTTGACATTCTTACAATATATATACTTTATAATCAATTGTCTTAACTTTATTTTATGATTATCTGCCAGCAGCAGTTGTTTCATTTAAATATAACATTATTTCAGCCTATTTTCAAGGCTTCCTTGTCTTCAGCAGTGTAGGACATGAATAACTTTCTAATTTAAGATTGCTGTTTTGTCACGCCTTGTTAAATAACCTCTTTTGTATTCATGTACATTTGTACTTTTTTGCTATTATCTGATATTAGAAAATATATCTTGCACAACACTCTACCTGAAATAATTCAATAACAGTGTACTCCTACAACTGTGGTCATCACAATGCAAAATGCCTGGTGCTCTTTCTAGACATTTTTTTTTAAGTGGTTAAATTGCAACCATTGTTTCTGGACACTGTAGAGAGGCAATGTGAATTAATGACCTTCAACCAGATATTAGTTGATCATTGTCCAGGAGCTCGTTATTCAATTTAACTCATGAACTTATCAAAGGTAAACAATTATTATAAAAGCTATAGAAAACTTATACCTTGTCAAGATAAATGACAAGTAGGTGTGACATAAGCCTCTGTGATATAACTGGATATTTATCTATTATCTCTGTCAATCCATCTTTGAAATTATAGACCTGGAACACATACTATATTTTTCTAGGTTAAATTATAAAAATAATCATTAAGTGGACAGTATAGGAGATTTTCTATCTCCTATAGAAAATATAGGAGATAACAAGAAAGTTTTTTTCTGCCAGAAATGTTTCCTGCTCTTGGTACATTTGTTTTTGGCAGTGACTAATAGAATATAAGAACTGTCTGTAGGTTAGAAAGAAGATATTCCCACTCTCCACCACTCTGAATTCAGAATCAATTAAGAAGATGATGGAAATAGACACATGACTAAAACTATGCCATACCGTTTTTTATTGTAGGCCTCACTGAGATACAGAGTCTGACTTGTGGTCAGGCTTCTAAATATTCCCCAGATTCTAGATATCGAAATGAGTCAACTAATTACTAGCTTCTGTAGATCAGGGTTGTAGCCCATAATGTAGAAGGCAGAAGTGACCTTAAACTACATCCTTTTTGTGGCTAGGCTGCATCAGGCCTGCTAAGATTATGTCATGCTCAATTAACTCAATCATTCCCCTATACTGTCCCTGATATAGAGTTGTCTTTCTTTGATTGTCCAATTACTCTAATTAAAATCTCATCTTACCCTCTGTTTAGTTTTGCCCATAAAGTCTGAGGGAAAAAAAATTGCCTCATATTTCACTTCATATAAGTTATGCCTAAGGACCTTAAAAGTAAAATCATGGTATTGACAAAAAACAATCTCTTGGGACACCACCTTTCTCCACAATAGTTCTTCCCAAAATGGGGACAGTGTCATTTTTCTGCCTTATGTAATTAATAGAGTGAAAGTCCTAGAAGGACTCATATTTCTAAGTTGAAAGGACCCATGGGGGCCCTAGCAAAATGAATAAAAAAGATCCACATTAAAGCACATCATCATGAAATTTAAAACCACTGGGATATAGAGAAGATCGTACAAATCTGGAGTGAGAAAAAGTTAGTAACAATAAAATTCATGAATTAGATCAGCACCAGACTTCTTAATAGCAAAATGGAGAAAGAAAAACAATGGAACAATGTATGCTTACAAAGTTATTTTCAGAGAATCAGACTTACCAGAGTAGAAATCTATAACCTGAAATGTCCACAGGAACCAGTGTTGGGGCAGGAAAATCTGAATTATAATTGAAGAATTGCTGGACGCACAGCATGAACAAGTCCGAGAGATAAAAACTACAGTAGGATCTAGTCATTAGGGAGTAGAGCACACACTTTTATTAATTTTACCTCCTGGAGTTCTTTCTATCAGGTTCTCACAGTGAATATGGGGGAGCAAAATCTGCTTGTGCTCAGGCAGGGGAAGGGAAAAGAAATCCTTTGAAACATATCAGAGAATTCTGTTTTTCATAATATGGTCAGTCCTCCGGAAAAAGTAGTTAATCATAGCCTAGCCTGTGATGGTTTTATCAGAGCCTAATTGATTTGAGAGAAGGGAAATAACCAATTCCAGCCTTCTCTAGTCATGTTTTCCTACCTAAGAGCAGTGAGGCGAGGAGGGGAGGGAAAGGGGGGTGGGAGGCGGAGGGCAGGCACTGAGAAACACATGCAAAGTTCATAGTCAAAAGTCACAGACCCACTAAAAACTATAGAATGGTCCCCTACACACATACTTTACAACCACAATACTAAAGAATTATTTATAGAAGTTCCTTTTACCTAGTCCCTTCATAGTCTGGCTATGAAGAAAAATTGCAAGACATCTTAAAGGTCAAAACAAACAAACAAACAAACAAACAAACAAACAAACAAAACCACACAGTTTGAAGAGGCAGAACAAGCACCAAAACTAGACTCGAATATAGCAGACAATTTGGAATTATCCTACCAGAAATTTAAAACAACTATGATTAATACACTAAGGGCTCTACTAGATAAGTAGACAGTGTGTAAGAATAGATGGCAACATAAGTAGAGAGTTGGAAATCCTAAGAAAGAACCAAAGAAATTTTAAAAATAATAAGCAACACTGTAACAGAAATGAAGAATGTCTTCGATGGACTTATTAGTAGACTAGACATGGTTGAGGAAAGAATTTCTGGACTTGAGGCTATCTCAATAGAAACCTCCAAAACTAAAAAGCAAACAGAAAAAGACTGAAGACAAAATAGAATATCTAAAAACTGTAGAAAAACTACATAAGGTATAGCATATACATAATGAGAATGTCAGAAGGTGAAAAAAGAGAAGAAACAAAAGAAATATTTGAAACAATTATCACTGAGAATTTCTCCACATTAATGTCATACTAAACCACAGATCCAAAAAGCTCAGAGAACACCAAGCAAGATGAAAATAATAATAATAATAAAATAATAATAATAAATAAAACTACATCTAGGCAGCATTTTTAAACTACAAAAAGTCAAAGATAAAAAAAAAATTCTGTATGAAGCCAGGAGGGGTGGCGGAACCCTTACCTATAGAGAAAAAGATAAGAATAACATCCAACTTCTCCTTAGAAACCATGCCAGAAAGGAGAGTAGAGAAAAATATTTAAAATGCTGAGAGAAAGAAAACAGCAATCTAGAATTATGTACCCAGCAAAATTATCTTTCAAAAATGAAGAGGAAATAAAGACATTCATAAACAATCAGAAAATGAGGAAATTTGTGGCCAGCAGACATGTCTTGCAAGAAATGGGAAAAAATAATTTTTTAGAGAGAAGGAAAATGATATAGGTCACAAACACAAATCTGCATAAAGGGAAACATTAAAGAAGGAATAAGTAAAGGTAAAATAAAAAACAAAAATATTTACTTGTCTTATTCTTAATTGATCTAACAGATAACAGTTTGTTCAAATAATAACATAAAATAATAGCAACAATACATCCGATTACACATGCTTATATATGTATATATTAAATAGATACATAGATAGAATATGATGCCTATGTATAAGTGTAATGCTTATATATAAGTGTTATATGATTGAGAGCAATCATATAAAAATGGTAAGGAAGTTTTAGAATTATTTTGTTATCATAAAGCACTTGCACATCAATGAAGTAGTATAATGTTTGAAAGTAGACTTGAATTAATTGTAAATGCATATTGTAAACTCAATGGCAATGACAAAACAGTAAAAACAAAGAAGTATAATATACTAAGAAAGGAGAGAATTTGAAGCATGAAGTGCTCAATTAACTACAAAAAGCAGAAAAAAATAGGAAACAAATTTAAGAAAAAAGAAAAAAGGCAACACATGCACAACAGCAACAGATATAGATATCAACTCAATTATATCAATAATCACTTATCAATAAATATCAATAAATATCAATGATCTAAATGCAATGATTATAAGATAGATATTGTCAGAGTAGATTAAAAAACAGGACCCAACTATACGTTATCTATAAGAAACACACTTTAAAAATAAACATACATATAGGTTAAAAATAAAGGGATAAAAATATATCATGTTAACACTAATCAAAAAAAGTGAGATTAGCAAATATATATATATATATCAGCGATAAAAGAAGGGCATTGCATAATGATAAGAGAAGAATTTTCCAAGAAAATACTATAGCCCTTAATGGTATGTGCCTAACGTCAGAGCATCAAAATGTGTGAGGCAAAAACTGAAATAACTGCAAGGAGAAATAGATGAATTCACTATTACAGTTTGATGCATCCACACCTTTCTCTCAGAAATGGATCCGATGTGCAGAAAATCAGTAAGGACATAGTTGAACTCAAAAACATCATCAATCAATTGGATAGAATTGACATCTACAGACTAGTTCGTCCAAAGGCAGAAGACACATTCTTCTCAAGTTTACATGAAACATTCACCAGTATAGACAACATTCTGGGACATAAAAGACACATTCATAAATTTAAAATAATAAAAATCATACAATGTCTTTCTTAGACCAAAACGGAATATGGTCAAAGAATGAAATAGAATAGAAATCGACAGCAAAATTATAGTTGGAAAATCTCCAGATACATAGAGACTAAACAACACACTGCTACATAACACACAGGTCAAAGAAGACATCTCAAGAAAAATAAAATAGCATTTTGAATTAAATAAAAATTAAAACACAAGCAAAATTTGTGGGATGTAGTAAAAACAGTGATTTAAGGAAAATTATAGCCTTTTTCTGATTTTGATATTTGGTATTGGGTGGGGCAGGTAAGGAGAGATGAATAGAACACAGAGGGTTTTGGGAGCA
>NW_011888851.1:308057-310384 GCF_000151845.1 Pteropus vampyrus
CTAAGAAAGGAGAGAATTTGAAGCATGAAGTGCTCAATTAACTACAAAAAGCAGAAAAAAATAGGAAACAAATTTAAGAAAAAAGAAAAAAGGCAACACATGCACAACAGCAACAGATATAGATATCAACTCAATTATATCAATAATCACTTATCAATAAATATCAATAAATATCAATGATCTAAATGCAATGATTATAAGATAGATATTGTCAGAGTAGATTAAAAAACAGGACCCAACTATACGTTATCTATAAGAAACACACTTTAAAAATAAACATACATATAGGTTAAAAATAAAGGGATAAAAATATATCATGTTAACACTAATCAAAAAAAGTGAGATTAGCAAATATATATATATATATCAGCGATAAAAGAAGGGCATTGCATAATGATAAGAATTTTCCAAGAAAATACTATAGCCCTTAATGGTATGTGCCTAACGTCAGAGCATCAAAATGTGTGAGGCAAAAACTGAAATAACTGCAAGGAGAAATAGATGAATTCACTATTACAGTTTGATGCATCCACACCTTTCTCTCAGAAATGGATCCGATGTGCAGAAAATCAGTAAGGACATAGTTGAACTCAAAAACATCATCAATCAATTGGATAGAATTGACATCTACAGACTAGTTCGTCCAAAGGCAGAAGACACATTCTTCTCAAGTTTACATGAAACATTCACCAGTATAGACAACATTCTGGGACATAAAAGACACATTCATAAATTTAAAATAATAAAAATCATACAATGTCTTTCTTAGACCAAAACGGAATATGGTCAAAGAATGAAATAGAATAGAAATCGACAGCAAAATTATAGTTGGAAAATCTCCAGATACATAGAGACTAAACAACACACTGCTACATAACACACAGGTCAAAGAAGACATCTCAAGAAAAATAAAATAGCATTTTGAATTAAATAAAAATTAAAACACAAGCAAAATTTGTGGGATGTAGTAAAAACAGTGATTTAAGGAAAATTATAGCCTTTTTCTGATTTTGATATTTGGTATTGGGTGGGGCAGGTAAGGAGAGATGAATAGAACACAGAGGGTTTTGGGAGCAGTTAAAATACTATAACAATGAATACATATCATTACACGTTTATCCAAATCCATAGAATTTGCAACACCAAGAGAACTATAAAGTAAACTATGGACTTTGGATGATTTTAATTTTTCAATGTAGGTTTGTCCTTGGCAAAAAATGTACCACTCTGGTGAGCGATGCTGATAATTGGGGAGGCTATGTATGTTTGAGAGAAGGAAGTGTATGGGAAATTTGTATCTACTTAATTTTGCTATAAACCTAAAACTGCTCATAAAAAGGTATTTTTTTTTAATAATGGAAGGATGAGCTGATCATAAAATTGAAATTTATATTAAAGTCTCATATATGTGTGGGTAAAAGGGGGCAGTAATATAATTTTTAAAAAACATAATATAATTTTTAAAAAAATTAAATTTTTAAGAAAGAAATAGAGAAACAATATGCCTGTGAAAAGAGACTCATTCTCCACAACTGGCTCTAACTTCATCTTTTATGGATTCTTCCTCTTGCTCCCATCGCCCCAGGTCCTGAGCCTCCCACTGAAACAAAGAATGTACCTGTCTCTTAAAATACTCTCTTAATTCTAGGTAATCTCTTAAACCTTCTCTAAACAGTATTTGCTAACTAGCTTTAAAATGAAGTCATAACTAATTTATCTCAAAAATTTCTTAAAGCTACTTAAAAAAATAATTTGGTTATATTGTTTATATCATTATTTCACACTTACTAATTGATCAGAGATGGCTTTTTACTCCAAATCACATTATATTTTAATATAATGTTATCTTTAAAACAGAAAGACAAATTACAGACCATATACATATATATGCATACTTCATTTTAAAGAGAAAACCTTGTTCCTTAAACAGCATTTATCGCTACTCATAAGTACTCAACAGAACCAAAAGAGTCAGTGAGGCATATGGTAAAACTTTACTAGTTCTCAACAAAACTCTGTCAATAGAAGTAACATCTCAAAACAATTGTGAGGCACTTATAAATACTTGTGTATGTGACATTTTAAGAATTAGTGAAATATTAGAGCAGGACATATATAAAACAAATTGTGTCAATTTAATTTCCATTCATTCAATTGATAAATATTGATGACCTGACATTGCATTATTGCTATGATATGAATATAAATATGACCCATACTTTGGTGTCAAGGAACTGTCAGTCAAAGAAGATTTTTAAGCATTAAATAAAATATAGCAGATCAATTTTCTTACTGATTAGTTAAGATAAACATAAGTTTACCTAAAA
>NW_011888851.1:311864-340020 GCF_000151845.1 Pteropus vampyrus
CTGTTAACCCCATCTAGTGCTTTTTTTTTCATTTTAGCTATATTGTGGTTTTTGGTTTTCAAATTTTTATTTAGTTCTTTTTTTTTATAGTTACCATTTCTCTACTGAGATTTCCTTTCTATTCATTATGTTTAGATTTCTCCCTGCATCTTCATACATAAGAACAAACTAAGATATCGAAACATCTAATTCCAACATGTTATCTCTGTGTTTATTTCCCTAATGATTTATTTTATCGTTTAGTTTTGAATCACACTTTCCTGTTTCTTCAGGTATCTAGTAAATATTTACTGTATATTATACATTGTGAATACTGTATTGTTGAGATAATTTTTGTGTTCCTTTAAAGTATTGAGTTTCTGGAAAACAATCTACTGATACAGCGTCACCTTGATTATTTTGTTTTTTTTTGTGTGTCTTTCTAAAGTAACTTTTATTCTGGACTATAGATGTCTATCTACAAAGGCTTTTCTGGATTGTGTGTTTTTTCTGGAGTCTCAATAAAATGACCAGACTGAAATTTCGTTTGTCACACCTGGTGTGTTCTCCAGATGTTCAGTATTTTTTCTAGGCAATACTTTGTAGAATTTTACCTGAAGCATGAAGCTCGGTCTTCACAAAAGGCATAAAAGCACCCTTATGCAAAGCTCTAGAGTTTTTACTTTCTGTACTCTGATGACCAATTCCAACTACTTCAACATTATCATTAAATTTATCTCTGCTTCTTGTGAGGCCACCATGCTTAACTTCGATTACACCTCTCTCTCCTCTGCCATCATCAGGAAAGTTCCTTCAGGCAGAAAACAGACATAATTTTGTTTATTTCTTGTGTTTCTCACAGTCCTGTGCTATCCGTTTTTCAAATTCTGAACACTGTTGCTTCACCTGTTTTGGCTGATCTTAGAGTGGTTGACAATGGGAGAGCTATTCAACAGCTTTTCTGTCATGGACAGAACTGAGAAATAAACACACACACATATGAAATCAATTTCTATTATTCTTTCCAGAATTTTTTTTTCTTCTTTGAAATACTACATGAATTTGGAAGTTTTAAACACCGATTATATTTTCTATGGGAATAAGACAGGAAATAGGAGGATAAAAAAGATTTAAAAACATAAGGGAATAAGCTTAGTTTCCTTTTAACTGCTCTAACTTTTATTAATAATAATTAAATGTGAAATCAAAGAAAATAAGAACTATTTATATTTCACATGCTTATGATAATCCTGACATACTGACCATTGGCAATATACTGTTTGTTGGTTGCTTTTACATTTTTGAAACTACAAATTACAAATGCATTGCATTCTGTGTTCAACTATCTGCCAAGAGCATAAATAGTGGAGCTTTAAAATGACACCTAGCTACATCTCTATTTGTCTGAATAAATGTCTGTATGTGATATGTTTATAACTGTTGCAACACTCCTCTTCTTTACCCTGACAGTTCTGTGGAGATACAGTATATCACTGTACAGAATTCAAAGCGTGGTTAACACTTTGTGCTAAGGCATTGCTACTTCAAAATGTTTACAGTTTGATACTCTCTGCAGCTATTGAATCTACTATAACCAAAATCACATGTTACATTAAACTATATGGCTGAATTAAAGATAAACACAAAGTTTCAAAAGACTTAAGTGTGTCATCTAAGCAAAATGCAGTGACTAAAAGGTCAAAAAGATGCATATGTGAATAAAGTAAAATACAACATAGATACACAAAAATACACTATCTAGGGCTGGGAAATGAGCCAATAATTATACAATACATTGTTAATTATAAAATAATTTTTAAAATATAAAATAGAGTTGAACACAAATAATAGTAGTTAAAACTTAAAATGACCATTAGGTTCCCAATTTGGAATCATATATATACACATGCACATACACATATACATACACATACACATACATATATGGGGTGTGTGTGTGTGTGTGTGTGTGTGTGTGTGTGTGTGTGTGTGTGTGTATAACTTTGCTTTAAGAAGATTAAAAACAAATAACATGATCCTTGCAAACCTTCTCTGAAGGCACTTCTTATAGTAATTTCACCGATTTCTAAGATTTAGCCCAGAACCCTCCTATTTGTTAGAAGTTGAAGTTTAAACTGGTCTGAGAAATCTGACAAAAAGCATACCAGAAAACAAATCATATTTTCTAAGGGAAACTATTTCATAATTCTCCTTTATTTTTTTCTGCTTTTTATCATTTAATTACAATAGAAATTGTCTTTATCAAACACTTTAATTAAAAATAAACACTAGAATAAGACGGGAAACCATGAACAATCATTTATACATGTATTAGGCACTTGTTTTGACATAAATCATATAAATATACATGATAGTTTTTTTCTTTAATTTATAGCTAAGGGTTTCTCTTTTGGAAAATCTGCTGATTAGAGTTCCATGCAGACTTTACCAACTAAAAACATTCATCGTGAATACATACACTGTAGCTTCCAGTTTCTTTTAATTTTAGATGAAGGAAAAATTTAATCAGAATTTCCTGAATGCCTTTTAAACATTCACTATTTTTCAATCATTTTTACATAATGTAATAGTAATAATTGTAGCAACCAAGCTTTGATTTTTTCTAAATATTAGACCAAATTTTCATAGAAACAAAAACATAAATATTTTGTAATCATATTATCTGAGTCTATAGATTCATGAAAGTACAAAATTACTGTAACAAGAACACTTTGGAAAAATAAATTTGTGATAACACTCATTCATGTGTTGGTAGAGGTATAACCCAGGTGAAAGGAGCAGAAATGTACATTCTTGCCAGATACTAGCCTCCTCGCCACAAGTGTTCTGCCTCCTATAGAGGTAAGTTGCTATGTTTTGCTGTTGGAAAGAAGGTCATTGATTAAGTTGGAGAGTCATTTATATGGAGGTATGTTCAGAGAGCTTATATGATACATGTTTAGCATCATTTATCCTTTTAATTGTAAGCTTTTGTTAGGGCAGGGACCTTGCCTGCCTTGTTTACCAGTGTATCTCCAGTGTGTAGCATTGTGCCTTGTAACTAGAAAAAATATATATATTTAATGACAAAAAGCCATGATCTATTCATTTCTATAGCATACACACACTCACACATACTCAGAATGCAGATAGTTTAGAAAAATATTCACTATCACAGGAAATAAAATAATTATTTTAAGAAGTATTCAACAATCAAATTGACAAAATTTAGTAAATAATACTAATAGTTACTGAAACAAAAATGATGGAATAAGCACACTTGTACATTGTTGAAAGAAGTGTAAATTGATACAGTGATTTGGAAGGGCAAAATTTAAAGCCTATGCTCAAAAACCTCAAAAACGTTCTTCATATATCTATATATAGATATATAGATTTATGTATCAAGATATCTACATGAATATATCCATGTCAGTAAAAATTGTACATTGTCTAAATATCTAATAGAAGATTGGTGGAGTACATCATGTGACATCTATGTAATAGAATGTTATGCAGACATCTAAATCATGTATTTATAGACTTTAATAATGTAGAAATACATAATGGAAATGGAAAAGTGTAAATTTAGAAAATTACATTTATTATAAAATATACACACACAAAAGAAACAACAAAATAGAAACCAAACGATCAATTTTGGGATAACAGGTCTTTGGAGATTTTTGTTTTCTTTGTTCTTCCTTTTATTTCTCATTTCTTCTATAATAAGCAAAAATACCTTAAAAACTTCTTAATTTTAATTCTTATATCAGTTTTTGTTCTTTCAAAATATGAGCATACCAATATTGATTATTATATTTAGTGAGCTGGAGAAAGGGTATGAAGTTTCATACACATTAAAATGCTGGTCTAGCATAACTTTTAAATTCGAAGGTGTCACATTTGATAAAATGTTAGCAGTAAAAAGGACAAAAAAGATGCCCTAATTAAACCTCCATCTTTAGCAGTAAGTGGCCATGCACTATTTCCACATTAAGCTTTCCATGAAAACGTGTTTCAAAATTAACATGTTTTTGTAGTTATTTGGGAAACAAGAACTGAAATGTAGAAAATAATGCAACTAATGTGCCAATATTCTTTAACAAGCATTTAAATTTTAAAATGTGGCAGTAAACAATATTTATTGGTCATCCACAGATTATAAATTAATGATTTACAACAATTTGAAAATAGTTTTCAAGTGGAAAGTGAATTTCTTCAAAGGAAGTTAAATTATAAAAACATAAATAACATTTTCCTCTGTATTATTAAAGTTTCATTTTGCTTTATTATGTTTTTTTTATTTAAGAAATTTAATGTTAAGGCACTAGTTTTCCTGGGTTCATAGCTAACCTATTTTTCTTAGCCTCCTTTGCATTTGCATTGAGAACATATGACTGGAAAATAAAGTGTAGGCTTCCAGACACACTTAATTACATTCTGTAGCAATTCCTCCATTCTTTCTTTTCTCCTTAAAAAGAATCGTTTTATAAGCAAATGGGACTACATCAACCTAAAAAGTTTTTATATAGCAAAGGAAACCGTCAACAAAACAAAAAGACAACTGACTAGGAGAAGATATTCGCTCATGATACATCGGATAAGGGGTTAATATCCAAAATATATAAAGAACTCATACAACTCAACAACAACAACAAAAAGCAAATAATCCAATTAAAAAATTGGCAGAAGACCTGAGCAGTTACTTCTCCAAAGAGGAAATACAGATGGCTAATAGACATACGAAAAGATGCTCAAGGTCGCTGATCATCAGAGAAATGCAAATTGAAACTACAATGAGATATCACCTCACATCTGTCAGGATGGCTATCATGAATAAATCAAAGAATAACAAGTGTTAGCAAGGTTGTGAAGAAAAAGTAACCCTCATACACTGCTGGTGGTATAGCCACTATGGAAAATAGTATGAAGTTTCTTCAAAAAATTAAAAATAGATATACCTTTGACTCAGTAATTGCACTTCTGAGTATGTATCCAAAGAAAACCAAAACAATAATTCGTAAAGATCTATGCATCTCTATGTTTATGGCAGCACTATTTGCACTAGCCAAGGCAAGGAAGCAACACAAATGCCCATCAACAGACAATTGATTAAAGAAGTATGGTTAATATATACAATGAAATATTACTCAGACATTAAAAATATCTTATCATTTGCAATGACATGGATGGATTCAGAGGTTATTATGCTGAGTGAAATAAGTCAGAGAAAGATAGATACCACATGATTTCACCGACATGCGGAATCTAAGGAACAAAAAAAACCCCAAACGAATTGAAAACAGACTCTAGAGGACAGTCTGGTGATGGGCAGAGGGGAGGGGGATGGTTGGTGTGGGAGAATGGGGTGAAGGGCTAAAGAAGTACAAATCAGTCACTGATATATGGTCACAGGAATGTAGACCATGGCATAGGGAATGCAGACCGCAGCAAGGAATGGCTAAGTGTAGAGCCAGAGAGAAGATAGAGTAATCAGGGAGACCATTTCATATTCTATATAAATGTCTAACAAATGTACTGTATACTTGACACTAATAAAAAAGTAATAATAATAAAAATAACGCACACCAAAAAAAAGTCATTCTCAGCCATACTTAAAGATGGTGAGGTTGCTAGATGCAAGGATGCTCAATCTCTAAATCACTTTTTGTATAAGAACTTCTTAGGAAAGCTATGATATTAGAAACATGGGACTTAGCATAAATGAGAATAGAACAAAGGTTTTGAGGGTTTTTTTTGCAGCAGTTATTGTTAATTACACTGATTAATACAAAAACTAGTACCTCAAAGTGAGATGCTGACATAATACAAATTAAAATATATGACATTAGCTTAGCAGTGGGGAAGCAGATGGTAAGGATATGGATAAAGTAGGTTGGTACACTGGTGACTACAATGAAAAGATGTTTAAAAACTGTCATCTGTGATAGCTTAAAAGGCAGTCCAAAGCTTACTGAGCTTTTAGCTCTAGAGATGTTGGAAAATAAATCTTAGTAGCATGTATTATTGTTACAGGTGGTTTCAGCAAAATACTACAGGAAAGAGATTAAGCTCAGAAAATAATTGCCAGGTTTATAGTACAATTGAAAAGGAATAGATAAGTTAAAAAAACTAAGTAAATAAGAGATGATACTTGGAAGACTGAGCAACCAAGGCTCAGTGAGATTTCTCAGCTGCAGAGAGTGACTCAGATTTATGCCAAAGATCAAATGAAGAGCATGCACTGCCCACTCAAGCTTGACAGCTTCAAGATTATCTGACCTTAAGTTAAGATAGAAAGAGACTTGTCAGCAAGGTAGCAAAGAAATGAAACGCATTTGAGAACAAAGTTTGGTAGTTTTGGCTACTTGTATTTGGAACTGACTAGAAGCGAGTATTTTGCCAAGTTTTTTTTTTTTTTTTTTTTTTTTTTTTAATTATACTGACAAATAGCCACAAGTCCATATTAAAGAAGTCTTTGGCTCCGCAATCTTTGAAACAACTTTTGGACACCCATATTTTTATGACCATGAGGTGTTCTTTTTTTTTTAAGTTGGGCAGCCAAGAAAAAACATAATCTTCAATAACCACTTTAGATATGGCCATGGAGGATAGGAAGGGACAACCTTTGCTAAATTTGGTTTTCTTAACAAGGGAGTACTTCCCAGGGAAGATAATCAGGCCTAATTGCGGATCTTTCTTTTTCTCCAGGAAGTGGGACTTTACAATATCTATATAGCTGTATTCAATAAGTGCCACGGATCAAAGATTTCTGTGTGCCTCCTACTCTTCCATTTTTCAAACAAGACTTGTTAAGATTATTTTGTGTCTGTCTGTTAGTGTGTGTATACAGGGGATAAGGGAGCAAAAAAAGAGAAATGATATTTAGTTTTCAGATACGTGGATCTGATGAAGATAACTGTCACCATCCAAAAGATCCCAGAACATAAACCAGATGCTATGACTGGATAGGATTTGGAGTTGTTCATTTGGAGACACTGATAATATAAGAGATATTGTGAAATAAATATTTGGTAACCACAAGGGTAGATTGTAAAAATGATACTGCTATATACTTACTAAATTTTATTTCTTCTGGATGTATAGTTGAAGCTACATTTCTCAGTCCCCATTTAAACTAGTTTTAGATAATATGACTATTGTTCATAAATTCTCCTTCTTGATCCTTTACACTTACTCATGTCTTTAAGATTAAGATGGAGGCATTAGAAGATGGTAGGAGCCTGATATATTTGCTTGGATGAGCAAATTGATCAAAAAGTATGAGCAACAGATAAAATTTAATTGTATTAAGCTATGGAGACTTCAGGAGTTTTGTTTGTTGTTGTGCGATTAGCATTAATGATCCAGACTATAGAGGCACTTTTCAGCAAAAAATAATTTCGTATTATAACTAAAAGTTACAATATTATTTTTAAAGAAAAATAGCATATTTTAGGTATACAAATATATTTTAGCTATATAAATATAACTATTATTTTAACTTATTACAAAGAGATTCAACCTTGGTAAATTTTTTTGAAAAACATTAATATTTATAATTTTTGAAGTATATTGTTTTAAAAGATAGAAAACAACTACTACTCCTTTTTCAGCAAAGACATCAAGAGATCTAGTCCATTTCGCAAACAGTGATTTTCACTGAGGCCTATTTTTCCCCCATACTTCATGGAACTCAATATAACATGTGGATTTGGGAGTTGTGGTTATAGGTGACTGTCTAGAAATAATTAATGATAACTTCTGCAAAAGTAGTCATCAGTACATACGATATCTTTAAATTAATAACGATTTTTTTTTATGTTGCTCATATTGTTTTCCATGAAGACTGCTGTTCTGTTCTATTTAACCTTAATTGGTATAACTGATAACAAAGTTTTGAGTACCATTTTAATCATGTTGGCATAGCTTTCCTGACAGAAGAAAATAGCCTCTCTGAGTTATCTAATATTATGGAGACAAAAATTTAAAAAAAAAAAAAAGACTATTATTTTAACTTGAATCTTCGAGACTTCCAGATCACAATTAGCAATTTACTAATGGTTTTAAAGAATGTGCTAATCTCTAAACAATTAATGACAGCTAGTTGGTGTATAATTTAACACGAAGAAAAAGATGAGAAAATTAGTTGGATACAGCTTAGAGATATGCACAAATAATCCAAGAAGAGTATGTTCAAAAATGTTCTAAACATTAGTGCAACCTCTAGTAAACAAGATTTTCATAACAAACAAGCTGTTGACTCTTATTATTTGAATATTTAATCTTTAGTTTGAAGTACTGACTGAAAATTATCTTAATTATAAATGGATTACTTCAATTCTCACTAATTTGAATGGGCTGTTCGGAGTACGTGTATGGGGTAGCTGCGTGCTGGAAAAAAAATTGATTATGTTGCTAACTTAATATTGTTTAATTATTATGAGATAACGAGCTGGTAATTCCAAAACAGCATGTGTCTTTCATCTTTATCACCATTCTTTTATATGTTCTTTTTTTCCCTTTTCTTAAATAACAGGAAGAAAAAAATTACTTCAATTATAGAAATCCTTGGAACTTAGGGTTTTCATTTTCTTTGATGATCAAAGAATGTTTATGGTCCCATTGAGAAATTCTAAATTCTGCAGCAGAATTTCCTATTCTTCTGTTTGTTTATTTGTTTGTTTATTTGTTTTTAATTTTGGAAAAAATCTTACTTCAACCAAATTTTTAACAATTGGGTTACTTTCCTATATGATAGATTTGTAGTTTTCAGTGCATATAAAGGTAAGCAATCCATATTTGCAATGCTATCTCACTTTTTTTCTTTAATTCTTCTGCTCTAATTTCTGGTAACATTTCCCTCCATGCAGTGTTAACTTCACCAAGGTAGAGAGAGATCATGACAAACACCCCAAGACTATTAGTATGCTTGGCATGTGGCACTGCAGCAGTTAAATACATATATTATATTTATACTATGCAGCTCAACTATGGCTGAGTCTTTTCTGGAAGCTCTTTTATTTAGCCAACTACTAGGTAGTCAAATCACTAGAGGAGTTGACATTTATCTTGAGCACCCCTCACAGACTTATCTCTAATTCAAATCTTGCTTAGCTTTATCTGTAGTTTCCTATCTTTTTTTTCTTTATCATGGTGGGATGTGTTATTCATACTCATTAAAGCTGTTTTTCTTCCTAAATCTTTGTTTTTATCACTTTCACATTTCGGAACTTTGCTTCCAAATTTATTCCCTTCCTGTCTAGCACCACTTCCCCCTTCAACCACACTCCTGCTTCTTGCCTGCAAATACACAAAGGGCTTAATTATTCTGAAAAACAAAAGGAGTAAAAAGTACTTAATTTTATCTTAACATACTTCCTCACAAGATGATCTGTTTTTCTTCTTTCCAGGATGGTGCAAAACCTTTACAATGATTAATCAGCTACCAGAATCACCATGTTATTTCTCCCCCTTCCTTGCTTAACGATATAAACTGACTTCCAAGCCAATCATTCAAATAAAATTACCCTCTCAAAGTTTCCAGCAATTTTGTAATTATAAAAATCTCATGGTCTTTTCTATATTCTAATTTTTAAGGTCTTCTACTATATTTGATGTTTCCTTAATTTTCACCTACCTATTGAAACCCACTCCATTCTGTGGATGAAAAAAGGGTTCTATGGAAAGTAACTTCCTAGGGTCAGTTGATCATAAATTCTATGGAGGGTTAGTCACAACCAAAAATTACCTCCTATAAGGTCAATCTATTCTGAAGGAGCAGCTAGGGCAAAAATATGAAGATAGATAAAAGCTTGGTATATTCAAAGGTAGAAAGAAGCCTGGAGTAATTTGGCCCTTGTGACAGAAAGCAAGAAGTATGAGATGATGTCAAAGATCGACACAGCTATTAGATTATGGAAAAGGTTTTTGTAGAACTCTAGGTGAAAAACAATGGTGGTTTTACTTCCAAATACTTTAGCTTTATGCCAGACTTACTTCCTGGCTCATATTTTCAACTGCTTACTAGCTATCTCATTTGGGTAATATTCAGATTAACTCAAGCAGTCAGAAACTGAAATTATCAACTTAAGTCAAAAATGCTGCTTTCTCTCTTCCTTATCTTAGGACACAGAACCCAAAGTACTTTGCTGCCTAACCCACAAACCTGTGAGTTTCTATCATTTACTCCCACTTCCTTCTCACTCATCCCTCCCAACACTAAATCAACCATGAGTGCTATCAGTGATTCTTCCTAGAGCTCTTCATCCACTTCTCTGTATCCCCACTGCAACAACACTTGTCACAAAATCTTTCTTTAATTATTTAAAAATTTCTCAGTTGGCCTTGTTTACTTCCAATCAAGTCACCACATTGCTAGAAGAATAATTCTTTTAAAACACAAGATAATCCTATAATACCAACCTTGTTTAAAACCCTTAACTACTTGCTATGCATGCTTTTATCCTACTTATCTATTCTTTGATTTTAAAGATCTAGTAATATTATAGTTCCTTGAAACATATTATGGTTCTCAAAACATTAATAATTTATTAAAATTATATATATAAATTTCACTACTATACATGGATATTTTTTCTAATTTTAGCATTTATTTAAAACTCAATTTCTAAAATTATAAAGGTATTTTTGATAACTTTTATTTTCCACCATTTCATAAAACAGTCAAGAATTAAAATATTTTCTTGTAAAGAAGCCAAATGAAGATGAATATAAATCATAGATTTCCATTTCCCCTGGAAAAGAAAACATTTCCCAAGTGAAGAAAAGAAAGGTTAAATTTAATTAAAAAAAAAAAAAAAACTTAACAGAAAATATAATCCCAATGAAATGAATAGAAAAGATATCCACAGGGAGACAAAGTTATACTCTATTTTCACCATTGATAAGGTGATCTGGGCTTTCAAATACTTCACAAAAGCTCTGAGTTATCAATATGTAAGAATGATGACATTAGCTTGTGTATATTTAACAATTATGATTGTGTACCAGAGAGTTTATTCTTGTAAAAAAGGAGGAGTATATATAGATAAATAAATTATTTCAGTGATAGATACATACATGTGTAAACACATATATACAGTTAATAGAAGAGAATGTAGGACAGTATATTTGTGGTCATGGTTCAAAGAAAAGTTTTATAAAGCCCAAACGAGTAAAAAACAAACATTAAAGAAAAAACAAATGGATTTAACTATATCAAAACAATATGTCTATTAAATGAGGGACAAAATTATGTGATGACACATTTGCAGCACAAAAACTGGACAGATTTAATATTTAGTGTTCTAGCTAATTACTGCTTGGCTATCGCCCATGGGAACATAGGCTATCACTCATAGGAACATAACATTCTAACAATAAGCTTTCTGCTTCTGTACTCCTGCTTGTGCAACCGACCTGTGGGTTGACAGTTAGTAAATAGAGGAAAAATAGATCTTCATGTTTAAGACAGAATGAGGAATGGAATTTAGGGCTTAAAAACTCTGTACCTCTACATTTCGGGGCTGCTTAATTTGGGGTCTGCGTACCCCTGGCAGACCCAGCTGGCTGAATAAAGAGCGTGCTTTCTATAACTCACTGGTTTCTGGTGGTCCATGTGTCTATCGGGGGCTGGCGGCTACAACATTAGAACATTAGAATATCTCCAATAAATGAAGCAGAAAAAGAGAAACTAATAAAATGAACAAAGGTTATAAAAAAGAAAATTACAGAAGTAACTTAGAAGGGAAAAATCACTGGTAATTAGAAAAAATAGGAAGTTTAATAAAATCAAATATTGTGAGGATGCGAAGAAATGGAAATTTTCATGCTTGGTGAAGTTTGGTTTCAAAGTGCAAAATCTAAAATCATTATGTTATAGCTTACTTTCAGTGAGAGATAAGTTACAGAAGTGAAAATCCAAATGGTTAATAACCTTAAAATATTCTACTTAATTGGTTATGAAGAACAAAAATATAATGGAAAGTTTTTCATGTATTAAATAGTTAAAATTAAAAAATATTCAATGTTTGCAAGTGTTCAATGAATAGGAACTTGTTTATAATGGAAAATGAGAAATGTTTATAAGTACGATGGTTAATTTTATATGTCAGTTTAACTGTCTAGGAGTTATCTAGATTACACATTATTTTGGGGTATATCTGTGAGGGTGCTTCCAGATGAAATAAGCATTTGAATTAATGGATTCCATAAAGTAGATGCCCCCCTACCCCCATGTGGGTGGGCACATTCCAATCCCTTGAGGACCTAAATAGAACGAAATAATAAAACATAGGGAATTTTCCCCCTTTTTATTCCTGCCTCATGATTGAGCGGGGACATCTCATGTTATCTCTTCTGCCCTAGGAATGGGTGTTACACCATCTGCTTCTCTGCTTCTCAAGCAGTTGAATTCTGACTGAATTACACCACTGTTTTCCTAGGTCTCCAGCTTGCAGATGGCAGATTGTGGGACTTCTCAGCCTTCATAATTATGTGAGCCAATTTCTTATAATAAATCTTTGTCTCTTCCTCTCTCTGTTTCTCCAGAGAAACAATATCTGCAGAATATATATACACAGAATACATCCTATGATGTAATAACTTATGCTCTAGGAATTCTACTTGTATCTATCATAAGGGGCAATCAAAACATACAGTACTGCATAAATATACTTGTCACAGTATTATTTATTATAGTAAAAACTGGAAGAAACCTAAAACCTCAATAGTATGACAAAGGTTTTAGGAAGCATAATTTATGATGCTTTATCAGTTGCAGCCATGAAAAATTAGGTTTTGGGGAAATGTTAATGAATTAAGAAAATCTGTATATTAAGGAGGAAAAAGCCTAATGAGAAATTCTATTATGTTGGAAAAATTTAAATAAAATATTAATAGCATTTATCTATATGTTGGCAATTAACCACTAGATGTAAGCAAGAAGCGAAGATATTATACTTTATATACCTCTAAATACTCAACACTTAGACTAGTACTTGGTACTTACTAACTGCTCAAAAAACACTTATTAAGAAAATAACCATAAATTTTAATTTATCTATTTGTTTTTCTTATACTTATGTAATTTGGAAATTCTTACCAGTGAGCATATATTGTTTTTATAATCATAACATATAAATATTTAAAATATATATCTGTTGAAATATCCTGCATAATTTAGGAATAAATATGTTATTATTTTTCCTCTGCTGAGGTGTGGATAAAGAATCGAAAAATTTATATTGTATGCTGAGTTTTTTCAGTAAAGTTCTACCTGAAAAAAATGTCTCTCATGAATGTTGGTAAATAATAATGTCAATCAAAATTTTAAAATGGTGATAGTTATCCATGCTTTAAGTTGGATTACTAGTGACAAATAATTTTTAATAAATTATAACCTCCACTTTTTCTTTGATTGTCGATTAAATTTTATCCTTCCTATATTATATTTAATTTTTATATTACAAAATATTTCTCATTCATGAACTTCATACTCAGCTCAATTAACAAAATCACATACTATTGAATTTAAGCGTTTTTCAATTTACACCTAAATTGTATTTTATTAAACATATTATAAAATAATGTAAAAGGTATTTGCTTTGAGAAAATAACGCTAAATTATATTTTTCATATTGAGTTATAATGACATAAAAGAGTATATTTTACTTCTATGAGCAAACAAAAGAGATTGTTTAAATATTTAGCATTATGCTTTTATTCCCATCTACCTGCGTGATAATTACTATGTTAAAATATTAAGTGGAAGCGGAGACTGGAAATACACAAAGAATCTGTAACAAAAATCAATATTTAATAAACTTTGCATTTCAGGAAAAAAATGAGTAAAGGATTAAATGTACCCTTTGCAATAGATTTAACTCAAACTTTTCAATTTCAGGCTTGAATTTCAATTTGCTGAGCAAACTTTCTCTATTTGGACATGTTTTCTTCTATTCTGGCTCAGCTCCATTTCTACTGATGCCTAAAGGATTTGTGTGAGTTGGCTCACATTTACAAAGCACCCAGTGTGAAATGGCATTTTACTCCCTGTGCATTCATTTTTTTTCTATTCTTTTCCTTTGTTGTTAGGAATTCACACAGGAGCTTCACACTGAGATGCAAGCCATCAAGAATACCTATTACAGAAGTAAAACATACTTTATTCTATTAAAAATAAATTACAGCAGAAACTAGTTGTCTGCTCCTGACCATCAAGACATGGTCCTTAAAATTTAAAATATATATTTCAGAAACTCCATCATCTCTTAAATTAAAATAATGAAACTGAATATGGCTAGTCAAATCAGTTGACCAGAAACCGATTAAAACCTGTCTATGTATGTATAGTGTGTACATGTAGAAATTGATGGGGAAAGACAGAGAAGAGTGGTTCTTTTATGACAAGGACAGATTTGAAGTGATTGTTTTATCCAAGTAATAGAACTACTGAGCAACTTCAAATTCCATATACAGTCAGTTTGTCAACGTTCTGTCACTGAAAAGCATTAGTTTGAATTTTACAGTTTTATTTTGTATAATCTGCAATATAGCAACAGTTCTCTCTTTCTCTGAATGTCTGTGAAAACTCAGTTTCACTTGCATTTCATGGAGAGTATAAAATAAAGTTGCATTGCATAACACTATAAAATCAAGTCAAGTGGGAGATTCTACTATCTCTATCCATAACATTGAGGTCTCAGTAAAACCCCAAAATAAATGATATTTGAGGTCCCTCTAGGCAAAAGTTGAAAATCTCAGCCAGAGGAATATATATGCAGGATGCAGACGAAGTCTTTCTCTCCATGTCTAGGATGGAACAGAGCTGTTATCTGCTTCCATGTGAGTAAGACATTAATTTAGTAGATAAAAATTTTGAATTTCTTTTAAACATATATGGTTTTAATAATAGAAAGTTGAATGTATTTTTCCAAATAAAAACCTTGACATTTAAAAATATTATTTGTTTGTTAATTTCTTTCATAATTTCAATTTACTTTAATGACAATGTTAACTAGCATGATCACTAACCACAAATGAAAGTCATCTTGTTTTTTTCCTACCAAAACCACCCAAAACCCACCTGCAACATGCATCCCTTCAAAAATATCCAAAATAACATTTATTTAAGTTATTTCAACACTTTTTAAATACCGACAATATTCCAGGCAGTCACTAGTCACTGAAAGATAAAAGTTACATTAGATATGATCCTAAAATAGACATTTACAGTCTATGGAGGAAGATTTAGCAACAATCAAATCAATACAAAACAGTTGGCCAATTGCTCTAAAGGAAATATTTGCTGTGTGCTATCAGGACTCAGAGGAGACACACCAAATCTAATCTGGTGAAGGCAGGAGTGAGCACTGAGAGACATTAGCTCTTTTTATCCTTCTCCTCATTGCTTTACATGTTATCAAGTGGTAGTGCAATGTTAAGTCCTCATTAACTCAGCCATACTCAAGAGCTCACTAGCAGTGAGAAGTCTGACATGTAAACAATCTGAAAGCATTACTAAAAGGAACAGATAATGTTAAGCTGAACTTTATATCTCTAGGAGTCTTGTAAGTACTTTTAAAGATAAGAACCACCATTTATCATGAGCTCATTTATTTTTTAGAGGTATTGTTTCCAAGACTTGAAAAGTTTGCTGACCTCCACTCTCAAGTAGAATAAATGATTTCCTTGTTTACATTATCAATTTGCTTGGAAAACTTTAAAAAAAAATTAGAATATAGAAAGTAAATTTTACTTCCAGTATTACTGTGATTATTATGAATTACAAGTTATTACCATGTTAGCATGCATTGCACTTCATGAGTGATGTATTTCTCTACACAAAAATATTTTCTGCCTTTATATTTCTGTAAAGCTCTCTCTCACCAAAATACATGGCACAGTATTTCCGTGAATGTTTCTTTTACTTTTTTAAAAAGACATAGTACCCTACTTTCAACTGTTTTCTCTATACTGATAGATGATGTGCCAATTCCATTACAGTGTTTCTACTTTAATAAATAAATAAAACATATTTTAAAATATCACACCATACCTTTTTCTTCTTCAAATAATTTTTTCTCGTTCTAATATTTCTAAAACCAAGATTCATCATAAATTGCTATGTGCATTGATGTAGTTTTCTACATAAAAAGTATAATCAAGGATGTTAATCTCGAAATAAAAGGACGAAGTGAGAATCAACAAGGTCTATCTGAGATCCAAAAGAATAGCTGTAAGTGAAGCATTGAGTCAGGCAGCTAACCAAATAATGTTCTTATTATAGGAGATAAAGCTCAGGGGGACATTTATAAGAAAGGGAAGAGGAATAATTACATAAATAGAAGAAAGACATTTCTATGGATGTTAATAAGCTAGGTAACAAATGTCTACAGATGCAGATAAACTAACATAGTGATATTAATTCTAACTAATGACTTTAATTTTCAGCTTGGTAGTCATAATGTGTGCTTTCTTGTTATCTTTGTAGTTATTTGGAATACAGTGCTACCTCAGGCCCACTGCAAATGTTATTTTGCCCAGTTTTAACATTCCAAAGTTTTGAGGAATAAGAAGTACAAGGTAGTTCCTCTGGATGGCAGCTCAGATTCCACTTTAAAGTGGCTTAGGTTTTTTATTATTTTTCACATGATTGATGGGAATTTAGAATTGAGAAAATACAGTGTTCATAAGAATAGTTACCATTTACCAACAGGTGAAAAGGCAACATCAACTCCCATCACCTACTAAAGAGAAAATTACTTATGTTCTATATTACTCTAATATTTCATTGATCTAGTTTATTCACTTATGAAACTTTAGAATAAATCTATATCTGAATAATATTTGTTTCATGGTTCAATCCCAATGTAACATCAATATTCAGTCATTTAAGTTATTCTTTCTTAAGTCAATATTTTTTACACATGGATTCTAACTTTCTGATAATAGAAATAAGTTTATGTATGCCGATTTTCTAAAATCCTACTAAATTTAAGATTTGACACATTTGATTAAATAAACAGTAGAAAATTAAAAACAATAGTCAAGTTGTAAATAAACCTTAGGAGAATTTGATTGCCTCTGTTGTACAATATCTATATTTTGTAAGGATCTATATTTTGTAAGAAATTGCCAATGAGATGAAGGCAATGGCTGTAGTGTTTTTTATTTGTTTTTTTGTATAGCTATTTCTTTCTTTCTCTAAAGTCATCTATTTTCTACATTAATATTAGGAAGTCTGACACTCCAAGCCAACCAGTGATTTCAAAAGTTGACACATTTTTTGCTACCTCTGTTTGAATTGAGAGAGAGGGGTATAGTGAATGAAAGCTATTGATTAAAAGAAGCAAAGACAAGTCTTATCCTGGAAAAAAGAATTCAGGGCTTAAATCTTCCTTCACACTTCCTTCAAGTTTTTGCCACCAGGTCATAGAGCAGAGCCTCAAATATATAATTTTTAACTTTTCTGATATTAATTTTAATTCTTTTTTTTTACCCTCACATCTTTTCCTACTATAATCATTGTAACTCCTAATAGTTTAATTCCCTTTTCCTGTGGAACTAATTTCAGTACTATAGCTCTAATAAAAAATAAAAGCAGGAGAACTTGTCATTTGATTTAGACTTGCATAACTATTTCTTTAAGGCAAGTCTTCTAAGTTGTTATTATTTATTGATTATGTCTATATTCTGCCCTTTCAGCCTCCAAAGCATGCTGGCTTCTTTGAATTTCCTAATTGAAATACAAGATTTAAAATCTAATAGAATTAGTTGCACTCATTTACAAATCTTTAAATCTTTAAAGAAAACCATTAAGCAAGATTAATAAAAGCAAGTAAGAGAATTATTTTCCAATCCACTTATTCCAGCCCAGGGTGGTGCGCTGCCACAGCCTCTTTTGGCAGCTCAGGGCACAAGGCCAGACCTCACGCTGGATGGATGCCCTTCCATTGCAGGGCAAACTCACACCCACACCGACGTTTCACTAGACTGAGACAATTTCGACACCCAGTTCACCAAAAGTGCACACCTTTGGGTTTTGGGAGGAAACTGGAGTATCTGGAGAAAAGCCACACAGATATAGGAAGAAAGGCAAATGCAACACAAACAGTGATCCCGGCTGGGAATCAATATTTTTTCCCCTTATCAACGTTATAACTAAATGACATTGAACCAACCTATGTTTATCAAAGACCTGCTATACTTCTAGCAGCTTTCATAACTTCCATTACTCTGAAGCAAAAGAGAAAGTGAGTAGTTTTGCTAAAACTATAAAGAATAATCCCAATCTCTGAGTTTATTTTACATACTTTTTAAAAATAGAAGTTGTTCTCATATCGTGAATATTTCTTGGTGGCAGATAGGCTTTCTTGCTGCAGTTCTACAAGCTTATTCTTTAAACTAATTTTTTTCCAGTCAGTAATGTTCTGCCAAGTTTATGAAACGAGTTGTTACTGGTTTTGGTGTTTTTATGTAAAAATTTGAAGGAAACAGTCATTTATATACTCCATTTTCTACATGATTATTTCTAAAAGCTATTAGATTAAGAAAGTGAAAGAACTTCTAGCAAAATCCAAAATGTATACTTAATCCAACAGTCAAGTCATTTCTATATCATCAAACATTTTAATACATTTAAGAATAAAATGACTAAAAATTTAATCTTGTCATCATTTTACACCTATTTACAACTTAACGAGAGAATTAAATTAGAGATTACAGCCATTTCGAGAAAAAGATCTGTCAGCATCTTGTAAACCTAAATATATCCCTACAATATGACCCTGAAGTTGTACTTCTAGTATTTACCCAAGATATATAAAAACGTATGTCTACAAAGACTAGTCAGGAAAGCTCATAACGAATTTAAGCAAAATAAGTAAAAGTGAAAACTTCCTAAGTTGCCATCAACAGAATGGATGAACAAAGTGAGGTATATTTATGTGATGAAAAACTGTTCAGCGATAAAAATAAAAATTTTCAATAAACAAAATAACACATATTAATCTCAAAAAAAAAACATGCTAAATGAAGGAAGGCTATACAAAAGAGTACATTTAGTATGGATTAATTTATATGAATTTCTAAAAGAGGTGAATTTTATCAGGATAGTGGTTGCCTGTGGGGTTGGGTGGGGAAGAGATTGACTACAAAACGCATGAAGGTTTTTCTTGTGTGATGGTGATGTCCTGTACTTGATAGGCAACTGGATTGCACAGGTATATACAGCTGTCAAAATGCATGAAGTGAAACACTTAAGATTTGTGCATTTATTATATGGACATCTTATTTTAAAATAAATTGTAAACAAATATTGACCTTTAGGTGATTATATACACTTTAAAGTATTTAGGGGAAAGTATACCAATGTCTAAAAGTATTTTTTTTTTTGAAATAATAAGGATTAAACTATAGGTAGATGGAATAATGAATGACAATACCAGTGTAGCAAAATTTTAATAAAGGGTATATGGTGATGTGGGCGTAAGGCTACTATAAAATTTGTTCTACTTTTCAGCATGTTTAAAATTTTTTATAGTAAAATCTTGAAAATTTTCAATGAGACAATCTCATACACATAAATGGATAGTCTCCAGAGTATATTTTCCTTATGGTAATAATGAAAAAATGTTACTTCTATATTCATAATTTTTCAATTTTGCTTCCTGAGCTACTCATTATAATCATTTAACATATAAGATATTCATTGAACTCAAAGTAGAAAATCATCATCTAAAATAAAATATTGTCACTAATAGAGTCTATGAGGATGTTTGTATTTATCATAACAACTGTATATTGCATACTATTGAATACAATGTTTTACATTTATAGCTAACTCATACTGGCCATAATAAATTAATATAATACTGTAGTAAATTTACCATTATTAACTAGAGGCATTGGGGTGTGTTGCATAAGATGAATCATATATTTTTACATTGTTACATTGCTTATAATATTACTATAACCTTATTTAATACACTAGTTATGACAATAGATTTTTAATAAATGTTCGTGGAAGGAATGGATGGATAAATGTACTCCATTAAAAATAATGAGAACCATCACCATCTAGCCACCAGCTCTAACTAGCGAAAAGTTCCACCCAGATGCAAATGGAGTTGGAAGTGATATCTATGATGAGCAGCTACTTTTCAGCAATTATTTTACACCAAATAAAGGGAGTACACAGTTTTCCTTTTTGTGTGGCATAATTTTGCCCACACTTATTTGTTTTGAGGTATTTTAAAGGCAATATTTTTAGCTACTTTTTTGGGTATTATCAATTTTTAAAGATGTGTGACACTTAAAAAGATATTTGAAAAATAAATTATGTACATGTATACAAACACAAACACACATGGATAATGCATATACAGGATCTTTGAATACTTTTTCTACTGGGATAATATCTTACTTTTTAAAAAATGTGATACTTTCTATTAATTGGGTATTTCATTCATTTTTTAAAAAATGTTTCCATGTGCTAATTTTCTGCCAGACATATATTAGATAAAAATATAACCCTACTCTTAGTATATTTAGAGTTTCCATATCTAATTTCTCTAAATATAATTGCTTAAATATTTAACTTTATGTAAACTTCTAAAAGCTATGAAACCAACAACAAGCTTACTTTCACTTAAAAGAGATAAGGAGAAGAGAAAAAAAATAAATTTTTCTCTTGGCCAAAAAAAAAAAAAAAAAAAATTACATAAGGACTTAGGTAAGTATTTGTTGTTTTAAGAAAAACTTGAAATTGCTTACTTGGTCATATAACAGCCTAACAATGATGGTAGTGATTTCAGTAAATAGATCATTAAAACAAGACAAAAGGAAGCAAAACAAAAAACAAAAACACAAGGAGAAAAAAATGAAGAAGAAGGAAGAGGAGAAAGAAGAAGAGAAAGAAAATGGCAAAATACAAAATAAATCTGAGAAGTAAACATAGAAAAAGGCTTTTTTTTTTCTTCCCTGCCTCATTCAAATACAGAAGTTCTCAGTAGGTAAGAAATGACATTTTCTTTCCTTGTGTACTAATGTTTAGTATGAATCTACTACTGTTGATACACTGTGCTAAGTAATTTTATAGTCAATATCTTATTTGATAATATCTTTGTGATGTTGGATTATTGTCTTATTTTATGATTTCTTTATTTAATGAGGCTTTTGAGGAAAAAAAATTAACTAAAGCAGAATTTTGAACAGATTATCTGTAATTAGAATGCTATATTGGAGAGACTGGTGTTACTAATTACTGTAATAATAAAAAAGTAATATTTATATTTTATTAATACCCATCGTGCTTTTATAAAACTATTAGATCTGGCTCTTTCAAAAAGTTCTCATTTAGTCGGCTCTAATGTAGTATTCAGACAACTACCACGTTATCCCAATCCTCTACTCTTTAAATTGCCTGCTGATCCAAAATAGAATCAAATAAGTATTTTAATTTATTTATAAAGCCCTAAATGATGTGGATCTGATAATGTGTGCAAAACTGAAAAACAACCAGTATCAAGTTACACATACTCAGCTAGTTCACTGACACTCAGCAACTCAATCTCTACATATAAGTCAGTAAAAGAGACATAGTTTTCTAAGTATGTGGCTACAGAGTTTGAAACTTTCTCAGAAACAAACAAACCAAACAATAGGCACAGAATATTAACAAATGGTCATCTTTTTTCTTGATAGTTTTATTGTTCTTCTGTAAATTGTCCAAATTCCGATAGACTCCAGAAGAGTTCAATATTTTAAGAATAATTTTATCTTTCTCACACTTTCTCTTAGATGATTTGCATTAAAAATATATACATATAAACACACATATACATATATATGAAGAAATAGAAGATCCTCAAGAAAGAGGAATTGGTGAGAAAATGGGAAGAAGGAGAAAAGGAAGAAAGGAGAAAGTGACAGAAAGAAGAAGACTCAATTAGAAAAAATATATATAATAGGAATGTGCAGAAATAAGGAAAAGGACAGTATGAAGTAGAGCTAAGGGTGAAATGAGGAGAGTCAAGCACAAAGCCAGGGTCTCAAACTCAATTTTTCTGTTATAGGGCCAGAGAGGTAATGCAATCAAATAAATTGGAATGGCTGTAAGAAAACCATCTTCTTGTTGTTAAGACTTTCCTTTTCCCACATTTGATAGTTAAATGAACGAAATAAAGATTTCTCTCTCTCTAAAAAAAAAAAAGTGAAAATGCAATGATTGAGAGTAATGTCATTCTCAGCTCTGGAGAACACCAAGGTGGCAAACCAGAGTTCATGCTGGCACTAGAAGAGGATGAGAAGTAGGCACCATTCAGCTCTGGCCAATATTGACAAAACTTCTGATTTCTAAGGAGAAACTGAAATACAAACTTTATGAGAAAACTGAAATATTAGAAACTCATTAAAAAAATGTTTAAATCTCCGTGAACACTCTCATTACTCCTTATTGACTCTACTCTTTCTGGCTGGGGATTTGGTCCAGGAGCTGCCTGATTATACTCTTACTATTAAAAAAAAGTTAAGGGGCAGAGGGGTAAGTAGTGTTCCTAACTTTACCTTTATCTATCCTCAAGGACTAATAGACCCGGTTGTTGACTGTGTTCTCTAGATCAGGGGTCCCCAACTCCTGGGCCATGAATCAGTATTGGTCAGTGGCCTGTTAGGAACTGGGCTACACGGCAGGTGGTGAGCGGTGGGCAAGTGAAAGAAGCCTCATCTGTCTTTCCTGTGGTTCCCCAGCTCTAGCATCACTACCTCAGCTCCACCTCAGATTATCAGGCACTAGATTCTCATGAGTACCAGTCCTTAGTGCCAAAAAGGTTGGGGACCACTGCTCTAGATGACTTTCCTGTGTGAGATTAGTGCACAGTTCTCTATGCATAGTCTTTGAGGGGTAGTAGGTCTGTGGTCCCACCCATTTTCTGCTTCTACCAATTATTTGTTTTTTAAAGAGGTTTAGTAAGTATCTTGCTTTGGTCTAAATTCCTTTTTTCTTTTCTTTCTTTTTCTTTTTTTTTTTTTAATGGGAGACTCACGCTGTCCAACTCTGGTTTATTTATTGTCATTTATTATCTAGAACCAGGCAAGTGAACTGAAGGAATCAAGCAACTATAGCCTATTTTCAGGCACATGTCCCCTAAGCAGAGCTCGCTTCACAGCTACGGAATCACCACAATTGCACAGGGCTTCACACTCAGAAGCTATCCTGGTGTTTAATGGATGCTCTGTGGCTGCTGTCTTGAGGTTTTTAAGTTTTACATTTAGATATGTGCTTTGTAAGTGAAGTTCGAAGGGACTATTGATCACAAGCCAGGGGCTTGGAGCCCCTACACATGCGCTATCTTGCCTCCTGCTTCTCGCCATCCCCACACTTCAACAGAATGGGCTCTTGGCTAGCAACTCTTCTACTCCTGGGCACGGGCATGGCGAGAGCTAGGGTTAGGCACGTGAACCAAAGGGACAGAGTAATGGGGCTGACCCCAGGTACTTGTGGGGCACTATGCTCACCCTGATAATATCCCTACGCTTGAGGAGTATGACATTAAATAAGGAAACAAACAAACAAACATAAAACACCATAACAATTTAAGAGAGACCACAGAAGAAAAGAAAGACTTTTTTCTGCCTTTTGAACACTGAGTCCCAGTTTTATTTTACATTGGGGCCGAAAATGGGGTAGTGGTCCTGCTTACCAGAGTACTTTACTGCTGCTGAACTGCACTGCCCTTTGCTCCCACAAACCTCATCTCCTCTGCCTAGAACATGCAACATCAACCAAAAAATCTAGGAAAACCTGAGAGTTTTAAAATGTTTAGATAAGAGAAATGTGAGAAAATTTCTTTTAGAAGCAAGCATTACTCTATGCCCCAGATATGGAAAGTGTGAAAAGCAAGTTCTTGTATAATAGCTATCACTTTTTTTAAAACACACCTGATTGCTCACTTTCACTTCCTCACACGTATAATGTGTATAAGGCAGAGAGCTGTGATGTACTTAGATAAACCTCATTCAAATTCTAATTCTGCCACTTGCTAAGTGAGTGATCTTGGGCAAGTTACTTAACCTTTCTTAGCCCGTTTCCCTCTTCTTTAAAATGATTATAATGATAGACTTGAAATGTTGTTCAGGTTGAATGATGTAACATGAAACAGATAGTATAATGTTAACCATCTAGTAAGTACATGTTCTTATAAAATATATATACAAATT
Source organism: Pteropus vampyrus (assembly GCF_000151845.1). NCBI lineage: Eukaryota > Metazoa > Chordata > Mammalia > Chiroptera > Pteropodidae > Pteropus > Pteropus vampyrus. Next base: position 336,069 of record NW_011888851.1, read on the forward strand.
TTTTTTTTTAGTGTCAAAAGGAAAATTTATTAGAAAAGGGGAAACACTCCACAGACAGAGCGTGGTCTCCTCTCAGAGGTAGAGAGTAAGAGACACTAAAATACATATACAATTTAAAGAATATTTTATATTTTTAATATTTCAATGAATACAGGGTAAACTTATTTTTTGGAAAATAAAAATAATATGCATTTTTAATTGAAACGATCAGAAGTTAACTTACAGTTTCTAAGACTGTGTCCATTGAATCTATATGGGCCCGTCAACTGTCATTATGTGCAATAGTTGAAATGGCAAAGAGCGTTTTTCAATGGCAATCCTAAAGTTAATTTAAGAATTTGGAACTCCTGAGACCCAAGCAAAGTGTTTAGTCTTTCAGATGCCAAAAAATTTTTTTTGTTAGGTATTGAGAATTCTCTTGATTGTTTTAATATGTGAGAGAGTAGGTCTATAATAGAGTTAGAGTAGTAACTAATGTTTGCGATATTCCACAATTAGCAAAAACATTAATCTGGGTATCTTTTTCACTTTTGTTATGTAGTAAACAATATTCGTTACATTACAATAATTTAAAATATAATAAAATTAAATTTCAAATAAGCCACAATTTCTTACTGACAGATGCAGCACCTAATTTGCTTGGTTTTATGATGGAAATTTACAATTTAGGTCAGAGCCGAGGGAAAGAAAATTCGTACAGAGACAAATTTTACTTGTATTAAAATTTTATGATCCCTTTTTTAAGATTATGAAATCAGAGTCATTAATATTCTGTAACGTGTATCCTGCTTACTAAAAGATATCTTGTAATTCAGTTGATAATAAGCACAGTATATACACCCACTAAAAGTATACACATGTAGTGATAGACAGAAGGCAGCAAAAGACCTCTAAGGCAGGTAGCTAACGGCAGAGAAAATCACATTCTTATAAACAAGGAAAGCTAAAAGAAAAATTTTAATTACTCTCTCATGAACTTGTGAAAAACTATGCAATCAGAGAACAGAGCTTATTTGGAAAGATGGCAAAATAATTTTAATATAATTTGTTCACTATTTGCATGCGACTAGATTAACTAAATTATATCTTAGCAAAGAAACTAATATAATAAACATAACTAGATTCTAATTACCAAGATTATTAGAAATAACCATTTGGTCGGTGATAAATACTAGAAATAAATGGTCGAAGGTTATAAATTTCTAAAAGCATTTTCCAAATTATCTACACTATCTATGGAAGGAGAGCTAACACCGTGAAATGAAATGCACAAATGTGAAACAAGTTTAAATTGTTGTTGAAACTGTAGGGACCCACATAGTAGTTAGAATTAATTTCTGTTGAAGTAACTAATCACTTCTGCTTCAATGAATTAAACCAAACCATATTTGCTCTAATTTAGATCTATATTCTCTTATTCTGCACTCAATGGAAATGAGCAATAAACCCTCAGCTTTCTCACATATCTTTTTCTTTCATTTGGCTCCATTCACTCTGCATCTTCTTGTATATGTCATTAAAAGCTTAGCACCACCGAATGAATTCTGTAGGATGTTTTAACAGTATAAAATTGAGTAGGTAAAAATTGGAAGGTAGACAATGAGATAAGAAATAGAGGGGAAAAAAATGCCATTGAAAATTTCAGGTGGAATCAATGAAAGATAGTCTAAAACTATTTAATCCTTATTACATGAAACCCATTGTGTTTGAATTCACAAAATCTTCTAAAATCTATTTGATTCAAAAAATAAAGAAAAGGATAATTATTTTACTTCCTTTTCAAGGCTTTGGTTTATAAAGAAGATTAATGATTATTTGAACAAAAAGTTTTTCTCTTTACTCTCTCTTCTTTCACCAGCTACATGTGCTATCCAATAACGATGTGATATCATTGGGAATTATAAAGTAAATGTCCAACAGAGATATGGTAAGATTTACTTCAGAAAGTTTGGGAAAGATAAAGCTTGTCTTCTAGAATCCATTCTAGTTAAGAATAGTCAGCTTAAATATCAACAGACTAAATTAGAAAAGAAAGGCCATTTTGCAGAACAGTTTTACAGCATTGTCCTTAAGTTAACAATATTGTATTGTTAACTGTATTATTAAAGGTAGGCCTCATTTTATATATACATATATTGCCACAAAAAAAAAAAAAGGAAAAGGAAAAGGAAAGAAAAGAAAGAAAGACCATACCAGGGCGCTGGTGAGGATGTGAGGAAACTGGAATACTCATAGTTTGTGTAACTACTTTGGAAGTTTCTTAAAATTTTAAACTTATATCTGTCTTTTAATCCAGCTATTCTAGTCCTAGGAATTTACTTAAGAGAGATAAAAGTATATGTCTGTAAAAGACTCAAACATGAATGTTCATAACATCTTTATTTTAAATAACCAATAACTGGAAGTAACCCCAATGTCTACCAACAGGTGACTAGATGGACATATTATATTATGTCCATGCAATCAAATATTATTCAGCAATAAAGAATGAGCTATTGTTACATACAACACATCAATAAATATTATGATTATACTATGTGCATGAACTCAGACAAAAAAAGTTTATACTGTATGAATTAATTTATATAAAATTACAGAATAATGCAGATTTTTTAATCTACAAAAACATAAAGCAAACCAGTGTTGCCTGTGGATGAGAGGTGGGTATAGTGAGGGGTAAGAAAGGGAGAAAGGGATTACAAAGGAGTATGGAGTAGTAGATATATTCATTATCTTGATGTTGGTGATGATTTCACAGGTGTACATGTATCAATCGTCAAATTGTATAATTTAAATATCTGAAGTTTATTGTAAATCCGTCTTACCTTAGTAAAGCTGTTTTAAAAAAATGTATAAATATTCTCATTTCCAGCCCTGATTCTAGCTACCGGACTAGTCCTCCTCTGTAAATAGCTATAAAACAGTTTATAATAATTAAAATAATAGATTTGAGATATTAGACAAAGGGAGTTCGGGATTGTGATCTCCGAGGAATGAGAAATCAATGAGGTGACCCCTCCCTATACATGTTGAGGATTTCTGCCTGAAAGTCCAATCAAGAATTGAACAAAAGGAAAGGGAGTCAAAAGCAGAATGTAGCAAATTTGCTAAACAGAAAACAGAAATCAGAATTGGGAGAGGCTATAGATAGATTATCATATAAAAAAGGTCTATGTAGTTAAAGAGCTCTAGAAATCTGCACATGAGTCTGGCTACTGAGTGGCAGAAGCTCAGGGTGAGATGTCACAAGAAGAGATAAAGAACTACCATTTCAGAAAGAATAATCACTGAGAGGAATACACTGAACAACTCTCTTGGGTGACACAGGACTAGGAGATGCTTGGGATGCAACCAATCATGGAAGAAAGATTTCCTGACCATGAGAATATTCAGTGAAGATACCAAAAAGACTAAACCTAAAGAAAAGGGTTATTCTAGCCTTAAAATAAAGGCTACGATATAACTGGCAAATTAAAGAAAAAAAAAAAAATCCTTGAAAGAATCAAGTGATTTGAAAATAACTAAAAGGAATACAGAGATTTGCAATGTGCAATACACAATGATAAAATTACTAGAAAAATCAGGAAATGTGACTTATGACAGAAGAAAAATCAGTTACTAGAAATAGACCTTAAAATGACAGAAATAATAGATTTAATATACCATAAATTATATATACACTGGATGGATTAACATCAGTTTAGACATTACATAGAAGAATATAAGTGCACACAAATACCAAAAAATTAAAACTATTTCAACTAAAAAACAGATTTAAAGTATATTGCTATGCATTCACCTATGGGATAATATTCAGCCATCTAACATTGATATAATTGGGGTCCCAGAAAGGGGGATTAAAAAAATAATGTTTTCCCAGATTTTAATTAAAAAATAAATCCACAGATTGAAAAGCTCGTAGCACCCCAAATAATATACAAAAAAAAGAATA
>NW_011888851.1:340070-365406 GCF_000151845.1 Pteropus vampyrus
TAACATCAGTTTAGACATTACATAGAAGAATATAAGTGCACACAAATACCAAAAAATTAAAACTATTTCAACTAAAAAACAGATTTAAAGTATATCGCTATGCATTCACCTATGGGATAATATTCAGCCATCTAACATTGATATAATTGGGGTCCCAGAAAGGGGGATTAAAGAAATAATGTTTTCCCAGATTTTAATTAAAAAATAAATCCACAGATTGAAAAGCTCATAGCACCCCAAATAATATACAAAAAAAAGAATACCAAGAAAACTTAGAAAATAATTAAAATACAAAAAAAGTACTTAGATAAATCATAATGTCATAATGATTAACACGTTAGAGGTTCCACTGTGTATCTACTCCAAAAATTTGAAAACATTTATCTGTAAAGATATACACACCCCGATGTTCATAGCAGCATTATTCATGGTGGTCAAGACATGGAAACAATTGAAGTGCACTTCAATAGATGGTTGAGTAAAGAAGATGTGTTACATATATATAATGGAATATTACTCAGCCATAAGAAAAGCTAAAATACTGTCATTTGTGACAATATGGACGGATCTTGAGATTATCATGTTAAGCAAAATAAGCATAAAAAAGTTGAGAACCATATGATTCACTCATATATGGGATATGAAAATGAAAGCAACAAATGAACAAGACAAACAAAAACTCAGAGACATACAATATGTTCAGTGTTTCCAGAGGGAAAGAGAGGAGCAGAGAGGTAGGGGGTCAAATATATGGTCATGAAAGATTTAACATTGGGTGGTGAAACACACAATGCAATATCAGATGATGTATTATTGAATTGTACACTTGAAATCTATATAATTTTATTCACCAATGTCACCCAATAAATTTAATAAAAAATAAATAATAAATAATAAAACTTCTACTAGAAAAAGAACAATGGGAATAAATAGATGAACTCATCAAGGAGATGAAAACAATAAAAAATAGCCAAATGAAAGTAGGTTTAGAGGTATAAATTCCTGAAAGAGAAATATTTCTTCCAGGAGACCCAGTCACAGTCTCATTAAAACATAAGCTGCAGCAGCTGTCTGACCCTATCTTGGCAGGGCTATTATTATACAGTGCAGGTGGGGAAGAATATGTTTGGATTGCGGGCACTTCTTGCTAGTCCCTTTCTTCATATTGACAATAAACAGACAAGAGCAACAGGCCTGGCTGAGAAAAGCATAATGTCCAAGGACTCAGAACTTTTAGGATGAGGGCCTGGGTCAAGTACACTGAGGCCAGCCTAGGTGCCAGTGAGGGTGAGGGCACTTAGAATGTATATGGTAGAGGAAGAGCATAATAAATAACAGTTATAATCTGAGACCAGCCACAGTGATGAGGGCTTCCTCTCCCAAGTTTCCTCCAGGAAAAGAATGCATTCAAAATCCTAGAGGATCTCTGTGTGCATGATATTGATTGTGGTGGATATTGTAATGTGCTGCCCAGGATTCTCTTTGGAACAAAGGCTTTAAGTTCTTCAACTGCTGCGTGTGCTGCTAGTAGAAAGCTTTAATCTGTAATTTCTTTACTCTGATTGATTGTGATTGTGATTGTGAAAGCCACCTCCCTCAGGTGATGACCCCTTTCTGGGGTGCTATACATCCAATGAATGATTAATGTGGGGGTATAAAAACCCACGCCCAGCCCCAACTCAAGAAGATGATGAAGGATCAACTCAGCTGAAGCCTTCACTAAGACAGCATCTGCATTCAACTTCTTCTTAGGTCCCATTCTGTTTCTTTCTCTTTTTCTTTTTTATAGGTGTTGATCATAAGAGCATACCCCCCAAATTTTCTAAATGTTAATTTCAGAGCCTAATATTCAGGGGATCCAGCCTGGGTAGAGAGTACATAAACACACACACATACATGCACACACACACAAAATAGTAGCTGTTGGTGGCTTTAAAAATAGAAAAGAAAGAAAGGAAATTTGTACACTATCTCTTGTGCTTCGGGCACAGAAATAACCCATATTGGATTGGAACAAGACGAGAAGCCCTAAAGCAAAAGCAGTTGCAATTAAAGGGAGAAAAAAGTTTGAGTTGAAAGATCAAACAAATGTAAGGCCACATTTAAGGCAAGAAAGAAAGAAAAAAAGAAAATTTAGGAAAAACAGCTTTACAGGAATAAAATGAAATGGTCCCTGACTACTGTTAATAAATTTACATAAAGCTAATTTGTGTAGTGATTCAACTGTCGTATCAATTTCTATGCAAAGGATGGAAGATAAGAATGGTTTCAGAAGACTATTTGAATATTATTAACTTTAACAAAATAAAACGTAACTACAGATGGCAGAAGTTGTGAGTCAGAAGGGAAGGGAGAGCTGAAGGAAGTGAGTTAATTTTAAAGAGGGAAGCCAAAAAATTATATCACTAGTTTAACAAACAAGAAATGCAAGTTCGGGGCTAAAATTAGGGATATAAATTTCTGGGAGGGATATAAATTCTTGGTAGAGAAAAGGCAGGTGTTATCTTAAAAATGATAAATAAAGATATAACATAAGCATTTTATTAAGGGATTATAATGAGTCGGAATAAAAAATAACACAAGTGTAAGGCAGAGTGTTTTCTTCTGGGGAACCGAATTGAGAGTGGGTAGGACATGTGTCTAGTATGGAAATTTTGAAGTTGGGCATGTACTATGTAGATGACAATACAAACTTTTTATTTGTTGTTTGAGAAATTAGGATATTTATTCTGAGAAGTTAGAGTGTGGAGTATGAAAATATTTAAACCTTTTCTAATAAATAACATTGGAACAAACCACCTTGTAAAGGAGTGAATTTTCAGTAAGATAATTGAGGGATGTTTTGTATACATGTAAGAGACATTTCAATTGGACATTCTACGGTTTAATGTGCTTTTAACAGAAAGGCTTTCAAAGAACTGCTACTAGACACCAAAACCAAATTATTTTAAAGATAATAATATTTAACTGTATTTTGTAATACAAAATCTCACGATTCTCTTCTTTCTCTTCCATGTGAATCTTATGTCAAAATAACTGCAACTTTTGGAAATGAAACGACAAATTTAACTTAACTCTAGGCAAAATGAAGCCTTATATTAAATTTCCAATGCAGATAGTTTTGCTAAAAACCTCTTAGAGAAATCAAAGGTAAGAGAAACTAGAAGTACATAAACAAGTTATGAAAGAGAAATTGGCTCTGTGAGGATAAATTTATTTGGTTTAGCTTTCTCTAGGTAATATAAAATCATAATGCATTTTGTACATACTCTGTTTGAATTCACACCTCAGAGAAAAAGATAATGTTGATTCTTTCTGGTTAGCCTGAACATTATATTCCAACACTTTTCACAGAACTAGAAAAATAGTACTGAACAGCACTGCCTATGATTGACGGAGCAGTCATTAGCACAGCTGGGTGACCAGTCACTGCCCCTGATATCGGACAACATCTAGAATGCAAGCTGGCCCTCTGGAGGGCATGGTGCCAACCCACTTTATTCTTTGACTGCTCTAATTGTTGAAACGTGCTCCCTCATATTGAGCCCAATTTCTAGACTATATAAATGACGTCTATAGCTTTTCTTCAAGTATTACGGTATTTAAAATAGTTGGATTATGAAAGAGCTTCCAAATCTAAGCCACCAACAAAAACAAATTCTTGATTTATTGTTATATATAAAACAGAATACATTACCTCTCAGCATCTACCCACATCATTCTGATGGCACATCTCACTCATAAATGACACAGACTACCACTGTTACATTCATTATTCAGAATCATTCTAATTTCCTGTTATTAATGGCTTTTAGGCTGTTTATCACTCTCAAGAGATGAGCCTGCCAGTTTTATCTCTGACCTTTACCTTCTCATTCTTATACCTTAGCCATAAAGTGATCAAAACGTGTTTTCATGTCTGTGCTTTTTCCTACTCTTCTCATTTTGCCTGCAATTTCAAATTCTATCACCTGACCTCAGTTTTTCAAAATGCAACAAATTCTAGTCCTTTTACAAAGCTCTGATTAAATATTTTCTGTAAGGAAGCATTTTTTGACCCACCACCGATATAATTTACTACTGTCTGTGCTCCCACTGAAGCCCGCAATCTATTAAAGAAAAATTTATTACAGCAGACCCTATGTGACCTACCATCTCCTCCACGTATCAAATTATTTGCCACAATGCCCAACCTGCAGAGCAATTCTGATTGTACAATTTCCCTCCATTAATCCCTTCCATTTGCTTTTAGGATAAAATTTAAAGGATTTAGCCCATTTAGCATGAAATATAAAGCTCTTCATGAACTGATCCCAAACCATTTCTTTAGCTTTATTTCCTGTAGTCACTTCTCCACCAGCTTGATATTTAACTGTTAGTAAATTTCTTGATATCACAGGTACATCCTATACTCTCTCATATTCTCCCAAAAACCCACCAAAATTTTCCACTTAGTCCTTCAAATGGGCAGTGGATGATTCTTTCATACTATTAAGCTCTAAGTTCAAATATCATTTCTTCAGAGAGGCCTTTACTGACTCCTATGTAAAATAGCTTTCCCCATCACACATTTTCTTGTTTTATATTCACTTAGCACTTTATATTGTAATCAAGAATAGTAGTGCTTGATTTTTTTTTTTTTGGCTTCTTTTATTATAAAGTACACTTAATGATAGGGATTTTTTGTTGTTTTCTATTATATTCCTAACATGTAAAATACTATCTGATTTTTAAGTGAGTGAATGAATGAATGTCTATTTAGTGAGTGAATGAATGTTTTGTTAGTTACCTAGGAAACTCATTACTGTGACAGCATCTTATACTTCCCCTTCTTCACATCAAGTATCTGAAAATTGGGAGGACCTCAGTGGTTGGCTCTCTCAAAGTGCTCGATAATCTAATATTCAATGAATAATAAATTTTAAAATGAAACTATCTAATTTCAAAAAGTAATGAAATTTCAATTTCCGTAAAATATTAAGGGCATAACCTTACAATGTTGCGTGAATTTAGCTTTATGGGAAACGTGTTGCGTAGTCCTTATTGTTTTTCTTTTGGCTGTGGAACTCTGTAAACTCACAGCTCTGCCCTGGGAGCTTCCAACCCAGCCAAGCTTCCTGCCACTCTGAGATCTTCATCACACTTTCCACTAAAGTCACTTACTCATGAGTCTTCTTCCCTCATTTCCAGTTTGGTGAAAGGAACTAATCTGAGAACCCTATTTGAGCAAATATGTTGACGTCTGATAAAGGCTTAATTCATCTTTTTCAGAGATTTGTATTCTTTTTAAACAATCATTAACCTAAATCAATCAATCAATCAATCAATCAAGACTTTGATTGGAATTCCTAGTAAGAAGAGATGTTATCTTCTTTTCAGCTCCTCAAATTATACCACGTGAAAAAATTTTTTACATAAAGATTAACAACAAATATATATATTTACTAAGACACATTTCTTTTAATACTATTAGTTTATTAATAGTCAATGTTTTTATGGTAATAATAATAATAAATTTTGTTTAGAACTTAGCATGTACTAAACACTGTGCTTTTGCAACATATCTTATTTCACTTGTACAGCAGTACTATAGGAAACAACTTTTATCCCAAATTTACAGGTAGAAAAATAGTCTTAAAAAGAGGTTAAATAGCATGCTTAATGTCTCACTGCTGGTCAGTGGTAGGGCTGGGACTCACATTTTAATACATATGATTCCAAAGCCTTAATGTTCTATAGCTACTCATCAAAAAAAAAAAAAAAAGTTTTAAAAAATTTTATAACTGTGTTATAGCTTACCTGTCATTTAAGTTTATATATAAAACCCGTACTAACAGCCCTGAAATGTTGCATAGCCCCTTCTCTGTGAACAGTCATAAAAGGCAACCTATATTTTATTTAGCCCCAGTCGTTACCACATCATTTCCCTTACTGGTTCAAAATCTACCACCCATATAATATGCTCCATTTAACCCTATTCTCATTGCTCAACAAATAAGACATCTAAAATAGAGGACTCTCAAAGGCTAAAAATATCTCCAAATTTGACATTCCTGAAGTTTGTGTAAATCTTTTAATATATATATAAAAAAATCTGGATAAATTTTAAAATTAACTCTATACATTTTTAAATCCACTGAAAGTTACCATACCCTATTTTTGTAATCCTTCGCTTTTAATTTTAAACATTCTCTAAATCCTATGTGTGAAAATTGTATTAAAAATTGGATGATTAAGAAAAATGATAACATGATCTGATAGTTTTTATTTTAAAATACAAGGTCATTTAAAATATTTATTTAAAATACAGTTTTATCAGCAAACGTGACTATTTACATGCATTATTTCAATTTCTTAAAATATGATTTAATTCTGACAGGGCTTAATAACAAGAGTCTAAATATTCTTTCTTTGCTACAGAGCTCAGTCATTCAACAATTTACAATCAAATAATTAACATCAAATTAATTAAATGATTTGCATACCTAGTTATCTAAGTATGCTTTCTAAAGACTACAATATCTTATATCTAAAATACAGCATTTATATTTTTGTCCTTCTAGATTCTTGTTTTGATTTAATTTGAGATATGCTAAGACATAAAATAGATAATTTACTCTTGGATATAGATATAAGTAATATTTTTTTCAGACTTAAATGAAACTATTTGACTTATTGAGTTTGAGAAAGTATCTTGATGCCTTGGATTTTTAAATTTTTAACTTTTAAATTTTATAAAAGTTAATGAGAAAATTGTGAGATATTATTGAAATAATACTAGATGAATGTTTTAATGAAATACTGGAAAATATTTTTATTAAGTATATTTATTTAAGTATCACTGTGACCTCTTAAAAAATATTCTTAAAATGTACTTTTTCATTCAGATAGCTGCTTACATGTTTCTCTGTATTAAACTGCTGCTTTAGATGTTGAACTAACATGGTTACTATTGTTTTTTCTTAGAGTCATGATCTTATCAATAGCTTTTTTATTTTCCTCATTTTTTAAAAGATGGAAACAAGATCAGTGTCATTTCAAATTTGTTTAGAGGTTCCTTTTTAAACTTTTTTTTTTTTTTTTTTTTACATTAAAGCTCCCACTGTTAGGGTTGTCACTATTGCCACCTTGTTGGAATTCAGTGGAAGTGATCAAGAAGGCCAGTTCAGTTTCTTTGACTTGAAAACACAAAGTATATTCCCTAGACACTACCTCCTGTTGTTTTGGTAGCTCAAGAATGTGTATATGAGTCATAGAGTGTATATTTTTTAAATTGTAAAATTGTAGTAGCATGAGTTAAGGTGCTTTAGATTTAGATTGTCAGTATATTAGTTTTAAATTTACAATAATGCTTTTTTTAGTTTCTGTGTAATTAGTAAAGTTTATTGCTAGGAAAGCGGGAGTGATTCCAAACATTACTCCAAAATTAACATTTATTAATTATACAACTAATTATTAAAAATACAAAACCACAAATGTTGCTTATTTTTATTTCCTTTGCATCAGAACTTAAAATGCTATTGTAAAATTTGGCAACATATGGGGTTCCATGGGTATTATAGTTTTAAAGGGATTCAAAAGACTTAATAAAGCCCATAGAAATATTTTCATGAATGTTGTCTTTTATGTTAACTATCTACACAATATAAAAAGGGAAAATTATTTGTAGATTTTTAAAATCTTCAATGAAATCATAAATATAATGCTTTTAATATTGAAGTTGTCTATAAAAAGTTAAGGTAAATATTTAGAAAAATAATCGAACTAATGGGAATTTAACTCTCCCCCTTTTATTACCAATCAAATCTTTAAAAATTTCTTGTATATTTTTTCAGAAAATACAATTATAGACAGAGATAGCAAAAGATAAAAATGATAGTTTACAGAATGTTCTCACTAAATAAAATTATTTTTCAAAAAGTATCTAACAAAGTTCTTAATAAATAACCCCTTCCTCACATCTATTTCCTTTGTTCCTCCTATCTTCAACTCCCATACCATTTTTCCCCAAAAGATTAGAGAAAATAAATAAATAAATAAAAAGTAATTACATTCAGACTTTTTTTAAAATCCAGATTTCTCATTTGTAATTTCTCATTTAATCTCTAGTATATTCATTTAAATCTCTAGTAATCTTCTTTAACCTCAGATGATTATTTTATTCAATAAATATATATATATATACATATATACATATATATTTTTTTCAGACACAACTCTAGGAGCTGGTAATAACTGTCAAAAAGTAAAAAGTCAGACAGAAAATGTTGAGAATCATACAATTTCACTTATATGTTCACTTATATGTGGGATATAAAACCGAAAGAAATAAACAAACAAGACAAACAAACAAAAACTCATAGACAACAGTTTAGTGGTTACCAGAGGGAAAGCAGGGAGAGAAGAAGTAGATAAGGGTAGAGGGGGTCAAATATATGGTGACGGAAGAAAATCTGACTTTGGGTGGTGAACACATAATGCAATATACATATGATGTATTATTGGATTATACACTTGACACCCACATAATTTTGTTAACCAATGTCACTCCAATAAATTTACTAAAAAAGGAAAAAAAGGTCAAATTAAATAAAATTTTTTGCTTTTATGAGCTTTATGTTTTAATGGAGGAGACAGGTAAAAAACAACATAAGTAAATAAGTTACGTACTATAATAATAGAAAATGTTTAAATATACTATGGAAAAGTAAAATAAGCTAAGAGGGTCAAAAATGAAAGAATCTGACATTTTTATTTTAATTGGTGGTCAGGAGGGCCTTCACTATTATTTAAGCAAATATTTTTAAAATATAAGTTAACCATGTTGATATCAAAGTAAACTGTATCTAGACAGAGGGAACAGCCTTGCAAGAGCTTTAAGTTAGATGGCAACCTGTCATACGGCATATGTTTATTTCCTATTGCTGCTGTAACAAACTACAAGAAATTTAGTCTATTACAGCACAGATATTTTATCTTACAGTTTTGGATGCTAGAAGTCTAAAATAAATTTCACTAGGTTGAAATCAATGAGTCAGCAGGGTTATGTTCCCTCTGGTGGTTCTAGGGGAGAATATGTTTTCTTTGCCTTCATATTCTATAGCTGCATCCTTTTTATTCTTTGGCTTGCGGATCCTTCCAAATCAACATCTTATACTCTGGTTTCTCTTCAGATTGTATAAATCTTTCGACTTTTACCAAATCAACATCTTGCTTCAGTCTTCTGTCAAAACTTCCTTTTATAAGAACTCATGATTAAAATTAGGCCCTACTCAAATAATCTAGGAAATTCTTCCATATCAAGATGCTTACTTAATCACATCAATACAATCCATTTTGTCATAATAAGGTAACCAGGATTCAGGGGTATGACCTGGATAACTTTGAGGATCATTATTCATCCAACCAAAGTAGCCATGAAGATCAGGAATATTGATTAATAATAATGAGCAAAATCAAGCAAAGGTAAAATAATTTTGAAAAAATTATTCCATGATCCTGTTATAAATCTGACATCATTTTTATGCCAAAGTTTTAGGCAAAACATTCAGATGTATTTCTGAAAGATTCTGTGATTAGATAGATAGATAAATATACCTATATAAAAATATAGATAATTGCATTTCCTAATTTGTAGTAAATAATATAGATAATAATGCAATTTTTAAAAATTGTGTCAAGAATGGTTAGAAGCTAAAGGTATAGCATTTCAACAGGTTCCTACATTTTAAAAAAAATATACCTATTTAATTTGTTAAAGTTCAACAAAATATTTAGAATTGCATTTTAAAATTACTTCAGTTTTGAAGCAGAGGTATCATAGACATCTATGTATACACACAACTTGAGATGATGTATACAAATTTAGATTTTCTTAGTACCATTAGGGAACAAATTCTTTAAATTAAAATGGTCTTGTTAAATTAACTCTTAACAAGTTCTTTGAGACTTTCTCAAAAAAAGTTATTGTCTCTTGCCATTTTTGAGTGTATTTTTGCCCAAGATTTTCTGTATAGACAGGACAAGCCCTTTAGAACACTACCATCTCTCTTCCCATTCCACAGTTCCTTTCGACTGAGAATAATCTTTCTCTAGGCCATGGCATCTATTTGTTTCTGTTTATAAAGGATATTGAGATCAGAAAGTTTATTTTTCATTTAATATGATTATGCTTTCATTATTGTTGTAGGATGTTTACAACATTTAGAATATACCAAACATGAAAATACAACAGATAGATGAACACATAATTTCATATAAAAATTTTATTATTTCCTCAAATATGGTTTTATATTGGTTTTAAAATTTTTAGTGAAAATCTGCTTACTGATTCAGATTGTAAATATGTATTATCTACCAGTAGGGAAAAGTAAGAGTTTAGATTTTTTATCAGATTCTCACACCAAACTCCAAATCTGTCTCCTGGTAGCTCTATGATTTTGGACAAGTTACTTTACCCACATCTCAATGTCCTTATCTCTAAAATGGGAATAATAATAGTAACTACTTCAAAGAATATATTATGCAATCTTTGTCACTAAGATAAACTATATTACATAAAAATTGCTTAATATTGTATCTAGCCATTAAATCTTGATAAATTATGTATGTTTATATGTTAATTTGTATGTATAAGCAGAAAAACAATATACATAGTCACGATTTTCTAGATTGTAGATTATTTGACTGTTCATCAACTTAAAAATCCTGCTTTTTATAACATGTTTTGTTTTAGTCAGTTTCTTCCATTTAAGTAACAAAGAAATCAAGTCTGAAACAACCATAATTCAAGAATATGAAAGATTTGAAAAGTTAACTAATTATAGATTCTATTTGTGTATATCATAGTTGTAAATACACTTGAAAAAAGAGTACAGTTTTAATATATTCCATGTTTATTTTCTAAAAGAAAATGAAAGAAATGACAATATGAAAAGAACCAATAGCCTTTTAGGATCATAAAATTAATAAGGCAGTTTTTAATATGTAATTGGCAAAGAAAACATTATGTGAAACAATGATAACAGTTAATGTAGTTTAAGAAAAGTATAGTATTTTCCTTATAGACCTTGTGTTTCATGTCATTGCTCAAAAGAATTTCACAACAATGAAAAAAGCATAACTATGATAGTAAAAAGTAACTAAATTCACAATATATCTTCTTTTTCTGTGTATTAGTCATTAAAATTATAAAAATAAGTGTTCATGCTCATGTTTTCTGACTGAATAATATCCCAATAAAATTAATGCTTTCCACAGTCTCTTTTACACCAATTTGATATTTAAAAGAAACAATTATCCAAGCTTCTAAATCTTACATATCAGAGTAAATGAATAAACATAGCTTCACTATGTTGAGTGAATCAACATAGATTCACGCCCAAGAATCATTCAGGGTTATAAAATATAGAAATCAGTACAAGACAAAAGGTCATATTCAAATGCCGACAATGTTAAATTTCTATGTAATCAAAAGAAAACTGGGAATAAAAATTGGACTTTTGTTCTTTAGTTGATTTATCAATGGAAGCATAATTTCCTTCCTTTTAACTGAATGCAATAATGTAAATCAAGCATATTGTCATAAACTCATTGATAGTCTCTTAACTAGCAAGTTAAATCTCCATTATTAAAAACAAAATACAGTTTACTCTTATAAGGTTGGTTACATATTACTCCTTTATTTTAGTTATCTATCTCACAAATTTCTGCAGGTTCTCATGGGTCTCTAAGAGTGGTTGATGCTTCTATGTGATCCATCTACATATTAATAAAATCTATATTACATTGTATCAGGAACTACAAGTGTTCTTAGTTGCATCATAGTATTGTTTATAATTCATATTTCTATATTCTCACATCTCTTTCACTTTTTTTTTGGTGCATTTTAGTTATCCATTTAGTAAAATTTATTTTGCTTTTATTTTTTGTTTGATTTTGATATATTTCTTTATTTCCCTTTCTGTTTTAATTACTTTTAGTTGTTGATATTATTGTTAAACATGTAATTTTAACCCAGGAGTAATTAGAACATATTGCAAATATGCCACTTTATTAAGTGTGAATTCTAAAGGGAAAATTATATGAACAATACAGTAATTGTGTCATTTAGAATATTGTAATTTTGTATTAGCAGGTAAAGTGATAAGAATATAAATACTTTGGTAACAAATCCATAAAGAAACAAGGCTGTTTTTTTTTTTTTTTCCCTACCTGTGCAAAGCAAATTAGGAAAACAGTCAATATTTCTTTTCCAGAAACATTTGCTCTCTGCCCAAGATTTATGTCTGGATGTCTACTTGGTTTGTATCATTCTCAAGAGATATGGCTTATTAGAACCACTTAGATGGAAATCTTAGAAATCTAATTGTTTGTCAATTGTTTGTTTTTCTCAAAGAACCACTTCCTAATGATTTATTCAGCCATACAGTATTAAAAAGACATGTTCTGTTCTAAATGAGAGTTGTAGAATTATTTCAGCTATTCTAATACCTGTTACAAAATAAATGTCAAGTTTTCTGACCTATAGTAGATGTTTAGAAGCAGATTAATTATTTAATATAAATGTTGCCTACTTCACTGATGCTTTACACAAGTGTGAATAACATTTGAAGCTACCAGATCAATACCATGCATGTTTATTTGCCGTAGGTAGACATTTAAACACAGACATTTATTTTGTTGATACTTTAGATTTGATTATCTCTAATATAATTTAGTTCATAGTAACTACTAATACTGAAGATTATAAAAGGTTGTTTTTTGCTTCAGATAGCCATGTATTGATCCTCTTCCTTGTCTTAACAATGGAATAGTGGCAAAGGTTTCCAGTTCTAACTGTGCAATTGAAAAGTCATGTAGTTCAATCCTGACTTTACTATTTTTACTTTGGTCCTGGGCAAATCCAAACCTCTCTATAGCTCAGTTTATTTATCTGTAAAGTGAGTAAAGTAAAAGGATCTAACGGAGGTACTCTATTAAAAGCAATAAAATGAGTGCCTCACACAGGACTCTCTGTGTAGTTCTTTTTATTTCATTACCTTCAGGGAGATTACATTCTTCATGTCAGAATGATGTGGTGAACACGGCATGAGCTTTGAAGTGAGGAAAGCCACCTTGACTCTGCAACTGGCTGTGTGATTTTGAGCAAAATATATTACCTATAGGAGTCTGCTTATCATTTATAAAAATGAGGATCATATTTTCTTTTACAAAATGTTTTTAGATAATTAAATGAAATAAGCTATATATTTTTCATAGTAAGCAGCCAATAAATATTAGTTCTATTCCCTACCTCGTCACTCAGCAGGAGAAAAGAATCATAAAGCCTTAAAATCATTAGATTTTATAATAAAATGGTAAAATTTGTATTACAGAAAAGGTAGATGAAACTACTAAGAAGTGACTCTTTTAATTTGTAAATACACATGGGTAATTATGTCACAGAAGAAAACTGTTATGTTTGCAGAACTAATTCAATCATTTTAAAAAATCAACAAAACCACTTGAATTTTTACATCTTTGGTAATGTATAAATATACAAGTTTTGAGGTCAGGAAGTATTTTGATGTCAGGAAGTATTTTGATATGACTGTATCAAATATCAGAACACTGGCTCAGGCTCCCATTATTAATTTTTTCCCTAAAGTAACTAGAACATGTCATTAAAATGATTATGATCAGTTATATAAGTATACTGAAACACAAACATGCAAGTGTTTCAACTTTTTTCAAAATTCTAATATGAAGAGACTGTAATACATGCTTTTACTATTACTATTCTTTTACAATAAAACATTTTACCATCACCTTAAAGTTCTGGGATGCTCCATGTTGTCAACTGACCATAAAATGTTGTCACCATGGATATGTAAGGAGTAGAAAATTTACATCAAGTAAAAGGAGAGGTTATTTTTCTGCAAGTTGTTCATTTGCTACCTTCTCTAACTGGTTTGTTGAAATTAAAGATATTTTCACTCTTAGTCATCTATTGATTTAGGGCTCAGTGCTATAGAAGGAAGAGGTGAAAAGGACTGGGAAAGTAAATTTCCACAAGATTTTAATATCTGTGCAGGAGGTCCTGCAGGTGGCAGTTGTGGATAATGTTTAGGACTATTTTTTGTTTGTTTCTTTGAATAATATTTCTTATATCACCATCCACTTAATGAGGGTAACCTGTAACTACAGGAACCTGTATATGTTTGTACTGCAGACTATTCTAGTAGGTGCTGCAACTTTTTTTCAAAATTCTTGATCACCATCTCAGCAATTCATGCAGCTGTTTTGAAACTTAAGGATCGAGGACATCTAGTAAAATCCTTTATGACACTCATGCTCACCACTTTAAAGAATGCATTTGATATGAGTAATAAATGCCAAGATTTAGAAAAGTAAGGTTGAATTTGGAACATTCATCATGAGAGAAGTCTTAAAAGGTCTTGGCTTTTTCCAAAGATATTTCTGGAGATTTACTGAGAAATTTCTAGGTACAATTTTATGGCATAACAGTGTTCCTGACATTTCTCTGGAACTTAGGAGAAAATGTGTGCATGTATATGTGTGTGAACATTCACATATATTTTAAATGAGCAATCATACTTACATATTTAAATATTCTAAATGATGCACTTTTAAATATATCCCCAGATAATTAAGCTAATTACGCTATAAGAGGGCCTACAAAGACAGTTACTTAACAACATATTGCATACAATACATTACACATTTGAAAAGATATATTTATTTGAAAGCCTTTCTAAAGTCAGCTTCTGATTATCCACTCTCTAAAATAAAGCCATGCAGGCCACTTGCTTAGTTGTCACTTTTTACTAAGACAGATCCCACATCTTCCATGCTGTTCTTAGAACTATATAAAATGGGATGGTGACTGAGCAGATAATATTTATTAAAATGCTTACATCTCTACAGACTGAATAACATAGCTGAAAGTCATAATGCTTTTTTATCTTAAACATAAAGAAAAACAATCATGCATACTCAGAGTTACTCTGAGAATTAAATGAGATAATCCATATAGAGGAACTCTGGCACATAAAAAATACTCAATAAAACTAGCCATTGTTTATTATTATTATTATATTATCCAATAGTGCCTAAACATGTTGATGTTTAATAACAAAATGTTTAATTGTTGCTTTTAATACTCATTATATTATTGTATTAATCTGTATGTTATTCTCCATGCTCATTTCTACGACCAGATCAATATCTCTATATCTGTCATCATTCATATATACATGTACATAGTATATATACATATACATACACACACACACACACACACACACATATAATCAAGTAAAGAATGAATATCAGTGGTTAAATAACACTTCAAAAACTTTTTAATTAGGCTCAATTGTATGTGTGTATGCATATTTTGTGTTTTGTATTTGCATGTATGACTTTGTAAAGTATATTTAAATAAGGTATTAATAATTAGTCCATTTAGTGGAAGTTACAGTAGTAATCAAGATCATTTCTTGAGGGTTTACTTTGAAATAGTTTGTACATTTTATTTTACTTACAGAAACAGCAGTCACCTTGCAATTTCTCATTTTCTTTCCCCTAGCCCTGCAAACGCTTTCAACCTTTAAGTGTAACTACTGTCTTAATGCTACTTCTTGCTCCATTTTATTTTCAATTTTAGGTACCATATATTGACTATTCACTAGGAGAGTTGAGAATTTAATACTCTTTTCTTCCTCCTACATTACCTATACATGCACAAACTTCCTACAACTATTTCCTCCTAATTTAATTTTATTATGATATACGCTAAATAAAAATCCAAATTTTGACCATATAAATGTTATTTACGTCATAGTTCTATAGTCAATGTAGGTTTGTTTTCACATTTTAAGTATCTCTTTTGATTTTTCCAAGCAGTAACTTTACTTGGATTTCTTTTAGTTGTTACTATTTTTTCATCCTAAACACTACTAGCTGTCTAAATTGCCTCTCAAACTAATCAAACAGAGTAAATAGTCTATCAGTTTTCTCTTTCTGGAGATATTTCTCACAGAGCCTTCTGATATGCTCACATTTGGCCTGTTCTCTGTCTGGCACACAGCTGTTATCTTGGTTTTCCCTACACTATTATTCTGGGGGTATCTGTTGCCTCTCATTTAAATTTCTCATTGTGTGTGTGTGTGTGTGTGTGTGTGTGTGTGTGTGTGTGTGTGTGTATTTTTTGGTATGCTCTCTTGTTTTTGTAGAGAATATTTTTTAATATGTTTCTGATAAAGAATGCATGAAAATTAATGCTTTGACACCTTGATTATCTAAAGTGATATTTAATCTATGCTTACATTTGACTAATACTTCTCAGAAATTTTTGACTAATCATAACTATAGTTCTTAACAGAGCACAAGCTGATCTTTGGTATTGTACATCTTAATATTTGTAGAGCTGGGTATTTCCTAGATTTTATTCATCAACTTGTTCTTTCCCTCAAGAACATTTACTATCTAAATTTCTATAGATATCTTTGCTTTTCAAGCTTATGGTTTGTGAGAGTATCTGAATTTGGTAGAAAACAAGTTCAGTTCAAAAATCCCAATTCTTGCTAGTTTCCAGTATTTTGCACCTGTCTGCCCTCATCCCTGGAAATTTGCAGTAATAGCTGTATTCCTAAAATTTTACAGTGGAGGCCTCACTTTTTTTTTTCATTTAATGTACTAAGTACATAGTGGGCCTTACAGTTTGGAAAATTATGCTTTTTAGTTCTGGAAAACTGTATTGAATTATTTCACTGGTGATTTCCTCATCCATTTTATTTTTAATTCGATAATTCAAATGTTGAAACTCCTAGATGAATTCACCAATTTGCTTTTTTTAAAAAAAGTTTTTATCTTTCTATCTTTTTGCTTTGCTTCCTGGGAATTGCTCTCACTTTCCTCCCAAAACTATATTCCAGTCTTCTTTTGAGCCATATTGGAGCTGAAGCAAAATGATCTTGCCTTTACTTTTAAATTATTATTTTGTTCATTTTATTTATTCATTAACTATTTTTAAAATATTATATTAAAGTATTATTTATTTGGATTACTGAATTAACTGGTGTACTCTTAAATTTTGTATTCAAAATGAGTGCCTCAGTTGATTCACATAAGTTCCAACACTGCTTAACGTTCTCTGATGTGTATCCTTTCTTAAAGCTAAGTAAGCCTAATAAAAATCGAAGCTTCTTGTGCATCATGAGTTTTTGTTAATTTAAAAAATATGAAACCAACAACTGGAGAAAATTGAGATAATAAAATAAGATCTCAAAATAAACAAAAATTCTGACTTAATAAGCTTAGAGATATATGAAGATATTGCCACCAAGAATTGGATGCTATTTCCAACATACAAAATATTCAGAGAACTAAAGTTCTTCATTTTTAACCAATCTATTTTTTTACCTCCACCCTACACCATCCTTTATCCCTGAAACCAGAGGTATCACGTGCTGCAAATAACTAAGACTGGGGAAATCTGCAGTATGATGTCAATTATATTATTACTTTGTGTTTGAAATAAAAACACAACACTCTTTAGTGTTGTTTTAGTGGATTTCTAGGATGCAACGAAGCAGAGGTAAGTGTTCAGTCTATCACCTTTACCTGAAATTTGGCTTTTAAATGTTTATTGTTTATATGATATTATACCTTTATCATCACAAAAATGGAATGGCATGAGTCAAAATTGCTGCAATGAGATTCTAGAGGTATAAAATATGTTCATTCTTTAATAGAGGATTTTCAACATCTACTATGTACCAGGTGCTATACTCTCTACTGAATATACAGTTTCTTAGAAAAACAGACATATAAATGAGCACTGTCTATAGTCTGAAATGTGTTACATTAGAGAAAATCTCAAGGTACAAACAGGAGGCAATTTGACCATGGGTCAGTAGTTTAAGACAAGTTCCTCAGAAAAGATAACTTCTAATGGAGTCATTAAAAAATTAAAACCAAGTAATAAAAGAATGATAGGGAATGGAGAAAGACTACTCTAGCTAAAACTAATAACAATGCATGTGAAATTCTGGAAGAATAAGAGAAGAGGGCACTAAAGAAAGCCTGAACAAGTTCATTCAGCATATTTAGAGCTCAGAATAAAAGGCAAGAAGGATGAGAATTGTCAAGATAGTTTCTCAAATGGATTAGTTGTCTATTCTTAACTTTATTGAGTTAACAATGTCTTTACTAAATAAGAACAATACATATTGACAATAGATGTATAAACAAGATTTAAATGGACAAATTTACTACTTGACTTGCCAAGCAGTATGTCTGATTTCTAGGTTTATTTAGAAATAGAATAATATTTATAATAATATGCATTCTAGATGCAAGAAACATAAAATTATAAGACTGATGAAGAAAGCATGGCAAACAAATGCCAAAAGAAACTATTTTACCTTCTGTAGAACTGATCCTATGATACAGTATTGTGTGAGAAAGAAACACTGAAAGCATGAGAGGATTCTTGACATTCCATTAAGATACTAAGGCCAGAGTCTTGACAAAGCTTTTTAACAAACTGATATGACCTTTCATTCTAGCCAGCATCCCTCTATACTTTAAATTTGTCATCATGGAAAACACAGTCAACAAAAGGAATTAGCAGCAAATAGAATTTTTAAAAAATGTCTGGTTTTAGAAAGTTAAAAAGCATATTTACACCTAGGTACTAAGCTCTTAGTCTCTGTTTCTTATTGTTAGAAAACAAAATAACTAAGAGCTCATATTTCTAAAGACTTTATCTGTACTTTAATTGGCACATTCCGAACGCACTGCTAAAAATGACATTTCAACCTAATTGTTCCCTGCCAAGAAATTTTCCATAGAATTTCTTTGTCTATGTATTCATGATTAATTAACTCTTCACTAATTCCATTAAAACAATTAATATAATGGAGATTTTGACATGCACTTTTTAAATAAAGAGCATGAAAGTTATACTCTAAGGTATTCAAGGTAAGTATAAGCACATTGGGAGGACACATGCAAGAATAGAGACGTGGGTTAAACAATTGTGTCTGTTCTCCCAGAAGAATATTTTGGTATTTATTTTAGCATGAACCGTATTTACTCAGGCTATTCTCTTCTCACCTTTCCATTATACAAGTAAACTCTTGGGAATATTTTATTCATGGGGCAATGTACTCATATTAGAACCAGTCTCTCTCCCCCCATCCCACCCTGCCAAGGTAGAAGGAAAAACAAAGATATATATTTTTCCATTATGACATGATCATTTTTTTATAGCTGGAAAAAAAAGATAGATGTAGTCTCAACGTCCTTAATAGTTTCTATACAAATTAACACTGATTCTTCCTCTCATCTATTTTGTAAAATAAAATCATACTATGTCATACATATATACCTAACATACACACGTGTGTGTGGGATGCATGCATGTGTATGTATATATGCATGTATATAGCACACACAAAAAGAAAATAACTATAGTATCTCTAGTACCATATTTTTTCTGGACTATTATTCAAAATAACCACATTCTTATTTTCTATGCTTCTGAAACAAGAAGAGATTAGACATTTTCAGGGGCAGAGCTACAAGCCAACAGAATCTCAAGTCCTTGACTAGTGTTAAATCTTCCACAATTTTGTCCTAATCTACTTTTGAATATAATTTCTATCTATAGTAGCTGCCAAACATAATATATCCTCCTACAGTTAACTGACATACCTGTTGAAATAAGCAACTGATTCTTTCTAAAAAAACTTCAGGTCTTTTCTTGTGCCAATCTCTGTGCTAAGAATTCCTTCAGTTTCTTTAAAGCTTAGTATCAAATTACTCTCAGCAATATGCTATTGCTATTTCCTATATCTGAAAATACACTCTAGTTCTGCTAAATACTATTAATATTTTGACTTCTGCTTTATAGTAAAGATCTACTGTATTTTTTAAAAGTGTATATTGAATTTTTTTTACTATATATTGATTTCATCAGGTGAAAGTTAAAACAATTTACCACTGTAAATTCCCGGTAGACTTTGCACAGTTTTACACAGTCAACTCTCAATAAATGCTTGTGAAATAGATGTTTTTAATAATTATATATTTTTTTTGTTTTTCTTTAAATTATTTAAAAAGATATCTACAAAAAATATTCCTCATTCCCTAGGCAATAGTTATTTATTCCATGGCACTTATTATATTTTGGTAGGCTTTAGTTGTATAGTGAGAAAAATACTGAAGTGTGAGGCTTGCTAACTCCTCTATTTGTATGCAGTCTGTATTTGCAATTATTTTGTTAAATAAACTGAAAATTATATAACTTTTAGTACTATGTATTTAATAGACACATTATACTTATGTTCTTAATTATGAAATTATTTTGTTTTCATTATCCTATTTTATTCTCTCAGCAAATTGTATTGACTATTATGTTTCAGGTACTATGCTAGGCACTGGACATTCTGCTTAAGTTTTGTAGAAGAAACACACTGATAAACAAGTTGATTCTTTCATATATATATGTAAAATGCTTAAAAGTATGGTAAATGCTATAAGGTCTAAGAAATCTACAAAAGGTGGTGAGAAAATACTTTTTGAAGTGATAACATTTAAGCTATTTAAGCAGATTCTGTAAAGTGGGAAGTTACTCATGTAAAGAACAGAGGAAAATTTATAATAGAAATAATTGTTAAAAATATCATTTCATTCTGTACAACAAAATACTTGTTAAATCTTTTAAATGTCTTTAACAAAATGGTTCTTTGCTTGAATTACTTTAAACATAATATAAGTTTAGTCTGTTTTTAAATAGTTTTTCTAAATAAAAAAAGAAAATACCTCATAGTGAGGTATAAATTTTAATAAAGATATGGAAATGAAAAATTTAGACATTTTTTATTCTCTATGAAAAAATTAGAATGGAGAGAAGAAGGCAGAAATATACCGAATTATGTGCACTTTGCATACGGTATAATGGTATTTTTTTCAGTGACATGAACTGGTTCTGTTTTGTTTTTTTTTTTCAGAGAAATGTTTACCAGAACATTTTGAAACCATAAAATACTATTATTAAATATATTTATTTTATCTTGCTGTTTATTAGGAGACATTACAAGGATTTAAGGTCACAGTCTAATTTAAAGATTGGGAAATGTAAAGAATATCTTATTTAAAATTATGAATTATGCATAAATGATCTAATAGGTTCTCACAGTACTGCTCTAATTATGCTTTAATTCATTAATAAAGAAATTGTGGTTCATGTTAAAAGTTTAATATTTTTATAATTGGGATTATATATATATATATCATATAAGTGCAGCATAAAATCACCATTTTCATTCAGTTGGAAGAGTTTTCCTTTTGCTATGTCATGAAATGATCAAGTTTGTTTTGAACTGCAATATAGACTATAAGAAACAATTTTAAATTGGAAAAATATAGAAAACATATCAATTTATATTACTGATTTTCCCACAGTTGAAATTGCTATGAAGCATGACAAAAACAACTATAAAATTTTAGAAAGATTTCATTGATTATTCTCATTTAACTAACTCTTTGCCATTTACTGACTTCATTTTACACAAAATGGAGCACACTTAAAAAGCAAAGGAAGATAATTAGGTTTTAGTTTTATATACCCCATCATGGAAATAATAAACTAAAGAAGGCTTTTTTTTTTTTTTTTGCATTTACTAAATATCTCACATTCAAAAAAAAATGAATCTGTACTGGTCTCTCAGCACAATTTTAATACACAGAAATAAGCACTTCTTTCTTTTATGCTCCTTTCAAATTTGAACCAGTATCTGTCTCATTTTACAAGGTTTGTCATTTTCTCTCTAACTACACAGAGTAATAAGGTGATATGTCCACAGTAGAAAACTATATTGAAATTGGAAATATATTTTCCAAAGCTTTTTCTTTGGTGAGACCTGTTTCAGATCAGCTCTGATTTTTTTCAGTACAAATTAATGCACTGAAGCACATATCTTTTTTTTTAAAATAAATAAACAAGCAAACAAAAAACACAAAATGTATTATTCAAGAGCTAGATCATTATTGGGAAACATATCTATAACTACTTATCACAATAAACGACTGTGCTACCAGCAGAAGTGTTGATTAACTTTTTGTTACAAATACTTGTACACTAATAAATGGTTAAGTTTTGTTAACCTCTTTGTTGTTGAAATATTCCAAGAGATCATCTCACATACATTCAAGTTACCTGTCTTCTAACAGATGGAAATTCAGTAGGAAGAGGCCATATGACTCAAGCATGCACCATCGCACAGCATAGATCTGAGGACCCCTGAATGTGACCTGCTCCCAGAGGAAACCAATTTAATGCTTCATTGCACACAGAACAGTATGTATGAATCACAAAACCTTCAGATAAATTAGTGACAGGTACATCTGAATAGAATTCCTTCTAAGTCACTTATCTGAAGCCAGGAAAGCTTGTTTCACTCTCACTTTCAAAGATAAAGCCACATGGTATGTTGCCTTGGCAGATTCTCACAAAGCAAACAGCCCCCATCATCCATTACTGGAGGGGAAAGTCTTCTTATTATTTCAGGTACTATGACAGAAAATAGGATAAAGTGCAAACTATCTGCCAGTGGAAAATTCATCAGTCGATACTAAGCCTATGTTGTCTCTAACTTTCATAAGCTCTGTGCCTTTTGCTCTTTTACGTTTATTTTTGACAGTTCTGATACTCCAGAGTTGTAGCCATGGCAAAGTTCAGAACAAAACGGCAGGTTATCAAAGAGTTCCTCAGAGGTCAAACAGGGAGAAGAGATGCCAACAATTAGTAGCTGACAAACAGATTTATAACAGAACGAGAAAGGTGTACGAAGCTTTTATCTTTAACCAACTACTTATTTCATTAAAAACAAAAACAAAAATTGAAATGGTAAATATATGCTCTAAATATTTAGGAATACTGGTAATAGAAAAGATTTTAAAAAATGAATTATGTACAAAACAACATGGGAATGTTTACTTGTAAGGGATCTTATTTATATATCTTAGCAACCATAAATAAATTGGAATATCAAATTATATAAAACTATGTTTTAAACTGAATATCAACGAATAGCACAAATGCATTATCTTCTTCTAAGTTAAGTATCTATCAATTACTAGAAGTCTTTTAAATTGGACAATAAAACATACATTATTTCTCACTTCCTGCATTTCTTATAGTCTACAATTACATTTAATCAAGTCTTTTATTATATATCATAATAAAGTCCAGGTCATGTCACTAGGTCAATTAGATAGCATAGGGGACTTCAATAGCACAAATCAACAGGACTCACATTTTAGGTTCTGTTGATCGTTCTCATGCAAAATCAGGGCTGTGCTGTCTGGGCGAGTCTGTGTTAAACCAAAATGACAAAAATCTTAGTTTCTCATGATACTGCCACTTAGAATGCATGCAAATAAACCCCCAGTCAAGGAGAAAAAAATTTCATTAAAGAGTACTGATTTGTAAATTTAGTCTTTTCAAATGTAAAGGATTTACCCTTCCTCCTCCTCCCAATCTTTGCAAAATTTCTGCCCAATGAATTTATTACTGTAGAAATTCAACTATGGCTATGGTTGAGTTAATGAAATTCTAGTCTGGGATTAACTTCCATAGACATGCATGATGGTTGAGCATCAAGAATTGGGCAAGGCAAGGGTGACATTGGGAAGGAAAAAGAAATTATAATTTAGGGAATGTACAATATAAGAAATTTAGCTAAATTAACTGCTGTGCTATATATGAGGCTATTTATAGGAGTCTAAATATGTGAAAAAAGTAAGCAAAAATACTTTGAAAACATTACCAATAACATTCAATGACACCAAGCAATATAAACATAGCTACTAAACTTACCTTCTTTAAAATTACATAGGTTTAATTAGATTGGATACATATGTCCTTTGGAGCCACAATAATTTAAGCAATTTTAAATACGATTTAAAATATGTAAGAATGTTAGTTAGCAGGCAATACAATTATTATTTCTGCTCTATCTACCTACTATGTTTATATTTTTATTTACATACAATGCACTTAATGTCATTAGTAATTACTTAGAAGTGTCATTAAATGGAGAACTATAATGTTCAATTAAAACATTAAACTCTACTTGTCAAGTGTCATATTATGTTAGTTTATTTTTATGCATTAGAAAAATATGAAAATATAATCAGAACAATTAGTTTGAATTTTTAAAAAGCCAAATGTCATGTGTATATTGTTCAACACTTTATTTAAATTATATAAATACAAAGCCATATTGTTAGGCAGTTAGGTAGACATGAGTGACTGGGGAATGCAGGCCCAACCAGGGAGCACCCTTAAGACCTCTCAGAAACTCCCATTTTGCAGGTAAAAAATCCTTACATCCTAAAATACAAGGAAGTAAAAAACTACAAAATAGCCACTGGTTTAGGCCAGTCACAAACATCTGCGCAGTTAGTACATACACTGTACTTGATTGACATTAGCCTCATAATATCATCATTATAATATCGAACATATGCCTGGAAGTTCTTGAATCTAATTAGAACAGACTGAATTCTGGATAATGTATGCTCAGTAGACAAAGAGTTATGTAATAGCCAAATGCCTATCAGATGATCTAGTGTGCCAGTCATCTAGCACCATCCCTATAACACTCATTAGGGGCCAATATAATGTTTATTTCCTGAATTTAAGTGGCTGCAGCCAACTCTGGTGTAGCCTGTTTCTCTCCTGAAACATGCTTTAATAAACCATATTTTTCCTAAATTTTGCTGATCTGTAATTCTTCACTGTGTCAGCGGAAAGAACCGAGGTCTCCTCAGTGCCACCGAGGCAAGGACAAATTTAGATCGCCCCCAAAGTAACAATGTGATAGCTCTTAATCACTACATATCAAGAGTTTTTTAGTATATAATGGAGTGCTCAAATTTTCTGGTTAATTATTCATTAAATCAACAAATAGATTTTCACTAAGATTGCCTTACAATTCCCCTCAGCTTGATTAAACTTCAGACATGTTTCTTCTGAATCTAGGTCCTGACCTCTCTTTGGTTAGAATGTTTACTTTAACCTTGCAATTGTAAATTATTTCTCTTTCTTTCGAGATGTAAATCTTCTCCCAATCTCTCCAGTTTTACAATCCAGGATTTTAGAGCCATTCCTTTGACATAGAAATATCAAGAAAGATAGTGTCTCTATCTGTTAGTCTCTATGTGAGTGTAGGAGCCTAATTTTAATAAGCACTCTTAACAAACACAGGTGACCTAACTACACTGACCAAGCTCTCACTTAACACCCTCTAGTATTTTTACA
>NW_011888851.1:365456-377279 GCF_000151845.1 Pteropus vampyrus
TGTGATAGCTCTTAATCACTACATATCAAGAGTTTTTTAGTATATAATGGAGTGCTCAAATTTTCTGGTTAATTATTCATTAAATCAACAAATAGATTTTCACTAAGATTGCCTTACAATTCCCCTCAGCTTGATTAAACTTCAGACATGTTTCTTCTGAATCTAGGTCCTGACCTCTCTTTGGTTAGAATGTTTACTTTAACCTTGCAATTGTAAATTATTTCTCTTTCTTTCGAGATGTAAATCTTCTCCCAATCTCTCCAGTTTTACAATCCAGGATTTTAGAGCCATTCCTTTGACATAGAAATATCAAGAAAGATAGTGTCTCTATCTGTTAGTCTCTATGTGAGTGTAGGAGCCTAATTTTAATAAGCACTCTTAACAAACACAGGTGACCTAACTACACTGACCAAGCTCTCACTTAACACCCTCTAGTATTTTTACACTAAGTCATATCAGATCTTATTAAAATCTCCCACTTTGTATTTCAGCAGAGTTAAGTTCAATATCTTCCCCCTTTTTCAATAGTCTTGAATAGGCTTCCTTGCCTGTTTAAGTCCATCTGGTGCAATTTTTTTTCGCATTCTTAAATGTCTATTATGTGCAGGGACACTAGTAATTCAGTGGTAGGGAAAGTAGACATTGTAGTCTTCATAATACCTACAATTTAGTGGGAGACTGAGACATGTAAATTGACATTTAAAACACAATGTGATCAATATTATGTCAAGAACAGAATGGGGCACCTAATAAAAGTATACTAGATGATGAAAAGTGTAATAGAATAAGTGTCGTCAAATCAATTCCTTCACTGATGATGAGGTATCATTCAAGCAAATCGAACAGGAAAAATGCTTCAGAAGAGAGCCCAACATGTATAAAAGTTCAAAATAGACATTTCAGTGCAATGAAATGTCAGATCAGAATGGCTGGATTCTATACAATGATGGAGGTGAGTGGCAGGACATGAGGCTAAGATATAACTGGGAAAGATGGAATAAAGCACTTATTCAATTGTATGGTTGCTCATTTTTTTCTTTTAATCAACATATTTATAATGAAGGCCATACAACAAGGTTCAATGGCAAGAGCTCCGGTATCAGACTATCAGGTTTGAAATCAAATTCTACTTCTCACAATTTGTTATAATATTAGGCAAGTAGTCTAACCTCTCAATCTCAGTTTCTCCATTGCATAAATGGGGAAATAAAAATACCTAGGTTTTGTGAGGACTAAAAGGGAAATTCCACATAAAGTATTCAGCATAAGTCTTGGTACATGGAAAATAACCGATGACAACGACAATTGATGATGATGATAGAGAACAATCTATGATGATATTGATGAAATACATTCTCTATACCAGGCCATGAGAGTCATGGGGAAGAGTTTGAAGAAAAGAGAAACTGCCGAAGCAGTTTTAACATGGAAAAGTATTATCAAGTTTACATTTTTGAAATAGCATTCTGAAGACAGAAGAATATTTTGAAAATTAAGAAGTGAATGCTGTGCTCTGAGCTTGAGAACAGGTAATAGCAGATAAAATTTTGAGTAAATATCTGCAGGTATATTAATTAAAAGTCAACGTGTGGAAGTAATGAGTTTATAACAGAATGGCCTAATAATAGAGTAAACATCCTCTGTTTATTAAGTGCTGTCTGCTTGTAATTATTGATAGCATCGACTTTCACTCATAAAAGTTTCTTTGTTTGGATAATAAACTATGTAGTAGATATTTTTGTGGGCATCAATTAGTATGTTTAATGTGAGGAGTTTTGTTTAATCAAGCAAATCAGTTGACTGGATGTCATCTCCAATATATAATACGACAATAATCTATAAGAAAGAGCTAATACTTATTTTAGCATATTTATTTGTCAGATACTGCTTTATGCTACTTACATGTATTAACTTACATGTTAATAACAGATAGATATTATTATTATTCCCATTTTACACATGAGAAAATTGGAGCACATAGAAGATAAGTAATTTGCCCAATTTACATAACATGTAGAGGAACTCAGATTCCAACCAGTTTGGATCCAGAGCCTGTGCTCTTAATCCCTATGCAAAAAGTACTATACAGTAGTCCTTCCTTTTCCATAATTTTGTATTCATTGGTTTAAGTTACCCATGGTCAATCATGGTCCAAAATATTAAATAAAAAAATTCAGAAATAAATGATTCATGGGTTCAAATTGTGTATTGTCCTGAGTAGCATGAGAAAAATCTCACACTGTCCCACTCTGTCCCACCCAAGACATGAATTATAGCTTTTTGTTTTGCTGTATGCACTGCCCACCTGTAAGTCACTTAGTAGCTGTCTTAGTTATCAGATTGACTGTCATGGTATATCAATACTTGTGTTCAAGTAATTCTTATTTTATTTAATAATGGCCCCAAAGTGCAAGAGTGGTGATGCTGGCAATTCAGATACGCCAAAGAGAAGCTGTAAAGTGCTTTCTTTAAGTGAAAATATGAGTACAGTCCAATAAGATATTTCGAGAGAGATCACATTCTCATAACTTATAGTATACTGTTTTATTATTATATTATTTTATATTATATTATTATATTATTTTATTATTTTAATTTATTGTTATTTTATTATTATTGTTGTTAATATCTTTCTTTGACTAAATTATAAATTAAACTTTATCATAAGTATGTATGTATAGGAAAAAAACATAGTATATATAGGATATATAGTACTATTTATGGTATCAGGTAACCACTGAGAGTCTTGGAACTTATGTCCCATGGATAAGGGGGAACTACAGTAATAGAGTTGTTTTTGGAGTATCTGAAGCTTAGAATGGGCTACTATAATCTAGGAAATTATTAAAGAATCAAAGAGCTTTGGAGAAATAGAAGAAGAAACTATTTCAACAATAGAAAGCACGAAGAGGATGAAATCACAGTAGCTTTATAAAGGAAAGAATATTTCAGGTAGATTATAAAGAAGGAATAGAATATTTGCCTTCTTGAAAACCAAATATAATCTACTTTAAATAAAAATCTTTAATAGTACATATTTTTCTTATATGACCACTCAATCTTCTAAATGACCTTGTATTTAATAAACATATTAAAAATATGTTTATCCATCCCAAACAAATCTGCAATCAGAAAAGTTCTATTGAATTTCTATTTTACTTAAATGAAATTCTAAAATTGAAACTCTTTACTACGGCCTCTGATTATATCCTTACAGTGTATGTGCACACACACACACACACACACACACACACACACACACACACACACACATTAACATATATAACAATATCTAGATACTCTCACAACAATAATTATGTTTTCCTCAAATGTACCAATCCTTCACTGTTTCTTCTGCTGGTATAATTTTCATCTAAATCTTATATTACCAGATCTATCTCATATATTTCTTTTATCACCTTCTTCTCTATTTTATAACATCCTTTAAGAAATATATGACACTTTGTTTTGGAAAATATTTATTGTTTTAAGAGCAAAACCGTGTCATTAAAGACAAGGCTAAAGTCATTTACATCCTTGTATTACCATTTACTATGTAAGGTGCAAAAGTTGGACAGTGAAGAAAGCTGATAGACAAAAAAATTGAAATATGATGCTGAATGAGAGCTCTGTAGATACTCTGGACTCTCAAAAAGACAAAAAGTGGATCCTAGAACAAACATCACTAGAGGCAAAAATGACAAAACTGAAGATGTCTTACTTGGGCACATCACGAGAAAGTAGGGTTCTCTGGAAGATACAATAATGTTGGAAAGAATAGAAGGCAGCAGGAAGGGAGGAAAACCAAATTTGAGGTGAATTGACTCCAAAAACGAAGCCATAGGCCTGAGTATACAAGAGCTGAGCAGGGCTTTTAAGGACAGGATATTGTGGACATCGCTCACTCATAGAGTTGCCAAGAGTTAGAGCCTAACACATAACATTTATTCTTTACTACAGAAATTTCTTTTTGTATAGAGAACTCTACCAGCTGTCTCAGTCCTGGCTTACTATTCTCACTACCTCCCTCAACAATATCTGGGAATAAAGAATTTCTAGCCTTTCTAGCAAGTGTCACAGTTGCTATTTCACATGATTATTGACAAAATTATCATCAGTTTTATGTCCCACAAGGGTAGAGATCCTGTTGGCTTTTATATTGTAATATATCCTGAAGGAGATAAGAATATGCCACCTCAATATAGGTCATTTTTTACTACAGGTTACTTTGATCTTTAGGGTATTGAGAATCAACAGATGCAGAAAGAAACCTTCTCAGAGCTTCCCTTATGTGATTAAAAGCAGAAATTCAGAGAAATGAAGACCACCAAAAATTCCTTCTCTGTGAGATTTTTATGGCCATGAAGAAGTAGAATCAGTACTGATGAGTCTTAAAAGTAAAAAAAAAAAAAAAAATTAAAAAAAAAAAACCTTACTAAAATAGCTCTGTCTTCCTTTAGTTACCAATATATTACCCTCCCACAATTTACACTGCCCACAGAAGCCCAACTCCATTTACTTATATAGTCCACAATTTGTTGTCCTTTGTTAAAAATACTGTATAAGCTTCCAAGTTTAACCACTTCTTGTGAGGTTCACTTCTCTGTGGAGCTAGCTCCCTTGCATGTAAAATTAAAGAAACATAGGCATTTTCTCTTATTACTCTTTTTGTCAGTATAATTTGCAAGTCTCAGTACTAAACGTAAGAGGTAGAAATAAAGTTTTTTCTTCTGATACTATCCCCAGCACCTAAAGCAATGCCAGACTCAGTAAACATTTGATGAATAAATAATGTGTGAGTAGGCAGAACACCATGCACTTGGAATGATGGATTCATAGAAAATAGTCAATAAAAATCATCAACTAAAATTACCAAAGTGCTCTGTAAAAAAGTGTACTATTTTATGTGGTCCTCATCAAGACTGTTTCCAAAAGTTAGATGAGGTGCAAATGTAAATAACACAGAATAATAATAATAATTAATAATAATAATAATAATAATAATAATGGAAAGTAGATAGATGATAGATGATAGATAGATAGATAGATAGATAGATAGATAGATAGATAGATACATGATAGATACATGATGAGAAAAAGAGAGAGAAAGAGAGAGAGAGAGAGAGAGAGAGATGATAGATATATAAAGAAAATGACTCAAGTGAGATTGAGATAGGAAGTCCAGGGCTGTTTTAGTAGCTTTGTGGTTATCAAAGTCCCAGGACCTTGTCTGGTTTTATAGTTTTAGCCAATAGCTTCCACCTTCAAGGTATATGGAATATTGCTACTTCAGTTACAGCCTTTACAAGTTTCAGGAAGCAGAATGTAGAAAAGGAAGAGGGCAAAAAGACACATATTTTAGCTTAGTAGGCCCCTGAAAGGAGCCATTCTAAGCGCTGACCTGTAACCAGTTTTCACCTTATTGGAAACACCTTTCAGAACTGAAACTGAAAGGTGGCTATTCAGATGATTCTATTGCCACATTAAACAATATAGTGATCTATTAGAAAGGTAAATAGGAGAAATATGAATATTTTTTTCTTATGAAAAATTCCACTTAAATTTTTTTTAAGTATTTTGAATCATTAAACTGTGTTTTCAATTTTACTAAACTTTTAGAAAATGAGTCTTGGTAAAATACTTTTTTTTTTATCACATATTTCCCTTTGTTTACTGCCCCAAAATGTTAAATAAGGGAATCCTAGGATTAAAACTGGCTTTATGGTTTGAAATATCAAGAACTGCAAAATTTAGTATGGCAAGCACAAAGGCAAACCTCAAGTGCTTTCCAGATATACACATGAAGATGCAAGACTATCTCTTATATTTTGTCTACTTTCAAATATATCCCATCAGCAACCTAATGAGACTTCAACATCTTATCTATCTCCATCTCTGACTACTTTCTTTTCACTTTTATGAAGCTTCTTTCAGTCAATTCTTGATGTTAAAAACTACTGAAGTTAAGCCATAGCAGCAGGAAGGCATTCTTCTACGGCTTTTGAATGTGTTTTTCATGTGTCTGTGTGCTTATATATGAGTGAATACTTTCTGTGTTGGCTAATCTTTTCATACCAAACAATGAATCCATACAGTGATGACCTGAATTGGGAGACATTTTGCAGCTCTACTATTTCTTCATTCTGCCTCTGCTAAATTTTCCTGTTACTTATTTTAAGCTGAAAACAGAACTGTCCTACAGAATGAAATGAATAGGCACATTCGTAAATTTATCCTGCTTCCTCTCTTGTCCCCAGAAGATAGCCTGATATTTAAATTTCAAAGGCAATCTCTTAATAGATGGAGTAGAAATATCAAGGAAACAACCATTTAAGAGGGATATGGATGATCTTAATAGACTTGAGAGAAAGATGTTCTGTCCAAAGAATCGGGAGTGAATATACTGTAAAATGAAATTATATTTGTGTTCTTATTTTAAAACTTATTTTAGGGAGTCTTTTGTCAAAAGAGATCTTGTTTTTAATTGATTAGGTAAGGGCCTGAAGAATGAAATAAACTACTTTTTTTTTTTTTGCGTGCAGTTTTGCTATTCCAAAGAAGAACAGCTGACCTGTGGCGGGGGGCAGGAGGGAGAGTATATGGGGTAGGAGAATAGGGGTCTGAAAAATAGCACTTCTTAAATTTTTGTCAAATACTGTTAAGTAATACAGATAAATATAATTAAAATTAAATTATTTTTCTCTATTATTTATTTTTTTAGTGCTTTAGAAGTATCAGACATATTTGAATTAATCATACCTTACGTACATTGAATAGAGACTTCACAGATGTGTTTAAAAAATCTATAAAATACAAAATACTTAGTCGAGAAAAAGGTTGCTTCTTTTGAGTGTCAAATACCAAGCATACAGTTCTGTCTTTTCTCAGTGTGTGTCTGTATAGGGGCAATGGTAGGATGACATCTAAAGAACCAAACATAAGATTCCCCCAAAGTTGCTGATATCCTTTGGATTAATTATGTGACATCTTTGACTATCAAATAACTGCTTATTTCTATTTTAGTTTGTCACTACTGGGACAATTACTTACAGGTGCACACGTTTCTTTTACCTTGTATATGTCCTATAAAAAATCCTAAGAATACTGATAAAATCATTGAAGAAATATTCCATTACTTATGCAGCATAATCTCGTGTTGATTTTTTCTTTTGGAAATGTTAATACAAAATATTTCAGATGTACCAATATAATTCTCACATAATACATTCAAGAAAATGTAATATACTCATTTAAAAATGCTAAGAATATATATAAAGTCGTGACTGACCTTAAGTCTCTTTTTTTAATCATCTCTATTTAAGTATAATTGATAAATAAAAATAACATATATTTAAGTCTTACAATGAGATGTTTTGATATACACATGCATTGTTGTATGATTACCACAATCGAACTAATTAACACATTCACAGACTCACATAGTTACCTTTTCTTTTTGTGATAAGACATTTAAGAATTACTCTCAGCAAATTTTAGGTATACAATACAGTATTTATTAGCTATGGTCACCATGCTGCACATCGGCTCTCCAGAACAAATTTATGTCACGTAACAGAAAATCTGTACTGTTTAACTAACATCTCCTTATTTTTCCCATCCCCTGCTAACCACCATTCTACTTTCTACTTTTATGAGTATAACATTTTTAGATTCCACATGTAAATGAGATCATGCAGTATTTGTCTGTCTTCCAGTGCCTAGCCTACTTGACTGAGCAAAATGTCCTCCAGATCCATCAATGTTGTCTCAAGCAGTGACAGGATTTCTCTCTTTTTTAAGGCTGAACAATGTTTCATTGTATATTATTTTTCATTCATCGTGTGTGTGTGTGTGTGTGTGTGTGTATGTGTATGTGTGCATATATGACATTTTCTTTATCCATTCACTCCTCCATGGACACTTGGGTTGTTTCGATATATTGGCTACTGTGAATAATGCTGTAATAAACATGGGGGCACAAATATCTTTTTGAGATAATAATTGTGTATCTTTTGGATATAAATCCAGAAATTCTACTTCTGGAATTATGGTAACTCCATTTCTAATTTCTTGAGAAACTTATATACTATTTTTTATAATGGCTATACCCATTTACTTGCCTACAAATGATGCACAAAGGTTCTCTTTTCTCCTTCTCTTGCCTACAGTTGTTATCTTTTGACTTTTTAATAATAAACATTAAAACAGGTTTAAGGTTATATCTCATCGTAATTTTAATTTGCATTTTTTCTAATGATTAGTGTCATTGAGCATCTTTTTATATATCCATTGGCCATTCGTATATCTTCTTTAAAAAAATAACAATTCAGGTCCTTTATTTTTATTTGGGTAGTTTGATTTTTGCTATTGAGTTATATATTTCCTTATATATTTTGGATATTATTTCCTTATAAGATGTATGGTTTACAGTAGTCCCCACCTCTTATACAGAGAATATACATTTCAAGATCCCCAGTTGATACTTGAAACTACAGATAGTACCAAACCCTATGTGTACTGTTTTTTCATATATATACATACCCATGATAAAGTTTAATTTATAAATGAGGTATAATAAGAGATTAAAAACCACAACTAATAATAAAATAGAACAATTATAACAATATACTGTAGAAAAGTCATGTGAATGTGGTCTCTTTCTCAAAATATCTTATACTGTACTCACCTTTTCCCTTAAAGGAAGCACTTTGCAGCTTCTCTGCGTATCTACTCTCGGCTTTTGGGTTACTTGAACACAAGCACTGTGATAATTTTGACAATTAATCTGATAACTGAGGTGGCTACTAAGTAACTAACAGGTGGGTATAGTATATAGCGTGGATATGCAGGATCAAGAGGTGATTTATATCCTGGGTATCACAGACACCAGCACAAGATTTTTATCACGCTATTCAGAAAAGCATGCAATTTAAACACATATTAATTGTTTATTAGTGAAAGTTTTTATTTAATATTTTTGTACTTCAGTTGATTGCAGGTAACAGCAACTGCCAAAAGTAAAAGTGCGGATAAGGAGGGGATTACTGTGCATACGGGTTCTTTTCATTCCATTGTTTGTTTACATTACTGTGTAGAAACTTTTTAGTTTGATGTAGTCCAATTGTTGATTTTAGCTTATCTTGCTTGTGCTTTTGGTGTAAATTTTCCCCTAAATTGTCAAAACCAATTTTTTTTTTCTAGGAGTTTTATAGTTTTAAGTCTTATGTTTAAGTTTTTTTAAATTCATTTTGAGTTGATTTTTGTGCATAGTTTAAGGAAAGTGCCTAATTTCATTATTTTGCATGTGGATGTCTTTCAAACACTATTTATTGAAGAGACTATCCTTTTCCCATTGTATATTCTTGAAGTCTTTGTCAAAATTGGTTTACTCTATAAATGCGGGACGATTTCTGGGTTCTCAGTTCTGTTTCATTGGTCTATGTGTCTGTTTTCATGCCAGTACCATATTATTTTAATTAATATAGCTTATAATATAATTTGAAGTCAGGAAGTGTAATGCCTCCTGCTTTGTTCTTGCTCAAGACTGCTTTAGCTATTGCAGATCTTTTGTGAATTGTGTCTTATATATCTACAAAATTTGCTGCTTAAATTTTATACATGGAATTTTGATAGATTGTTAGTCTTAAATATGCATTAAATCTGAAGATGACTTTGCATGGTATAGATATTTTAATAATATTAATTCTTCTAATCCATAAATAATATGATACTTTTTAATTTGTGTTTTAAGTTTCTTTCATTAGTGTTTTATAGTTTTCAGTTTACTAACCCTGTATCTCCTTAGCAAAATTTATTCCTAAGTATTTTTTATGCTATTATAAGTGGAGTTTTTAAATGTCTTTTGCAGACAGTTCATTGTCAGTGTGTAGAAAAGCAACTGATTGCATGTTGACATTGTATTCTACAATTTTATTGAATTTGTTTCTTAGTTCTAACAATTTTTGGTGGAACCTTTTAGGGTTTTTTATATACAAGATCATGTCATTCGCCAACAGATAATTTTACTTCTTACTTTTTAAGTCAGAGGTCTTTTATTTCTTTTTTTACCTATTTGTTCTGGCTAAGATATCCAGTATTATACTGAATGGGAGTGGTACAGTGGGCATACTTGTCTTGTTCTTGATCTTAGAGAAAAAATTTTTAGCTTTTCACCATTGAATGTGATGTTAACTTTCTCATATATGTGCTTTATTATGTTGAGGTACATTTCTTCTATAACTAATTATCAAAGTATTTATCATGAAAGGATGTTGTATTTTGTCAAATCTTTTTTTCTTTATCTATTGAGATGATCATATGATTTTTATCCTTTATTTTGTTAATGTGGTATATCACATTTATAGATTTGCATATGTTGAATCACTCTGGGTCCCCAGGAATAAATACCACACTTGATCATTGCGTATTATCCTTTTAATGTGCTATTGAATTTGATGTGCTGGCTGAGTTTTGTGCATTTATGTTCATGAGGAATATTGGCTTGTAATTTTCTTTTCTTTTAATGTCCTTACTTGGCTTAGGTATGAGAGTAATCCTGGACTCATAAAATGAGTTTGGAAGTTTCCCTCATCATCAATTTTTGGGAAGAGTTTGAGAAGAATTGGTCTCAATTCTTATTAAAATGTTTGGTAAAATTCACCAAAGAAGCTGTTTGGTCCTGGGCTTCTCTATGCTGAGAGGTTTTTTAATCACTAGTTTAATCTCTATACTGCTGTTTTTTTTCCCCTCAAGTTTTCTATTTCTTCCTGATTCAGTCTTGGTAGGTTTCATGTTTCTAGGGATTTATCCATTTTTTCTAGGTTATCCCATCTGATGTCATTTACTTGCCCATAGCAGTCTCTTACAACACGTATTGCTGTATCTTCATCATTTTATCTTTAGAGTTATTATAAGTGTGCATAACTTACCTAATAAACATTTGCATTATTATGAAAACACACACACATACATTCATAAACTCACATATATAAATGTTTAAGTGTAGCTAAGAATCATGTGTATAAATTATTTCTTTATATTCAGTCCAGTTTCACAAACTCTGCACCAATAAAAAAAAAAATAGCTAGGTAACATAAATTATTTTTATTTGTACTTTATAAGTTGTTTAAAATTATTCCACATTTTATTTTACCTCACATTTTAGCAATAAATGTACTGTTTGGATTTGCCTACCTTCTTGAGAGAGAACCCAAATGCTTTTCTCATTATGTTACTAATAACATTCACTCCTTAGTCATTCTTTCCATTGTTTTAAATATAGTTCATTCTTCTTTTTAAGTTAGTTATGGTTGAATCCACTGTTGTTCTGATTTACTTAAACTAATTGTTTTCTAATTCTGCTACATAGCTTGATTTTTTTTTTACCTACATCTTTAGAAAGCTTCATCATGTCTTGTAGCTGTGCATGTCTATTCCTCTGATCTTACCCTAGTTTTGCTGGATTACATATTTAAGTAATTTTCTCAGAAATAGGTTTATTCAGAAGTAAATTTTATGTGTTCTTGTTACATAAAACTATATTTATATGGCTCTTGCACTTGAATAATAGTTTGTCTGAGTATAGAATTTCAGAATTTTGAATGTCTAACATCACTGCATTTGCTCAGTGTTGTAGCTATCTGTATGAGGCTAATTCTTTAGTAGGCGGTCCTTTTTTTTATCCTTGAAAAGGTTTGGGCCTTCAGTTCATTCTTGGGATTCACAGATATCACAATAATGTCTATTTATATGGGTCTTTTTTTGTTATCATTTTTCTTTTTTGATATTTGGCAACTTAAAAAAATTGGCACTACAGTGTCTCTT
>NW_011888851.1:379149-416269 GCF_000151845.1 Pteropus vampyrus
AATTAATATTATTATCCTGACAATTATTGTCAGTAAAATAATGTTTAAAAGAAGTTTATGAAGAATTACCAAAAAGACACATCTATATTTACTCGATCATTTTATTTCTGAGGAAATAAATCAAAAGAAAATAAACCTTTTTGCATTAAGATGTCCATTTTAACATTAATTTTAATAACAAATATTTTAAACAATATATCTAACTAGGATAAAATTATTGTACACCAACTTAATCAGTCCTTAAAATTAACATTATAATAACAATAGCTACATAAGATATTCATTTAATATAGTATAGAAAAATTATGTCAAGATTCTTATAGTAAAAAGTAAAATTATTCATTTATATGGTCAAGGGGTGAAAGGGACCTAACACAATATGAAATAATTGTTTTAAGATAGTTGAATTGCTGTGTTTCTTTTTACTTTTCATTATTACCATTATAATTAATATGTAAAAATCATGGAAAATATGACATAGAAAATTAGAAGTAAATAAGAAGTCAGTTTTACTATATAATACCCATGGAATACATAGCTATGGACACATTAATTGATACTAATTTGAAATCAAGTTTAGTCTACCGATTACTTTTATTAAGCTTTTGTTACATGTAGCTTTGTTTTACTAAGCTTTTATTATAACTAAATAGTAAAAAACAAAAACAAAAACAAAATGAAACAAAAATCTACCCCATAATTTTATTTTTAAAGGTGAGTTTTATGTCTTATTCAACTTTTTATGAGCTAATATCTAAAACAATGACTTAAACATGACATGTTCTTGATGAATATCTGTTGATTAAATCTGAGACTATAAAATTTTGACATCCTTCAAAAATTTAATTTTGTGTAGATAATACATGCACATGAATCAACTAATGGCAAAAGAATACACAATGAAAAAAATTCTCCCTCCCACCATCATCTACCAGCCATTTTTCTCTTCCTACATATATACTTTTCTTTTACACAATGATAGCCCTAATTACTAGACATAATTAACTATAGATTGACTTTTTAATTAACAATATATCTTGGAAATCTTACTATATCAATACAAACTTTACCTTCTTTATTTCCCTTTTATAACCATATAGCATTCCGTTATGTGACCAGATTATGAATCATATCTTGTCCTCATTCATAAGCACCTTTTTTTTTGTTTTTATTCTACTCAGTATTTCACAAGACTTTTCAGTTGCATTTGTTGTTCTGTTACAAGGCATCGAGCCAAAGTAAAATTTCTTATTTATTATTTTTTAAAGCATCCTCTCACACACTATATCGATTTATTAGGAAATCCTACTGGTTTTACCTTCAAAACACATTTAGAATCAAACAGCCTCCCATCATTTCCACAGAGCTATCATCATCTCTCACTTAGATTAATGTAATTGCCTCTTAAATGGTCTCTCGTTTTCAATACTTGCTTCCTTTGGAGTCTAGTCTCCAAACAATAAATTATAGAAATTATTTGTTTAAAATATAAGGTAGGACTTCTAGAATTGGCTAAGATAGAGTAAATACAGAATGCTTTATCCTTCCTAATAATAAATTAAAACTAATAAAATTAAAACTCTCCAGCAGAATAAATAAACAACCATCTTTAGACTCTGAAAAAATAAGTAGCAGCAGGTAGAATGAAGGAAAATCAAAACTCAAAGGAGGACCTGTATGGGAGTGAGGTCTTTGTTTTATTGTTTTTCTCATCAATTTGGCCTAGACTATAGAGCAGACTGAATCTTGAAACTGTGTAGCAGGAACAGACAGCAAAAGCTCAAAGAAAATATCTCTTCTTTTAGTGCAGAAAGTAGGGAAGGGGATCACTATGGGACAGAGAACAAGGAAAGAAATTCTCATGTTTCTATTTTCTCTTTTTATTCTCCTAGCCCTGCCCCAAATCAAGTCTCAGTTATGAACCTACATTCCTGTGGTAGTAACAATCAGCAGTGACAGCAGTGGTGGTGGCATCAGTGGACTTATGGGCACCTAAAACTCTCAAAAAAAAATATAATAAATAATAAATAATAAATTTAAAAAAAACAAAAAACTGTTTCTTAACATAGAAATAAAAAAGAGGCCTTTGTCATATGAAAAATGTGAACAAACTTTCTTTTTCATCTTTTTTTTTCTTTTGTTACTTTGTTCCAAGCTGGGCCCAGTTAAAGAAATTGCAAAATTAATGATGTTAATACTCTGGCATAATAATCAGAATGCCAAAACTGAGGCTACCAATACTCAGAGAATATGGGGTAATCATGAAGAGGATGAAGGTAGAAAAAGCAATTCTTTAAATCTGTACATGGAATCCATGGCTTAAATTGTGCATATATGAAACTGACCTTAATTAATATACCAAATGCTTGAAAACTTATCAATGAAGTAAATGACCTTCCAGGTGACAAATTAGTATCTGGTTGGTAAACATGTTGGGTGGACTAGAATATGACTACTAAGGCTTTGGCAATTGGAACTATATTGAAAAATGGAACTATTGTTAATAGAAGTTGGGTCATAATATTTAATCTGAACCTAACCAAGTTGATTTTATGCTAAAACAAACAAAAGAAAACAAAATTCTCCGGAGGATTTTAATAAGATCCAGAATCTCATATTTACCTTTCTCCCTTCCCCCTTTCCCTCTGGTAACTGCTAAACTGTTGTCTGTGTCTATGAGTTTTTATTTGTCTTGATCATTTGTTGCTTTCAGTTTTATATCCCAAATATAAGTGAAATCAAATCTTGAAATGCCTGGAAATGTAAAGCTGTCAGAAAAGAACCAGATATTACAAAGAAGAAACCACTGAAAAATTTGGACTTAAAAATAACAACCCTAAATTAAAAAAAAAAAAAAAAAAAGTTGCCAAAAATCAAATTACAGATAAGAGAATCACAGAACTTGAAGGTAGACTAATAGATTTTATTCAATTTGGATGAGAGAAAATAAAATTTGAATATATAAAACTACCCAAAGGACCTATGCCACAATATCACAAGGTGTCACTAGAGTCTCAGAAAGTGAGGAAGAAGAGATTAATGAAAAAAATAATGTTTGAAAAAATAAAGGCTACTTTCCAGATTTGGTAAAAGACATACATTTATAGATTTAAGAAATTCAGAAAAACCTGAACAAGATAAACTCAAAGAAAACCACATACATACACATCTTAAATTGCTGAAAACCAATGATAAAGGTAAAACTTTTAGGCCGGTGGAGAAAAATTACCTATTACATAAGAATGAGAAGACAGAGTAACAAAATTTTTGAAAGTGTTAAAAAAAGATGACAGATTTCTATGCATAGTAAAAAATTCATAAGAATAATAGAAAAATAAAGGAATTCTCAGGTAAAAGAAAACCGCAGAATTTTGCTTTTAGACTTGCTCTCAAAGAAATGCTAAAGAAAATTCTTTAAACAGAAGAGAAATGGAAGCAGAAAATATGGAATCTTGGGAATGATAAAAGAACAATAAAAATAGTAAACAACTAGGTAAATAAAATTTTGCAACTATGTTGTTTATAATATATGTAAGTGTTGAAAGCAAATTATATATACATAAATAAATAAATAAATAAATGAAATATATAA
The DNA here is from genome assembly GCF_000151845.1 of Pteropus vampyrus. NCBI lineage: Eukaryota > Metazoa > Chordata > Mammalia > Chiroptera > Pteropodidae > Pteropus > Pteropus vampyrus. The sequence continues at coordinate 382,742 of NW_011888851.1, forward strand.
ATAAAATTGTTTGAGGAGGTTTTCAAATATGAAGATGCAATACATATGATAACCACTCTATACAGGAGGGGGAATGGTAAATGGGGTTAAGATATCAACCTTTTATTTAAAGTGATAAAATAGTAATTCTATGTAGATTGTGAAAAGTTATGTTTATATATTGTAATTTCCAGAGATATCTCACCCAAGTATACTAAAATATATAGTTGAAAGCTGAAAGATAAATTAGAATGAATCATTACGAATATTTACATAATCTAAGGAAAAGAATGAAAGTGGCAATAGAGAAACAATGTCAAAAAAAAAGGAAAAGAAAAAGAAAAAAGAGAGGATAAACAGAAATCTAATAATAAAAAGATCAACCTAAATCCAACTATATCAATCATTACATTAAATGTGAATGGGGGAGCATTTGATTGAGATCTTGCTCCCTGGCATATTTCATCAGTTTGGCTCACATAAACTCATAAAAATTTCCTACAGGTTTGGACATTTACTTGGCAAAGCATGGCAGGATTCCAAAGAAGTCCACCTGGGGCCACTCTGTGGACCTGAACCTGGTGCTAGGGACAAGCAAGGGTCCATTGTGTCTCTCTGGCTTCCCACTTGGCTTTGAGTAAACTTGGGTGACTTTCTATCAGAATTAGAGCCTCCTTGCTTTAAGTAGCAGGCCGTGACTTTATTTGAGCTTTTCTTAGAAAATCTCAAGGTGAACAGGGTTGCGATAACCCAGGGAAAGGGGAAAAAACAAACAAACAAAAAAACAAAAAATGAGTTACTACTTTTAATTTCAGCCTTTTAATTGGAATGCTTACTGAGAGTCTGAACAAAATCTTTACTGGTTAAATGAGAGACTGAACTCTATAGCTCCGAAAGAAAAAGAACACTTACTTCCCCAACCCAAACAGCCAATGGATTGATAATAGTTGATAGTCATTCAGAACTAAATCTAGAGTGGCAGAAATGGGTGCCAGGAGTTGTCGTGTGCAGAAACACCGATCCCAGAGATGCCAGCAGGAGCCTAGGAAAAAAGGCCCATGGTACCCTGGAAGGGGTACACCTGAGAGAGAGAATGGAGAGAGGGGTCCATGCTTTGGAACGTGTTCTTAGGTGACTAAGAATCTTGGAGAGATTGCCTGAGGAAAATTTTCTTTAGGACTTAAAGCAGTCTTCTAGGGATATCTACCATATCAGCTTGTCTGGAGACAAGCACATAAGGGCTATTTTGTTGTTGTTGTTTTGTTGTTTTTTTTGCCCTAGAATTTTATTCAGACTCTACAGATCTCAAAATTAACATGGGAAATTGTGCCTCCCAGGCCAACAAGGCCTACCACAGTCAGCCTCCCATTTACAATGAAGATGGCCAAAATGAGGATCCTTTGATACTTTTAAATTAATTTGTGTGTGTACAATTAGAAAAAGCCAACTGTAAAATTAAGCAATTAGGCAGAATGAATGGGGGGTAAAAAACTATTAGAAACTATCTCAGAACATAAAAAGGCTTCTCCTCTAAGCTAAAATGAAACTATGTAAAAGGATTTAGACAAATGGAGACATCTATGATGTAGTTTAGGTGTCAACCTAATTCTTTAAGGTATTTATTTTAAAAGAGAGAAAGTCATTTGGAACTTGACTTGTCAAGGACAGATAGAAATTGTAAATATCTCTAAAACAAAATTTGAATCCAACAGTTCTCTGTTTGTCTGTGTATGTCTACATATGTATATTGTAAATGTAAGATAACTTTCTACCTCCAGATGTTATTGTTAAAATTAATTTAAAGGCAAGCACTTATAAAGACTGGGTATTCCAAAACTCTCAGAAATATAGAAGCTAACTCAAATGCTTTTCAAGTTCATATGATCAAAGATTAATCTTTAGTAAATAAAAGCTAGCTTAAATTCATTGGTTTAAGTAAAATAAATATTTTTTATTTGTCTGGATTTTATAAAAATAAGTTCATGCTAATAATTGACTTTTTACATCTATGAAAAATGTTTGCAGAAGTTATAAAATTTCCAAGTTAAAGAATGTTAATTGATTACTTTTTAGTTTTCATTATATGTTGAAATTTTAAGGGTTAAAAAAAAAATCACTATATGTAGAAATAACTGCAGTGTTTCAGAAGGGCCTCTGGAGTACCTCAAAGACTTTTTATGTTAAATTTCATGGGAAGCATTGCAAAATAAATGATGAAAAACTTCTAGGGTGTATCATAGGTAAACAATGGTTGTAAGTTAAACAAATAGTCCAGGCCATGGGAACGAACCCAAGGATGGCCACATGGTTCTTCCCTGCTCCCTGGCTCCCCATTTTTTTTTTTTTTAATTTCTTCACATATCACAGTACATTTAAGCTGGACTGAGATGAAGAAACTTATGAGCTGACATTGTTGAAAGGAGATATCTTACACTATTTCTAGTGTTTGATAGAGTCACTTCAAGAAAATGCCAAAAAGTTATCCACTTCCTTTCACAGCAAGCTTCCAGGAGACAAAGACTTTAAAGATCATTGAAAGCCACCTGGAGATTTTCTGGTTTTTTTTTTTTTGGAAAGGACATCAAATAAAAGACTCTCCAATCTCATTGAAAGGATCCTTATCAGGTGAATAGACACTTACCTCTCTCTAAGGACATCAAAGACTCAAGGATGAGAAGCCACTGATACCAGAGGTAGATCCTATCCTAAGACATCGACAAGGCTTGTATACCTGTGAATTAATATTGAACTCAGAATCCATTTTGTTTGATAGTTTTCACCTATTTGCTAATGATATTAGTCATAATAATAGTTACATTTTTCTTTGAATTTTTCTATACAGTCCAACCGTTTATGATTACTGAACACATATTAGATAACTGTTAACACTGTTTTCATGGCTTATTTAGATCTTATACTAGATGCCAAGTGAAACAGAAGGCAAAACTCAGATCATGATAGTTCATAGGATAGAAATGATCCAGAATTCTTTTTCACAATGAGGGCCATAACATCTGATAGCCTTCCATTTTCTTGTTTTTCCCTTTTTGGGAAAAATTTGGCTTTAACTCAGATTCCATAGTTACAGTTTACTCCATCCCATTGTAAACAAGACAATGTTGATACTGAGGCTTTCTAGGAATGAGCCTTTGTAGGACTGTGAGACCACACTATCTGACCAAAAGATTGGTCATTAATGCATCCATGGGATTGATTTATGACAAAAAGGGGGATCTGTGACCAAAAAAAAAAAAAAAAAGAAAAAGAAAAAGAAAAAGAAAAAAGAAATGAAAAGAAAAAAAGAGGGGGTTATTCTATGGAAATTAACCTCACAAGGTGATCTGATCATAAATTTCTAACTGGGAAGGTCATGGTGGGTAGTCTTGTACCAGGTCTGGAACTTCTTTAGTGAAAGTTGTTAAGCAAGCCCTGTCCATATTTCTGTGCATCTAGGTTAACACACCTTTGAACTAAACTATTTCTTGTGGGTGGCTACAAGAAAGCACATAATCTTGTTAACTATCTTGTAATCCAATCCTTGCTTTGCTTTTTTCCTCCTTCATGTAATCTTTCTTACATTCCCTCCTTATTTTCAAATGCATGCAAGATGCCACAAAACTTATTCTCCAGAGCATCTGAGATCTTGCTCCCAGGCATATGTCTTCAGTTTGGCTCAAATGAGCACTTATAAAAATTTTTTTTTAAATGTAAATGGCTTAAGCCACCAAATAAAACTTAATTCTTATGTCAGATTGGATTAAAACAATAAGAACTTTACAAGAACCACACTTTAAATATAATTGTATAAAGAAGTTTTAAAAACATGGTAATGATAATCAAAAGAGGACAGTTTATAGCATTGACTGCTTATCTTAGAAAGAAAATATAACTCAAATCAATAATCTAAGTTTTCACATTAAGAACCTAGAAAATAAAGAGAAAATAAACCCAATATAAGTGGAAGGAATGAAATAATGAAGATAAGGTTCAAAATAACTGAAATTAAAAGCAGAAAAACAATATATAAGATAAATGGAACTACAAGTTGGCTCTTTGAAAGACTGGTATTTTGATAACGTTGATAAACTTTTATTCCACATTAACCAAAAGAGAGATAGAAATATAGAGAGAGTACAAAAAATACCAACATTAGTAACTAAAAAGAGATATCTCTACAGAATTCACAGCCATGAAATGTATAATAAAAATATTTTTAAAAAGAATAATAAAAAATACTATGAACAATTCTATGCTTATAAATTTAACAACTTGAGTAGATGTACCAATTCCTTGGGGGTGGGGAGCGGGGAACTACACAAAAAGAAATAGATACCTTCAATAGCCATCTATCTGTAAAATCAACTAGGATTAAGGTTAAACATCTTCGAAGAAAATTACAAGGCCAGATCATTTTGCTGGAATATTTTAACAAATATTTAAGAAAGAAATTATACTAGTCTTAACAGAATCTTTTCCAGAGGAGGGGATACTTCTCAGTTTGTTTTTGAGGGTAGCATTCTTGGGATATCAAAAACAGACAAAGACATTACAACAAATGAAAACTGCAAAACAATATACCTCATTAATATAGATGTAAAAAAATCAACCAAATTTAGCTCTTTGGATCTAGCATGAATGCAAAGATACTTCAACATTTAAAAACCAACTAATTAATCTTTCCTAGTAGACTAAAGGAGAAAAACAACATGATCCCAACAATAGATGCAGATAAACCATTTGAGACAATTCAACCTTTATTCATTAAAATATTAACCTCTCAGCAATTTAGGAATCAAAGTGAACTTCTTTAGAATGATGAAGATCACCTACAAAAATCTTACAATTGAAATCATATTTAAAGATGTTAATGGTAGTATCAAAAAGCTAACAAAAAATAATGGCAAAGTATATTGTTATAATATTGGTTGTGAAGTAAATTTTCAGATGAGAATTAATAAACACAAAACAATATAAAAACTGTTCTACAAAAGACAAAGGTAATAGGTGGCAAATTAGAAAAAAATGCAATGTCTAAAATTGGCAATAATATCATATCAAAAATATACAACAAAATTATCCAAATCAATTAACCATGGCTAAATATTAATGCTAGTCACAGAAGGGAATGTTTGCTTAACTAATACATATAAGACATGAGTCCTAACTTCATCACTAATTTGAAAAATTAAAATGAAAACAATAAAATATTACTTTATATTCATCAGATTGACATACTTGAATGTTGATTAATACAAAGTGCTGTGAAAAACATAAGGGCACAACTTTATGCAATCAACCTGGAGAGCAACAGAAAATACTTAAGGCCATGATGTGTGTAGACATACCCTAAGATCCAGAAATCCCACATTTTGGCAGATAACTCAGGGAGCAAAAATTCTCACACAAGATTATAAGAGGACTAATTTTTTTATCCTAAATGAATGAATAATCTATTAATCAGTGAATTTATTCTATTTACACTTAAACTATTTACATTTGTTTTGATTACTGATTAGGTAAAATATATATCTCTATTATTTTATCTTACTTTTTGTCACTTTTACAATATAATTTTTTACTTCTTCATTTTTTAATCCCTTCTACTGAAATAAATTGTCTACCTGCTCTTTTTGCTTTTCTTTTATTGATTTGGGAATTATATATTCTTTATTATTTCAGCACTTATTCTTATAATGTATACACTGTATTCAACTAAGTCTAAAGCTACTTCAGTATCCCTCCTCTGCTTTAGCACATTTCAAAAAACAAAGAAGTAAAAGAACCAAATCTCTCATGTAGGTTGGTATTAATTAAAATGATGCCTTGCTTATAAACTTCCTGTTACTGATCAATATAATTGTTTTTTTTTTTTTCTTATTTGCAGCCAAAGTGTTTGACAATTTATTTGCTTACTATTGCTTTTGTGTTCATCTTTGTCTTTCTGGGTTTAATGCTTTCTAAGTAAAGTACAAATTTATCTGTTTTTTGAGTGAGGGTCTTGATATATTTTTTAGACCTTTTTTCTCCTCTACTCTTCTTCAATACTTATTTCTGAGAATCTACTACCTATAAAGTCTATGCTAGCTTCACTGAGCTTAGAGTTTACTGGGAGGAGCACTGTATATTTACTTAACTTCCTTCCACTAAGCTTTGAACTCTTAAAGGAAGTATATCTGACTCTAGTATCATACCTGGCTACCAGCTGCAACTGTATTAGCTCAGAAGGTTACTGCTCTAGCCACAAGATCCTTCTCTGTTTGTGGCACCTGAGAATTTCGCTTTCATTAGTTCTTTTGCACCTAACTATGCTTTTACTATTTAGTTTATGATAGTCTATCCAACATTTTCAAAAGTTTATGGCAAAAGTGGGAGGTCCACATTGAATGAGAACATCATTTTTCCAGAACAAAAATTACATATGATTCTAAGACCAAGCCATTCCTTTCTCATCTCTGCTGTAATGATAAGCTGATGATTTCCATGTTCCTTTGGAATTCACATGATATAAAATAAAGTTATATATTACCCTTTTCTAACAACATTAACTAAATATAAAATAAAATGTTTTATGCATTTCTGTAGTTCCATCTTACATAACGCTTTTTTTTCTGGCTGATTTGAAAAATGAATAAAAAATGTCTGTTGTTCAATTTAAAGAGCTACATCTTTTTAATCAATGGACTCTTTATCTGTCAGATTACTTTATGGCGTTTAAAATACACTTCGTAAATATGGATTTGGTACTATTTTCTCTGATCTCAGTTGAACTAGATTGCTAATAGGTATTATTCTAGGTCCTACTTAATTAAGAGCTTCTTCTTCTTTTTCTATTTTTTGAGTCTTAAAATTTTTAGTGATCTATTCTTTTGTATGTCCTATTTCTCTTTCAGAAAACGGAAGTGGCACACATGATACATAAGAGTGCTTTGGAGAGCAGTTAAATCAAAGAATTGACAGAAATTTAGTTTTCTGTTCATTCAAAAGTGATTACTGAGTGCCAACGTTGTAACATTTACTGAGCTAGTAATGAGGTGCACCCATAATCAAAAGTGAGGGGTTAATGATATAGTGTACTAGAGGTTAGAATTAGATACACTATGAGAAGAAAAGGCAGAGCATTTCATTCAGACCCAAGTGACAGGGAAATCTTATAACAGCAGATGATGCTTGCAATAAAACTTGGAAGATAAATAGAAATTTTCAGCATAAGAAAGCAACATGTACGAAATATCAAAGAGTGAGTAAACATGACGTGTAAGAGAAACATGAGCGTCTTGGTATATAATTGAATCACATTATAAGTTAAAACTTGGCTCATTCTGAGTTTCAATGAGCTTCCACGTGTAAGCAATTATCAGATCTCGAATGACTTTGTTTCTCTACTAAGGAAGTTGAATCTCCTTTAAAAAGTAATGGAGAGGTATAGATAGGTGCTAACAAAGTAAATAACCTGACTAGATTTAGAGAAACACAGAATATCGAGGGCAAAAAGTCTATGAAAGATTCTTGTAACTCAGTACTAAGTAGCTCTACTGCTCCTTAGTTTTTGTTTTTCTGCTCATGTTTGTTTGTTTGTTTTGCCTATTAATTCTCCAAAGTAATCTGAGTCAATATGCACGCATAATTCTGCAGGTACATTTATTTCAACAGTATTGACTATGTCCTACGATGTACAATGTGCTAAACCCTAGAAATACTATCATAAATAAGACAAGTTTTCTGCCTTTTCTAGTTCACTACACTACTGGGAGAAAGTAGTCCTTTTACAAATTATGCATATATATATATATATATATAGAGAGAGAGAGAGAGAGAGATGAGAGAGGGGGCGGGGTTGGGATCATAAACCAGCTGACTTAGAATATATTTCCTACAGGAAATAAAATTGCAAGATTAACAAAATTGCAAAAATGCTTAACTCCTCTTAAGCTAGTATTAGTTATTGCTCCAGCTAAAGAGGACTAAATATTCCAAAAGTCTTAGATCTTATTCGTCATTAAGATTTACTGTCCGCTAGTATGCGTTGTGATGAGGAAAAGCTTTAACTCAGACATTTCTCTTAAATTCTGCTCTTCATTTCCTCCCCATTGTCTCTAGTCTCTCACAAAACCTCACTTAAACTTTGATAATTACCTCACCCCAGGACAATCAATCTTCCATATTGCTGCTAGAGGGATCTTTCCAAAAGATATATTTGCTCTTATGATTCCCTTGCTAAGATAAAATAAAACAACAAAAGTATTTGGTAGTCTTCTGCCTTCAGGGAGAAGTCCAAAACTCTAAGCAGGACATACAACACCTCTCACTAAGTAATGGTAGCTGGCCTCATCAGCTTTCCTGCTGCCTTTTTTCCCTTACTCACAAATTCTTAAATATTTTCTTTTTTTTTTCTAATGTGTCTTTGTTTATAAAGCCTCCCTCTCTATTTTGAAGGCAGAAGTAGAGAGGCATCTGAATTACAGTGCTTTTCACTTTTCATGAAATTGCTTAAATGTTGTTTTCTCTTCTAGAGTGAATAATTAAAGGTGAGGAATGTATTTTATTCATCTTTGAGTCCTCTTACTTGGCCCAGTTCCTGGCTCAGTTGTCATGTTGAAAGTATGCAATACATTTTAAAGTGAATTAAAGAAAAATAAATTAACGCAGAGTTGAGAACAAGATCTAGAAGTTAAATAATGTAATAAATCATGAAAAAAAACACATTCTTTTGGAAAGCAGAGATGTTAAGAATATTCCTGTAGAATACCTCTGCACTTAAATAATCAGCATTTGCCTTTGGACCCTTCAAAGTTAATCAGGATTTTTTTTTTTTTGCAAGTCCATTAAATGATTTTTAGAAAAAATTTAACAAAATATACCAAGTAAATAAAGTTTTATGTATAGTAACCATACTATTAGGCTTTTACAAAGTGTCAATTTAATTCAAGTCAAAGTACTGGATGTTTGCATAGCTAATCTTTTCTTTATTTGAATTCAGAATATATCAGTTCATGTATTTTATTATTTTTAATATGACATCAAGACACTCCAGGGTACATTTTATTATTCCATTTATTCAGGCCTAGGGTACATTATGAACTACAAACCTAAAGGCTAAGTGCTTTAACCACTCAAATCATGTATTAGTGGATCAATAAAACACACCCTGGAGTACCTTAATCCTATTATATGTCTCCTACTTCTTATTAAAAGGGAAAAAAAGCAATTAATCTCAAACAAAACTAATACTTTAAAATCACATCACTCCACTGTTACATATTTCATACAGGGTATAAATGAAAAACAATGGCAGTTTCTTATTAGAACATTATTACTAGAGAAATGAATTATGCAGTCCATCTATGGAAATAATAAGTATTTCTGCTCTAAAAGCTTTTATGCTTTTCTATAGATTGACAGCCCAAGTCTTTGTGAAGTATAATATATTTAGATCTGGTGTTTCCTTATATAGTGGCAATCCAAAACAAAGGAATTGACAATGGAGTGTTGCATAGAATTAAATATATCAGATAAACTGTTATTTGACCTACACTTCAGACAATTTTACATTAAATTACAATAGCTTTCATCAACTACAGTTTCTTATTATAGCTTTTCCCTCTGTCCTGTGTTTAGTTCTGAGATTTTCCTTTGTCACTAGATTTATCACACCCAGCCTATCAATTTTCATGTTTTAGATGCTCAACAAATATACAGTTTAAATGAAGAAATAGTTGTATTACTAAACAACCCAAAATTCCATTTGGAAGCAATTGAACTATAAAAGAAATTAAATATGTTTACAACACACATATATATAATATTAATCAATTATCATCATAAAATTACAATAAAAAACAAGAGAAGGCAATGATTATTTATATAACCTCTATGGTAACAGTATTTTCATATGTTAGCTCATCTAATTTTCACAGTAAAACTAAGCACAAAGCCTTATTATATCTTCATAAGTGATGAGGAGTCTGAGGCCAAATAATGTTAAGAATATTGTTCATCCTAGTACCTAATAGTACTAAGATTAAAGAGGAAATGGATCTGAAATGTGTGTGATTTAAAACTCATTTTTATTTTCACTATAACATTTCTAATGTGTTCAGTCTTGTAAACTTTAACAAAACTGACCCAGCTTTAATTATTCAAACATAAGTCTGGGACTGACCACGCTGTGAGCATTTATCATGATTGCGTAGTGCTATTCATGGAAGTGTAACAGACCAGACTAAATCTATACCACTCTTGTTATATGCACCTCATATTGAATTTTTAGAGTCCTTATTTTTTTTTCCCATATGTGTAATAAAAACTCAATTGTTTAAACTTTGGATAAGTAGATAAATGATATCTTAGAGTAGATAAAAGAAGAAATGTATAATATGTCTGTGTATTTTTAGACTAAATATTGATTATAGAAAAAAAACTACCATTACAAAAGAAAATAGTGTTTTTGAAGTAATAGAGTTCTCGGTCGTGTGTGGAGTTAATTAAATATAGTAGAGGAGATGTGACTAGCTGAGAAACTCATAGTGAGAGAGTCAATAAATAAGACATGAACTATGCTTTTTAGTGGGTGACAACCATTGAGCAACATCAAAGCTGTTAAAGTTCCTTATTCTGCTACTCTTCTGCCCCACTCCTGCTGACCTTTTTAACACTTCATTATTAATTTTTTTCCAGTGATGTCTACACATTGACAGCTACTGGAGTATATACCTGCAACTTTTATTCATACATTCAACAAATACAGTGAGTGTTTAGTTGGTTTCAAATATCATGTTATGTTTGATGACATACAAATTTCAGAACCCTACCATTGAGGACCTATGTTAAGATGTTTCTACTTGCTTTTCTGTGGAAAAGGTAGAAAAGATACAGAAAAGAATACATATCAAAAATGAGATGCATTTGGTTCTAGTGCAGAATTCAGCACTGTTAGGTGAGCATAACAATATGTTGAAGGCAGGTTACAGTGTTTAAATTTTATGCAGAAGATTTAATTTAACCTATTGAAACACTGAAGGAGCTTAATCTCTACAATAGTGTACTGAAAGTGATGGTGTAGTAACTGCACACAATATAATATATCCAGCACTTAGATAACTTTATTGTATATCTAATAGGTGCCAGCCACAGTACTATAAACAGACTTTACAGTCACTTAAAAGGAATTATATTATTTGATGAGTTAAGTAACAACACCAGTTACCACTTTTTATATACTTACTATTAGAGAGCAAAATATTGGATTGGCTTTCTATGTATTACATTCTTTACAATTATCTTACAATTGTAAATATATACTATTTACATTCTTTACAATTATCTTAAAATTGTAAATATATACTATTTCTTTCATTTTTATAAAAAAATAAAACAAATTAATCTGTTAAACAAATTGCCAAGCTAAGACTAGAAATAAGGCATTTCTGGTTCTACAGATGACCTTCAAGAAGAAAATAGAGCATGCCTTCATATTTTGTGGAGTTTTCTTTTTAATGGTGTGCTATGGAAGGCTCATTACTCATAATAGTATAAACTATAATTAAAAGTTACTAAAAATAAAACTAATTTAGTAGTGTAGACATAAATTAATAAAGACTACTCTGCTTGTGAGGTAACAGTTTTGTTTTTTTAATTAAGACTATTGTTTCATTCACAGAAAGATTGAGGGAAAGGTACAGAGATTTCTCAAATGCCTTCTGCCCCAATAAATACATAGCCTCTCCTATTAGCAATATCCTCCAGTAGAGTGGTGTATTTGTTACAATTGGTGAACACTGACATGTTATTATCACCCAACTCCATAGTTTATTAGTGTTAACTCTTGGTAGTGTACATTCCATGGATTTGGGCAAATGTATAATGACACATATCTATCAGTATGGTATCATACAGAATATTTTCACTGCCTTGAAAATCCCTTGTGCTTTGCCTATTCATCCCTACCTGCCCCAACTCCTGACAATTACTTATCTTTGACTCTCTCCATTGTTTTGCCTTTTCCAGAACATCATGCACTTGGAATCATATAGTATGTAGTCTTGTCAGGTTTGCTTCTTTCACTTAGAAATATACATTTAAGTTTCCTCCATGTCTTTTTATGGCTTGATAACTTATTTTTACTGCTGAGTAATATTGCATTATCTAGATATACCACAGTTTATTTATCCATTCATCTACTGAAGGAAAACTTAGTTGCTTCAAAGTTTTTAGCAATTATGCATAAAGTTGCTATAAACATCCATTACAAGTTTGTGTGCGTACATAGATGTTAAACTCATTTGAGTAAATACCAAGAAATGCAATTGCTGGATTACATGTAAAGAGTACATTTAGTTTTGCAAGAAACCACCAGTCTGTCTTCCAAAAGTGGCTATACTATTCTGCACTTCACCAGAAATGAATGAGAATTCCTCTTGTTCCACATTCTTTCCAGTGTTTGGTACTGTTAGTGTTTTGGATTATGGCCATTCTAATAAATTTGTGTTCTAATAAAGTATTTTATTTTAATTTGCATTTTATGATGATATATGATGTGAAGCATCTTCTCCTATGTTTATTATGTCATCTGTCTATATTCTTTGGTGAGGTATCTGTTAATGTCTTTGGTCATTTTTTTAATTGAATTGTTTGTTTTATTGTTGAGTTTTAAGAGTTCCTTGTTTTGTTTTGCTTTGGTAGAATTTACCAGTCTTTTATCAGATGCACCTTTTGCAAATATTTTCTACTAGTCTATGGCTTTTCTTCTTAATGTCTTGATATTGTCATTTGCAGGACATTATTTTTAATTTTAATGATACACAAATTGTCAATTAATTATTTCACAGATTGTGTCTTTAGTGTTGTATCTAAAAAGTCATTATCATACCCAAGGATATCTAGATTTTTCTCCTACATTTTCTTCTAGGAATTTTTTAGCTTTGCATTTAAATTTAAGTCTGTAATTCACTTTGATTTAATTTTGCGAAGGATGTAATGTCTATGTCTAGATTTTTTTTTTTTTTGCATGTGGCTATTCAGTTGTTCCAGCATCATTTGTGAAAATTCTCTTTGCTTTGTTGTATTGTCTTTGCTTCTTTTCACAAGTCAGTTGACTACATTTATGTAGATCTCCTTCTTGTCTTTCTATTTTCTTGCACTGATTTATTTGTCTGTTCTTTCACTGAAATCACAGTTTCTTGTTTATGTTGATTCACAGTGAGTCTTGAAGTTGGGTATTGTCAATTCTCCGACTTTGTTCTCCTTCAATACTCTTGTTGTCTACTCTGGGTCTTTTACCTCTCTATATAAGCATTAAAATAAGTTTCTCAATATCCACAAAATAATTTGCTGGAACTTTTATTGAAATTGCATTCAATCTATAGATCAAGTTGAGAACTGACATCATAAAATATTGAGTCTTCCTATCTATGCACATGGAACATTTCTCCATTTTTTTATTTAGTGTTTTTTGTTTTGTTTTGTTTGCCAGAGTTTTGTAGTTTTCCTCAAAAAGATCTGGTGCACATATTAGATTTATATCTACATATTTCTCTTTACTTTGGTGCTAAATGTACGTGGTATTGAATCTTTAATTTTAAATGTTACTTGTTAAATATCGTTATACAGGAAAATGACTAACTTTTAATTATTAACCTTGTATAGTGAAACCTTAATGTAATCACTTATCAGTTCCAGGAGTTTTTTTGTTTTGTTTGTTTTTTTCAATGACATTTTCCAGATTTTATACATAGACAATTATGTCATGAACAAATCATTTTTTAAATTTTACTAAATTTCTTAGGGTGACATTGATTAATAAAACTATGTTTCATGGGTACAATTCTATAATATACCATCTGTATATTGCATTGTGTGTTCACTGCCCAAAGTCAAAACTCCTTCTTTCACCATATATTTGACCCCCTTTACCCTCTTCTACCTCTCCGCACCCAGTACTCCTCCAGTAAACACCATACTGTTGTTTTGTGTTTATCAGTTGTTTTTTTGTTTCTTTGTTTTGTTGTTCATTTGTTGCTTTTTGTTTTATATTCCACTTAAGAGTGAATATCATGAGAATATCATGCTAAGTCAAGTAAGACAATGTGAAAAAAGACAAGAGCAAATCAGTTTTATTTCTCCTTTCCCAATTTGTATATCGTTTACTTTATATTTTTTGTTCGTTTTACTGTACTAGAACTTTTAGTATTATGCTAAAAGAGAGTGGTAAGAAGGCACGTTCTTTCCTTGTACCTGATCTTTGTGGGAAAGCTTCAAGTTTCTTACCATTAAGTATGATGCAAGCTGCAGTTTGTTTTTTGGGTTTTTTTGTGTGTGTTACTTTATAATTTGAGGAAGTTCCCTTCTGCTCTTAGTTTACTATCTGTATGATAAATTAGTGTTAAATCTTTTCAAGTGCTTTTTCTGTATCTATTGATACAATTATATGATTTTTCTTTCCTTAACCTGTTGATGTGATAGATTACATTAAATTTTGAATGTTGAAACAAATTTGCAGACCTGAGGTAAATCTCATTTGGTATAATTCTTTTTATACATTGTCGGATTCAAAGTATTTGCTAATACTTTGGGAATTTTCGCGTCTATATTCATGAGAGACATCCTATGTAATTTTTTTTTTCTTTTAATGTCTACCTTGTTTTACTATTAAGGTAATGTTGGTTTTATAAAATAGATTATAAAGTATTCTCGCTGAATCTCTCCTCAGAAAGAAATCGTTTAACATACAACTTCTTCCTTCAATGTTTGGTAGAATTTGCCAGATAACTTACCTATGCTTTGTTCTTTGTGTTTTGGAAGGTTATTAATTATTGATTCAATTTCTTTAATAAATACAGCCTTATTCAGATCATCTATATCTTCTTGTGTAAGTTTTGGTGTACTGTGTCTCTCAAAGATTGGGTCAATTTAGTCTGTTATAAAATTTGTGAGTATAGAGGTGTTCATGTTATTCTTCTTTTATACTTTTAATATCTGTGGGAGTTTAATATGTCCCCTCTTTCATTTCTGATATTAGTAATTTGTGCCTTCTCTCTCTCTCTTTTTATTATCTTGGATAGAGGTTTATTCTTATTGATCTTTTCAAAGAACTCATTATTGGTTTCATTAATTTTCTGTATTGATTTTCTGTTTTTAATTTTATTGATTTCGGTTCTAATATTATTTCTTTCCTTCTGATTACTTTGGATTTTAATTGCTTTTTTCCCCCTAGTTTCCTAAAGTGGAAACTTAGATTATTGATTTTAAATATTTCTTCATTTCTAATATGTATATTCAGTGCTATATTTATTTCTAAGTACTGCTTTCCAAACACATTCGGATAAGTTGTATTTTTATTTTCATTTAGTTTAAATATTTTAAAATTTTTCTTAAAATGTCTTTCTTAACCCAAGTGTTAGTTAGAAATGCTTTATTTAATCTCCATGTATTTGGAGTTTTCTAGTTCTTTGTTTTCGATATCTAGTTTAATTACTTTGTGATCTGAAAGCAGACATTTTATAATTTTTATTCATTTAACTTTGTTAAGGTATGTATTATGACATAGAAAGTGGTCTATCTTGGTGAATGTTCCATGCGAGCTTGGGAAGAATGTGTATTCCTCTGCCATTGGATAAAGTAGTGTATACATGGCAATTATATCCAGTTTATCGTTAGTGCTGTTAGGTCCAACAGCGTTCTTATAAATTTTCTGTCTGCTGAATCCATCCAATTTTGATAAAGTGGTGCTGAAGTGTCTACATTTAATAGTTAATTCATTTATTTCTCTTTGCAATTCAGGTAGTGTTTTCCTCACATAGTTCAATGCTTTGTTGTTAGGTCCATATACATTAAAGATTGTTATTCTTGGAGAAATAATCCCTTCATTATTATTTAATGTCTTTCTTTATTCCTGATAATTTTCTTTTCTTTGAAGACTATTGTGTCTGAAATTAATATAGCCACTCCTACTTTCCTTTGTGACTAGTGTTAGGATGGTATATTTTGTTCTCTAATAATTTACTTATAATCCATATATGTCATTATATTTAAAGTGGATTTCTTATTGACAGAATATAGTTGGGTCTTATTATTTGATTCATTCTGACAATCTCTGCCTTTTAATTGGTACATTTAGACCACTGACAAAAGTGATTATTACTGTTGTATAAATATTTATCGTATTCATTAGTGTTTTCTATTTTTTGCTCTTGTCTTTTTGCTATTTTTGTCTTCCATTCTTTTTTGCTGTTTGTGATTTTTTAAAATTTATGTATGTACATATGTATTTATATTAAATTTATTGGGGTGACACTGGTTAATAAAATTATACAGGTTTCAAGGGTACAATTCAATAATATGCCATATGTATATTTCATTGTGCCTTCACCATTCAAAGTCATATCTTCCATCATCAAATATTTGACTCCCTTTATCGTTATCTACCTCCCTTCCTCTCCCCTTTTCTTCTGGTAACTACTAAACAGTTATCTGCATCTATAAGTTTTTGTTTGTCTTATTCATTTGTTACTTTAAGTTTTATATACCATGTGTGTGAAGTCATATGGTTCTTAACTTTTTCCGTTTAACTTATTTCGCTTAGCATGATAAGCTCAAGATCCATCCATGTTGTCGCAAATGTCAGTATTTCACATTTTCTCATGGCTGAGTAATATTCCATTGTATATATGTACTACATCTTCTTTATCCAATCATCTATCGAAAGATACTTTGGTTATTTCTATGTCTTGGCTACTGTGAATAATGCTGCAGTGAATATTGGGGTGTATATATCTTTGCAAATAAATATTTTCAAATTTGGGGGGTAGATACCCAGAAAAGAGACTGCTGGGTCATATGATAATTCTATTCCTAATATTTTTTAAGAATCTCCATACTGTTTTCCATAGTGGCTGTACCAGTTTACATTCTCACCAGCAGTGTATGAGAGTGCCTTTTCCCCCACAACCTCTCCAACATTTGTTACTACTTGTCTTGTTGATGATAGCCATTCTAAGAAATGTGAGGCGGTACCTCATTGTGGTTTTGATTTGCATTTCCCTAATAGGTAGTGAAGTTGAGCATCTTTTCGTATGTCTGTTGGCCATTTGTATGTCTTCTTGGGGTAAGTGTCAGTTCGGGTCTTTTGCCCATTTTTTTTTAAATTAAATTGTTTGGTTTTATGTTGTATCTTGTATCTGTATGTTGTATGTTGTATTTGCCATTTGTGATTTTAATTGAGCATTTTATATGGTTCCATTTTCTCTGTTTTCTTAGCAAATCACTTGTATATCGTTCTTTTTCCCATTTTTTAGTAGTTGCCCTAGAGTTTGCAATAATCATTGACAACTAATCCAAGACCGCTTTCAAATAATCATTTCATAAATACTGTAAGAACCCTAAAAAAACAAAATAATCATAATTTCTCCATGTACTTCCTTGTATTATTGCTGTCATATTTTTGTATTTATTAAAATAAACAGACATACACAAGATACATACATAAGCACACATAAATGTATCAAATACATTTTTGATATTATGTATAGTAACATTTTTAACACAGACCTTCAGAAGGATACACTAGACCCTGCAAACAAATGATCTCCAGAATATGATAACTAAGGAGAAAACAATAGTATTTTTCAATGCTAAAATTATAATCCACTTCTCTTGGCGAACTTATCTACTTCCAGAATATCTCCCTTTGAGCTAAAAAAAATTCTTTAAGTGTTGATTTTGTCATTCAGTTATGGAGTCTTATGACTAGAATAGGAAAAATAATGATTGCTGGCTTATTTCAGAGAATAAACCAATATTTCTAAGACCCCTTTTCAAGCAGCCTTGCATACAGGAACAGAAATAGGGGCTACAAAAGAATAATACACTCAAAGTGTTGTATTCACTAGTCAAGTTAATAGTAGAGAGAGCATGGAACGTTGTCGTGGAACTTCTAAACTAAAAATGTGTTTGTTGTTACTGAGCTTCAGAGAATCTCCTTTTAGATCATCTTAAACATATAAAAACATGAACAGAAAAATAAGATTTGAATAGATGTGGTGCCTATTGATATTAAGTTGACTAAAATTGGTGTTAAATGTCCACTTCTTTTTCTTTATAGCCAACAGATTATGGTTAATTTGTTTCCTAAAGTTTTAGAATTTTCAGAGAAGATAGAGGAATTTGCAAAAGGATAAGTTAACATTTGAAAGATCTCTGCCAAACTAAGTTACATTTTTTCAGGCATTGTGCAGAATATTTGTATAACTGTAAGCATTATTTTTTATTTTCAAATTTTGCTTTTTAAAATTTAAGCTGTTATACAACTGAAAATTGACGATCTCATGTAATCCTTGAAACAAAAAGAAAATCAAGATTGTCATCAACAATGAAAAACTTGTGTATTAAAAATTTCTAGAATATGTCCTGCTAATAGACCATAAATATTTTTGTCAATGCTATTCAAAAAGAGACTACAAAATGTACACTTCTTTAAATATATAAGTGTAGATCAATGCAAAATATGAAAAGTGAATGAACACACTAATTTATTATAAAGTTTCCATTAAATCACTGCAAATAGATTTAAAGTTAAAGCAAATTGTTTTGAAATGACTATGTGATTATTTTCAAAAATAAAATTATATATCTGTATTATACTATTTTTCTTGCTAAATTTGCAAATGATTTTTTTAATGAATCAAAATTTTATGGCATATTAATTTAATTTTTGAGTTAGAATTTGAAGGTATTTCTATATATTGCTTTATTTCCCTGTGCCGAGAACAATCCTCAAAATATAATAAGATCTTAACAAATATTTGTAGAATGACTAAATGAGATAGGCCTTACTATATATGGTAAATTAAAACAAAAATAGGTCACAAAAATGAATAAATGGGGAGAAAGAACCATAAAGTTAGAACTATAAGATAGCTTATGACTATTTAAGGAATTCATTACAGCCCAATAGGAAAAAGATATATAGGACATGAATAACTCAGTAATGTTATCATCCACGCACCACCAACACATAAATATTCCAGATACAGAGAGAGCAATTCAAATAGTCAGATATGAAAGGACATCCTTTATTGAGAGTGATTAAAAAACTACAAATTAGCACACATGTTCAAATAATTTCCACTGCTCAGATCAGATAGTCAATGGCATTTTACAATGTTGACAAAATTTCTAAGAAATAGATACTCTTATATTACTTATATTTTATCTTCTGGATATAAATTAGCAATATGATCCAATATTTTAAACATGTATATACCACTTGATTTTTAAATTCTGTTTCTAAATGATTATCTTGAGGGACTAATTAAGAATTGGAGTAAAGATTTACCTACAAGAATACTCATCGCTACATAGCTAAAATTGAAGAAATCCTGGAAAAACTTTATGACTCTATAATAAGAGATTAGTTAGATGTTTTAGAAAAACTACACTTTTTTGTTTTGCACATTTGCCCAAGTAGATTTGCATGAATAGTGACATTCAAAGTATCAGATAAGATATAGCATCTATCTCTAAGTAAAAAAGCAAATTATATACAACTTGCAATACGATTTCATTATATCTAAACATATAAATATTGCATGTGTTTATATGGATAGATGATTACATGTATATATCTATATCTACATATATAGAGATAGAGGTAGATAGATTCCAGGGATACCCTATACAAAATAATGGGTTTCATTTAGTTTAAAATAGGTAAAAACTATTAAAATTTTATTTGAAACCTCATGATTTAAAGCTTGCTCATCCCTACTATAATTTTTAATGATCTCATTTCTGTCACTATCTTTTCCTTTCTGTCACTCTTTAATCCAGGACTCTGTTTTTTCCTGAATTAGCATAAAGGATTCTTGTTAAATGTCCTCCTTTAACACACCAAAGCAAATTTATAAACAAGTGATGGATTAATGCATGAAAAAATTCGTGGGGATTCATAGTGGACATTGTGTAGGAGGAGGTAGTACTGTTGGTCAAGTATTATTCTAACTTTTTACTCGATGACTTCAAAATGTACTGCTGTCTCAGATATCATTGAATGGGCTGAAGACTAGAAATGAGTAGGCCTAGTAAAATTATTTTTTACATGATTCATTTTTCTCCCTTCTTTATAACACTGACTAATGTGCTATAACACTAGAATATGTTTAAGTCTGTTCTGCTTAATAATTCTTGATCTACATCACAATGAACATTCTTCCTGCAAAGCAGTAAGTACTAAGAAATAGAGCCACTACAGTAAAAGTTTTCACTGATATTAGAAACTAGATTTTAAAAAATGAAGAAATTCATCAATTTTCTGAAATGCTCTTATATCTAGCTTTGCTTTTCTTATTTTAAAAAAAAATACTTCTCTTAATAATTCTCAAGAGAAAGAACAGAACTTTGCTGCTTTGTGGCATTATTGCCTAAACAATCATTCTGCATACATTGGAATATTGCTAACACATCAGAAATGAAAAACATTATTAGTACTAAAATAAGGTAATAGTTATGATGATTTCATTCAGTATAAGGTAAGCTATATGAGGACATGGATTTTATGTTTTAATCAGGGCTGTCTCTTCAACAGTTAAAATAGTAAATGGATGAAAAATATCATGATTTGACTAAACTTGAACATTGAACCAGACACTATGCTAAGCCAATAACATGTATTATTTCATTTAATTCTCATGAGAACAAAATAAGGTAGTCCCTATTATTTTATGATGAGTTTTAAAGGAGATCAAATACCTTGTTTAAATTTATAAACTAGTATGTTGCAGATCAAATAAATATAAATTGTAAAAATATTCTGCCTTTGAGAGAATGATTCTTAATTGTTCTCTTTTATCTGATTTATATTGAAGCATAATAAAATATTCACAGATTCTCATTTCCTTTCAATATTAGCATAGTTAAGGTGTCAGCCACATTAACCAGATTAATATAGAACTAGCTTCCTGTTTAATGTCCAATGCTCTGGATGGGGCAGAATCTCAGCCTCTATTACATTTATAGCTGCTACTTCCTTTTTATTATTAAATTTGTTGGTGTAACATTGGTTAATAAAATTATATAGGTTTCAAGTATATAATTCAATCATACATCATTTGTATATTGCATTGTGTGTTCAGATGGTCTCTTGCTACTTCTCACAACCTGCTCCCCTGCTCTTATGCCAGTATAGATACCTGTTAACTCTCCTGAGGAATCTGCTCTCTTTTGACAGTTGATTTGTAGTATCGATTTCCACCAATTTCTGATCTACTTAATTTCTCCTGTTCCCCTGTCCTTTGCTTAGGTGCTCCCACACTAGTCTTTACCCATGCCTAGTAAAAAATATATTTTGAAAATTGTATGTTACCATTTAAAATACAACAAGAGAAAATGTTTTAAGTCAGTGTAGTTTCCTGAAGTATCCCACAGCATGGCATAGTATCTCTGACACAGCAGATCCTTAGTAAACACTTGCTGAAGCAATGGATCTGTCAGAGTTACCTAATTTTTAATTGGTAACTGGCATGATGATATAAAACAATTAAAACAAAAATGAGACACAATAATTAATAATAAACAAGGTAATATGTATAACTCAGTTCATTTGGGCCTCTTTCATACTAGAACACTTTATTGAGAGTAAATTCTATTTCATCTCTTAAATTATAACTTCCAAATCTATCTATATACTCCTCTCTTATTACCTACCTGTCCTTCATTGCAGTCCCTGTTCATGTCATGCCACAATGAATGTGATAATGAATGTATTAGTTGCCTCTTTCAACTCTTCCCCTCCAATTGGATACCAGAGTAATTTTATAAAAGAGAATATTAGCCTTAAAGTCTCTTGCTTAAAGTCTTTTGATGGCTCCTCATCATCTATAAGATAAAATCGAATGCCTCATTTATAGCACTTATGACCTTTTGTGATCTGAGCCTTCAAATCTTGCCAGTGTCATCTCTTGCTACTCACTGCTAAACACAGTCTGCTCCAGACACAAGGCATTCTTTAAAATGCACCGTGAACTTTATGGGATTGGGCCTGTCAACCTGTTTCTCCTCCTGCCTGTATGCCACGTTCTCTCTACCACCTGTCCTACCCAGGTTCTTTCACATAATTCCTCCATATGATTGAAAGTTAAATCCAAATGACATCTCCTCAGAGTATGTTTTCTGACTTCCATTTATGGCCTAGACATACATACTATGGGATCCCTCTCAATCTTGTACAGATAACACCATCGCTCTTATCCACCAATACTTATTTTGAGGAATCAACCACATACAAGGTGCTGTGCTAGTTTCTGGGATGTAAGGGTTACAGTGGCAAACAAAACAGATGCCTACGTTGCCTGTTTTCACAGAAGGCAGAGTCTAGTTGGGAACAGCACTGTATTTGTCTACTTCCTTCCACTATTCAGTAAATTCCTGAAGAAATGGGCCTGTCTTCGATCTCTATGTTCCTAGTCACTAGCATATTACTGCACTCACGACGTCTTATGGAGAGTCTATGCTCACTCTCAGGACTACACCATCATAGTGAACCATTTTATTTTGAAAGGTTACCTCAAGTGCACACTGCAAAACAGAATTGTATACAAAGCTTATTTGTCTTCTTCGCAGTTACATTGTTTCTGCTTATTTCAAAGTTGGTTCCATGAGGTGACTAAAGATAAAAAATTATAAGAAATTGCTTAAATGCCAACAATCTAATATTTTGGATTACTATTTTCAATGGAAAGTAATCACTAAGAAATAAAGTTGATAATGATTAAAATATCTCAGTGGACCTCAGTAAAATATTACTAAAATCGAATTACATCATTGTACATCTAAAGTGTTGATAGAAATCACCTCTTTTCCAATTGACTTGTTAACTACATAGCACAAATATGTTCATATGATGTTCAATTTATTGTATTAGCATAGCTGACTAATTGAACATCTCACTTTAAGTAATTTTCCTCTCAGAAGTCTAAACTACTAAATGAATACAATTTTAAGCAAGTTGTATGGATATAATTTCTCATATTTATTCCTCATTTTATAGAAATTGGTGTAAATATTGGTACAATTTTATGAGTGTTACATTTGTAATGTCAATATTTTAGGCACTGTAATGAGTTTCTCTCCCTCTAAAAGACTCCTTTCAAATATAAAATGTAAATAGTCATTGGAATTAATCTTTTTTTGATGAATTTCCAAATGATTGATTAGTATTAGATATTTTACTACAGCACTAGATATTTTATTGCATACTTACTTACTAGTCCTAATATCTCCAGAGAAAATGATTTTGCTCCTTCTGATTTCAAAATTCAAGTAAGTTAACATTCAAGACATCCATTTTTTTTCTTACTTTTATTGCAAACCATATGTGAGTGCATGTACATATATATTTCATATATGTGTAATATCTATACTATAATCATCCATCTAGAATTGAATATGTAATATTTACAAACACATTATGTTTATTTTTTCAGTTCAAGGAAATGTGGAAATACTTATGTTTATCTTACTTATTTTATATATTTATATTATACATTTATAATTATTTATATTAATAAATAAATCTCTGAGCCATACACAAAGAGCAATTGGTAAGGAGCATTGTGAAAATTTATTTAATGAATGTTCAATGACATTATTCATAAATATTGTCAATTGGTTATTTTATCTAGAATGTGCAATAAATTGGAAAAATATTAAGTTAATGGATTCAATAACAAGCCTATTATTACTTGAGCTGTAGTGTGACTTCTGTAGCCCTAAAAATTATAGCTGAGCAACAGAAGGAAGAAAAAGTAGATCATCCATTACACTGAGCAGTTAATGATATTTTATTGCATTATTTATCAAATACTGTGGATTTTATTTGTAGCTGCAAGCTTGACCTTAGCTAATCATAATTTGATGAATGTATATATCTAAAAGCACTATGACAAAATGCTCTATTGTTTTACGAAGCAGGAACATGAACTAGTATTATGAGATTCAGTAAGAGTGTAGTTTCTAGATATTAATGCTCAGACACTTATGTGCTAGACAGAATACTTATAATTCAGACACAATTGCTGAAATTTCTTTCTCCTTCAGTAATATAAATATCTAGCTATCATTCTTAAATGATTCCTGCAAAGCATTTTTTATAGCAGGAAGACTGTAATGATAATATGCTATTAAAATATTAGATTCTATCATTCTATCAGAAAGATGTAAAAAAATCAGAACCTTTTCACAATATTATTTGTGAGTTTGTATTTAATTAGATTTGAATAAATATTTTGGAGAGAAAATATAATTGTTATAAAGAAAGCAATACTTACTGTAATATTTTTAATTCTGTCCTTCTAGGAAAGGAAGTACAATATGATTTCCAAGATGAGAATGATTACTTCATTTTATATATATATTTTTAAAGATTTGTAATGAGAAGTTAGCTCATTAAACTCTTTTCATATGAAAAATAATAACATATGGTTGGCAATGTAGCAATATTTTAAAGCAACAACATAATTTTTAAAGCCGCTCTTAGATATCAAATCATGAAACTTACTTTATACATGAACCTCATAGATTTAGCAAAAGAGAATATAATAGAAATTAAATAAGATCTGCCTCCCAATAAAGAGATTTTTCCATTGAACCACACTGCCTATCAGTGAAATGTAATAATTAACTAACTCTTTGGTGTTATTTTTTTTCTTGGTGTTAGATTTTTTTTCTGTAGTATGTGGAAAGAACTTGTAAATTATAAGATTAATTTCACTGTAACTACTGAGTCTAAGTATTGAATTATTATGTTTCATAACTTATTGTGTATAAGACTGAGGGCTTTTTTCTCCCCAAAATACGGCTGTCAAAATTTTACATTATTTTCAAGTAAATGTCGTATGTGACAAATTGAATTATTGTTTTGGAAATTTTTACTTTTTCTCTTCTGTTTCTTGAGGTACAGTGTCCTTTCCTGTAACAATGACTTTGAGTGTGCCTATGTGACTCGCTTTGCCCCCATGAAAGAATATAAGAATATAAAAGTCTTAAATGTGCTCGTGCACTTTGATTTGTCTTATGTTTGCCTGGGATCTTCCGTGAGAGATCATGCACTCTATTAACAGCTTTATATTCATTCTAGCTCAAGTTTGGGACTCATGAAGCAGACTTGAACGTAAATGAGATCCTGGAGACAATCTCAGTTGAACCACAGCCTGAAATGGAGTCACTGACATGATTCCAGAAGAATCTAGCAGAGCCACAACTGACTTATAGATTTATGAGTTTTTGTAAGCCAGAGTTTAAAGCGTTTGTTTGTTTTTTAATACAGTATTATTGTTGTATAGCTCACAAATACATGTATGACATTCAGAAGTATTATTAAGAGACTATTATGTTTTCTTAAGTACCACATAGTTAAGAAACAAATTTATTTTTAAGTTAGATCAAATTCATATGTTTAAGGTCTAATATTTTATATTTTATTGTTGGGTAATGAGTTAGTAATTACAGTCTAATTGAGCAAATATTTATGAGAAGTAAATAACTAATAAAAATACTTCATATGATGTATAAAATTTATTTGACATTTGTAAATAAGAGTATAAATTATCTTATCAATTCAGTTTACAAAAGGTAATGCATTTAAGAACACACTTAGGATCCTATCTATAGAGAAATAGGAAATATTCTGGAATACTAGTTTCTTATCCAAATTCAAAACACTCTAATAAAGATGTTCAAAACAAATTTGGGAGCAATATTAACAACTTTTTTTATATGTGTTTAATTAATAGATAAATGAATTTAGTTCTGTATCTTTAAAATTTTAGTTGTAAGTAACAAAAATTAGTTCTAGAACAAAGGATTCAAACTTCATGTGAGAAACTGAGGCTCAGAAGACTGACATCAGACCAAAAGACACAGAACCTTCGTATGATAGAACCCAGAGTTGATCCTAGTTCTTCTGATTCCATGACCCCTATACTATTTATGCATTAACCACATGAAACTATTTTTTATAAATAAATTTACCTATTATCCAGAGAAGATTTAAAAGGTTAAAGAACATGGGGGTTACCGAATTACTTAACAAGGTTTTTTGTTTGTTTGTTTGTTTTGTTTGGTTGTTTGTTTTCTCATTTTATAGGACAGAATATTTAAATTTTGGTTTCTCTATAAAATATTTTGCAGTTGGGCTACTGTCAGCAAAGGTGGTCTTGAGCTCTCAAAAGCTTTATTTAAAAGTCTTTTTGGATAATATGAAAGATAGTTGAAGAGTATGAAATAACTACAGTCTGAAAATATCTCAAAACAGAGAAATTCCAACATATGAGAAACTACTAATAAACTTTAAGTTTTAGAATAAAATATTGCTGCTTATCTTATTGGTACTAAGCATGGAACTCAGGACAACAATCATGCCAAAGGTTTCTTGTTTCTTTAACAGTAAGAGACTAATCAGAATGTAAAAGGGTAGTGAATGCATACGGTAATAATGAGCAAATACATGTTTAAATGTGCTAGTCTCTTTAGATAGAACAAAATATTGATTTCTGGATGAAATGAAGTGTTTTGTTTGATTGATAAAGCTCAGTGGTAATATTCACTGAGCAAGTTGGCAGCTTACTTTGCTCAATCAAAAAGTTGGCGTTTATAAAATAGCTGTGGAGCAAAGCTTAATTGGGTTCCACTCTAAGTTCTGGTACATATTAGCAGTGTATAATGAGTAAGTTATCAATCCTCTTTATATACTAATTTTCTGACCAATAAAATGGAGATGGTAATACCCTGCCATATAAGATTGTAGTGATAATTAAATAATATATATCAAAATGGTAAGTTTATTTTTATGACTATTGGGAAACTTTTATCAAGTAACAGGAACAATGTTCAGTACTGGAGATACCAAGATAAAAATTATGGTCTTGTAGAGGAAGGGCAAGTAATTGGGTAATTCCAGTAAGTGGTTAAATACCCTAAAAGCCTAAGTAGGATAGAATGCAATAAAAAGCACAAAGGAGAACATTTAATTAAGACAAGGTGTGAGGGAAGGCTTTTAGAGCAAGTGATACTTTAACTGAGTGTTGAAGGATGTATAGGAGTTAGACATGCAAAACAGTGGATGTTGGGAAATCAAATTATTTACAGTCATTTGTACATACATTAAATATTCATTAAATGTTTGATTGATAAATATGTGGGTGAATGGTTGAATGAATTTATTAACTGCAGACAAAATTTATTTTTCTGTGATAATTGTTAGAAGAAAATTATCATTGTTGCAAATACAGTTTGTATTAGTATAAACAATCATGTTATTAAGAATCTCACTATAATCAGAATTTGATAAATAGAACAGATTTTTTCCTTTTTTAATTAAATGAATTAGGGTGACATTGGTTAACAAAATTATACAGGTTTCAAATGTACAATTCAATAACAAATCATATGTGTATTGCATTGTGTGTTCACCACCAAAGTCAAAGCTTCTTCTGTTACCATATATTTGACCCACTGTACCCTTATCTACCTTTTCCCCTTCCTCCTTTCCCTCTGGTAACCACTATACTGCTTTTTGTGTCTATGAGTTTTTGTTTATTTATCTTGTTTGTTTGTTGCTTTCAGTTTTATATCCTACGTATGAGTGAAATCATATGATTCTTAATTTTTTCTGTTTGACTTATTTCTCTTAGCATGATCATCTCAAGATCCATCTATATTGTCGCAAATAGGAGTATTTCACAATTTCTTATGGCTGAGTAATACTCCATAATCTCTCTCCTAGGTATCTACCCCAAAATTAGAAAACATTTACCCGTAAAGACATATGCACCCCAATATTCAATGCAGCATTTTTTACGGTGGCCAAGACATGGAAACAACTTGCCTCCTTTGATAGATAATTGAATAAAGAAGATGTGGTACATATATATATTAGATTTTTAAAGTTCCACTGCTATTGTGATGTATTTCAACATATAATTAACTGAGAAAAATATTTTATTTTCTTATTTAAAAAAGCATTAAAGTATTTACATGTACACACCAACGTGTGAATTTAACAAAGCTTAGAAAATTAATTTTCCCAGGCAAAGCATTGTTATTGGTTCAGATTTTTAGAAAACTAGTTTTTTAAAAAACTTATTTAAACTTGTTTTTCTTATGTTTATAATTATGTAGTGTTTTCTAAGTTTGTTTGGTACAAATGGATATATAAATGTTCTTACTCTTCAGAGATTGCTTTGCCAAATGTCCTTTTATGGAGAGCTGTGGAATCTCACAGAAAAACTCTAAATTATTACATTCATCTCCTCTGAGTTACAACATATTCAATCCACAATACTTATTAAAAATGAATATATATACCTGAGTTGCTGTTTGTTTGTTTGTTTTTTTCCAGGATTGGAAGCAATGCAAGAGATCGTGTAGTCCAAAACCATCATTTCAGAGCTGAGAAAATTGAAGTTTAAGGAGTTAAAACAATTTTCCCAATAAAACACAGTTTGTAAACAGAAGTTGGGACTAAAGCACATTCTTTTTCCTATACTATCTGTTACAAAGAGAATATATAAGTAAACATACTATAATTAAATCATTAATTTCTTTCCTTTCAGAAGTGCGGCAGACACTGTTGGTCATCCTTGGAAGACCAATCTCCCTTTCTTATGCTAAACAAAAAATGAATTTATTCTCTTGGCAACATACCCAGCATGGGAGGATGGATCATGGATGTTCTAATTACGGATTCTTAACAGATGGTAGTGTCGTTCCTCCAGGAAGTATGAAGAATGATGTTGGCCATCATGATTAGCCATAGGCATTTAGTGCTTAGGGATCAAGGGACAGTCTTACTCTATAAAGAACTGCCTCATCCAAAACACCAATGGTGCCAATTGGAAACACTGGCTTAACTAATCATGGTGATTTTGTCCCACTGTGCCAAGAATGAGTATAGGGATGGGCATGTTACCAGTTCGGGCCAAATAAAACATAAAATAAAGTCTGTTGTAGACCTTTTCTCCCTGGTATAAAGAGGTAGTCCTATGGCATGAGCTTATTTTTGTTCTTATACTCTTCCTTTTTGCAGTGTGTACTCTCCTCATGGGATACAGTAGTTGGAGCTGAGCAGCCACCATGTAATGATGAGGTCACTAACATGATCAAGAAAGTAAGAGGTTGGTAGAGAGGATAGAAGAGTCATTTAGGGAAAGCATACCTCCATATTGATCAATTAACAAACAATATATAGGTTAAATACTGTCAGTCAGGGTGTCTATCATTTGTTTGTCAATGCATGGTAACTGATAAAGTAAATATCTTGGGTATATATGTCAATGGAAAAAAGATATATGAATATTGTTTAGCTATTATTAAGCCATTCTACACTTAATGCTTATTTTAAAGAAGATGTATGCTCCCTCCATTGATATTCGGCCAACTGACTATTTTCAAAGCTCTTATATATTATTAGAAATTTGGTTGAGTTACTTTATTTTTTGTGAAATATTGTATGTGAAGAGATAAAACATTACATCACTATTTAAAGGATATTTCAGAGTACATTCATGAGTTCTTTCCTCACTTTTATCAATGTTCTCTTGCTAAGAAAAAAAAAATATGTCTAAGAAGTTAAAAAAGAGATCTTTGAATGACAGACCTAAAATAATTTAACAAAGTGATGTAAGATTAGAAAAAAAACTAGAACATCACAAATAGCTTCCAGAAAAGAGACAATGCAACTAATTTAGATAGTAAAGATTTGGAATCTGATTTGTAACCAGTTTCTTTCCCATGCCTTAGAAAATGTTGCTAAATATTAGAGCTGAAAAAGAAGAGATCATCCTTTGTAATATATTTGTATTATATGGGTTATTTTTAACAATATTTTTGATTACTCTAATATTGTTCATGGTTTCCTTATTTTTCCAATGTATTTAAGTATTCATAAGAAAAATATTTTAATAGCTAAACCAATGCACATTTAGCACATTTTAAAAATCACACTTTTACATAAGTACAGAAAAATGGAAACTATTCTGTCTCTAGAATTCTCCAACAAGTAATAGAGAACTGAGCTGAATTATTAAGCTTACGTTGCACATTCCAAAACTATATTCAAAGAAAACTTTAATAAACTTGTGCTTTCTTATTCGTAGTGAACTAAAGTAGGTTTTTTTATGTACGGCACTGACCTTTTGTACTTTAAAAGTGCAGTGGCCTTTTCAATTTACAATTCATTGCACAATAACTACAATATCATAATAAGTCCTTGAGGTTTTTTTTTTCCTTGAGAGGTACAATGACTTAAGTGAGTGCTTTCACAACAGACTCATCTGTTTTTATGTGTATGCTTGTTGGTGGTAATATATTATCTCACTTGTGGAATGTGATAACAATATGCCTCAGAGTTTTGCAAAAATATTTAAATTAGTATCATGAGTAGTTAACAAAAATGCTATAAAATATTATGTAGAAATATAGTCTCATAATTTTATATATTGGACACTTTTATTTAGTATGATTTTCTCTCTACTAATTTCTTTAGCCCACATTTAAATATAAAGTAAATATTATTGGATTCTGTTTGTTTCTTTTGTTATTTTTTTCTATATGTTATGTCCTCTAGATAATAACAAGTATTAAACAATATTTTTTCAGATTTTATGAAGAACCAAACAAGTAAAATTAAGAGCAAAATGTAAAATGAGTCAAAGAGTAAAATGTAAACCTTTACAATCAATGAATGGACCTAAAAACTGGATGCATGATAGATTCATTTGAGATATATTTTAAAATACTGATGCCTAGGTACCATTTCAAATATTCTAATTTATTGTTCTAGAGTGAAGCATTTGTATATATTAATACTTTTTAAAAGCATTCCCAGTGATTCTTATATATTGCCAAATTGAGAACCTTTGACCAAAAATCTGTTTATTTATTTATTTAAATAAATAAATGCTTAGAATCAAATAATTTTGTAAGATAAAATATGTGAAGATTTTCAAGTTCCACACATCTTAAAAGACTGCTTTCTCACCATATTCACAGGCTAAAAAAACACTGTTGCATCTGACCACTAGCAGGAAATTAACTCTATTGGCAATTGTCTGGATGTCCACACACCATTTGGATGCTGACATTTTTACTAGAAAAATTCTATCTATGTTTCCAACATCTTTAAAAAAAAAAAGTGTGTGTTTCTGAGGAGGAGTGGGGTAGAATGCAGAAAAGCAGGTGGTGGCAGATGGGCATAAAGAGACAAAGATACAATGGATGTTGTACTACATATTTTACTTTTACATAATTAAATTTTCCTTCAGAGTAAATGAAACTAGAATTGGCTGTATTCATGAAAAAGAATAGAATATATCAGTAGCAATTTATACCATCATTAACTGTTACAATAAAAATAGCTCTGTGATACTGTATTCTGTGGTTTTCCAGCAATATTTGTGCCTACTTTGTGTCATTCCTGGCTTATCTTCCCTCTCTTTGTTTTTCAATTCAAATATTTCTTAGCATGTACTCATTAACCACCTTTATAGGAAAATTTTTCAAAGCAGTTCAAAGACCACTTGTATGAAAATGACTAAAACCTACACATTTCAGGCTCATTCAGAGTAAGGGGAAAAAAACGATGGCTGTATTTACTATTATTATACTGATAGTAATACTTAATCTTTTAATACACTATTTGCCTTAACAGTATCAAAGTCCTCACTATTACTTCTGCTTTACGCTTTATAGCACTTGACATATTCTATTGAAATTTCAAAATGCAGAGGAATTTCATGGACAGTAGAACATAGGTTCTTTCCTGTCCCCAACAACTAGCACAGTACTTAGTATATTGTATATATTCATAAATATATGTATATACACACATATATATACACATTGAGATATAAAGTAATATCTCAATAAAACAATCACCTTCATTCTCATTAATACTCAAGTGATAACAATGTCTTTCACTCCAAAATTTTATGTTTTTGTTTTGTTTTGTTTTGTTTTGTTTTTGTTTTTGTCTTATTTTATGTTATTTTCAGGTATACAGTATATGGTTAGACATTTATATTATTTATAAAGTGATTCCCCCCGATTACTCTAGCACCCATCTGGCCCTACACATTGTTATTACAATAATGTTGACTATATTTCCTATGCTGTACTCAAAATTCTGTTTAAAACCACCTTTGTTTATTTTGTTTTTTATTTTTTTCATTATATAAATTTATCGAGGTTACACTGGTTAATAAATTTATATAGATTTCAAATGTTATTCGATAATATATCATGTGTATATTGTATTATATGTTCACCACTTAAAGTTAAATTTTCTTCCATTACCATATATTGACTCCCTTTACCTTCATCTACTTTCCCTCCTTTCTCTTTTCCTCCTGGTAACCACTGTTTTAAACCATCTTGACCTTCGCCAGTTTTCCCAGTTTATATGTTTTTGGCTCATACCTACATTTTTCTTGTTTTTTTAAAAATTTTTCCTGGATGAGAAGTCACTGATTAAAGACTCACGAAGCAGCCCATTAACCAAGTCGAACCCATTTCTACATTCAGAAATCAGTTGTATTTCTATATACTAGTAATAAACATATGGACAAATAAAAATAAAAATGCAATACCATTGATAAATGAGGGAGGCTATGCATGTGTGGGGGCAGTAGATATATGGGAAATGGCTGTACCTTTCACTCAATTTGGTTGTGAACCTTAAACTTTTCTAAAAATATAAGTCTTTAATAAAAAAAAGAACATTACCACTTTTTTTGGACTTTTTAAAATTTTAATTAGTTTCAAGTATACAATGAATTGTATATAGTTCATAAAACTATCCCCCAATTGCTCCCTCCCTCCCCTGACCTTCCACCTACCAACATATTCATTCTAATTGCAGTCCCTATGCCATGCTCCCCATCCCCGTGTCCATCGATCAGCTACTGATTTGTACTTCTTTAACCCTTCACCCCGTTCTCCCAACTCCCCAAACTCCCCTCCCCTCTGTCCATCACCAAATCGTCCACTATATTTGCAAGTCTATTTTTGATTAGTTTGTTCTTTTTATTCCTTAGATTCCGCATATAAGTGAAATCATATAGTGTTTATTTTTCTCTGTCTGACTTAAATACCTTCTAGGTCCATCAAAGCAATATATATATTTTTTTTTTTTCCATCTCCTTCCTTTTAGTCTGTGTCTTTTAATCCGAAGTGAGTCTCTTATAGGCAACATGTATATTTTTTTTCTTTCCAATAAGGAGGAAAAGAAAATGCAGGCTTTTAAACAGAAAACTCTAAGCAGGGAGTGAGAGGAAAAATATGTCTCTTAAATGCATTCAGCGCCATTGCCACAAGGCTGCCGAGCTAGGATTGTTTATTAGAAGATAAGATAGTGAAAAATGTATTTTGCAGAAAGAAAATAGTAAAGTCAGGTCTGAGGCAGATAAGAAGCCAAATTTCTATTTTATGCTCAATTGAGTGACTCAGTTACATTATCTGGGAAGCAGGGGTGAAATAACACCCTTCAGAAATGAGGCCCGGGCTGCT
>NW_011888851.1:416319-417413 GCF_000151845.1 Pteropus vampyrus
CCAAGCCCTTCTGTCCTGCATAGTTTCTTTTGAGAAATCAGCTGCCAGTCTTATGGGTTTCCCCTTATAAGTAACTATCTGTTTTTTCTCTTGCTGCTTTTAATATCCTTTCTTTGTATTTAACCTTTGGCATTTTAATTATGATGTGTCTTGGTGTGGGCCTCTTTGGATCCCTGATTTTTGGACTTCTCTGAGTTTCCTGGGGTTTTATGTCCATTTGCTTCACCAGATTAGGGAAGTTTCCCATCATTATTTCTTCAAACAGCTGTTCAATATCTTGATTTTCTTCAACTACGCCGATCAGACGGATGTTTGGACCCTTAATAGTGTCCCATATGCTCCTTAGATTATTTTTATAGTCTTGGCATCTTATCTCTTGCTGTCCTTGGCTTTTCCATCCTCTAGATAGGGCAGTTGATCCTTTTCTTTATTCACTCTGTTTATTCCTTTGTTTATTCCATTTAATATACTTCTCATCTCAGATAATGTATTCTTCATTTCTGACTGGTTCCCTTTTATAATCTCCATTTCCGTTTTTATGGTTTTTATCTCTTTGTTGAAGTTCTCACTGAATTTAACCAAAAGTTCATTGAGCATCTTTATAACCAGTGTTTTGAACTCTGCATCTGTTAGATTACTTGACTCCATTATATCTAGATCTCTTTTCTCTTCTTTAATATGATTTCTGTTTCTTTGTCTTCCCATTTTGGCTGCCTCTCCATGTCTGCTTCTATGTACTAAGCAAAGCTCCTAAGTCTCCCAGTCTTGTTGTGAAGTAGGTATCCAGTGGCATAGTCCTGAAAGGGGCAAAGCTACAGGCCAAATTTAGCTCAAGCCTCTGCCTCTCCAGGGCCACCTGTTAAGATTCTGCAAGCAATCCACAGATGCTGTGCTTACAGATGCTTCAAAAGGCTACGCCAGAAACCGAGGCCAGCTGTCTCCAGTGTGAGTCTAGGCACTGATCAGCAAGGAGCACCTGACTTGCTGAGGGTAAAACTAAATGTGGCTTGGATGGGGCTGTGAGTTGGGGGAGGCAAGGTTTCAGGGAATCCTCTGGGCAAAGTGACCTCTGTTATCCAGTTTGATGACCTCAC
>NW_011888851.1:417463-420005 GCF_000151845.1 Pteropus vampyrus
CTTGGATGGGGCTGTGAGTTGGGGGAGGCAAGGTTTCAGGGAATCCTCTGGGCAAAGTGACCTCTGTTATCCAGTTTGATGACCTCACGGCTATGGGGGTGCTGTGTCTGGCGCACTGGGAGAGGGGAGGGCTCAAAAGGAAACAATGAATACTCCGACACTTCCGTACAGAGAGAGTCTTGCCTCAGCCCTCACTCCGACGATGTCTCCTTATAAGTCTGATGCCCACTGTGCGCTGCCAAATCGGCACTGGTGCTCAGAGCAAGCATGTCTGTCGCTGGAAAAATCCGCTCGCAGATGTGATCCCTTTAAGGGGCTTCTGCAGCTGCTACTGCCATAGCCTCTCTCTCACTCAGCCGCTGGAGACAGGGCAGCCCTACGTCCTCACCTCATCCTACCTTCTGCCGTTGCAGGGTTGATTTCTTGGATTTCTCCATATTTATATGGCTTGTTCATCTAGATCCCAGGTGATTTTTCCTTGCTGCTGCTCTTTGTTTCTGTCACAACTTTGATTTTTGTCACCAGAGGGATGAACAGAGCCTCTATCATCTATGCCATTGTGGTTGCCCCTTTGAACATTATCACTTTTAATTGCTCAAAAATATTTAAGTGTAAGTGTATCAAGACATGCAAAGAATTTGCATGATGAAAACTATTGAAAAAAATTGTTTTTAAAATATAACAAAATGGAGAGACCTACAGTGCTTCTGGTTTGAATGGCTCAACATAATAAAGATGTCAATTCTCTTACATTGATATACAGGTTTAATGCAATCATTATCAAAATCTCAGAAATTCATACATGCATACACATACAAGATTACTCTAAAATTTACATGGAAAGGTAAAAGATCCAGAATGCCTAGAACAATTTGAAAAACAATATTTAGGTGGGCAAAATTAGTCCACTAATTTCTAAATTTAATATGTAGCTACAGATATCAAACTGTAGTATTTACAGAGGTATAGACACATAGACCAATGAAACAGAATACTGAGCCCAGAAATAATACACATGGATACATTCGACTGATTTTTGACAAAGTGCAAAAAAAAAAAATAAAGAAAAAAAACCCCTTTTCAAAAGGGAATGGTAAGAATGGGAAAAAAAAAAAAAAAAAAAGCCTCACATCTTAAACAAAATTAACTCTAAATGGATCATGGACTTAAATGTAAAATATAAAACTAAAAAACTTTAAGAAAAGAATAAAATATGGGTGAAAATGTTTGGGAGCTAAGGCTAGTCAAAAGTTCTTAGATTTGACATCAAAAGGATAATCCATAAACAATATTGATAAATTGAATATAACCCAAATTTTAAAAAATTTGCTCTATGAAATTACCTACTATAAGATGAAAAGAAAAGTTAAAAAGTAGAAGAAAATACTTGCAAATCACATCTGACACAGGGCTAGTATCTAAAATACGTAAACAACTCTCAAAACTCAGCGAACAATCTAATTAGAACAGGAGCTAAGACATGAAGAGACATTTCATTGGAGTTATATACAAACAGCAAATACACACACGGAAAGATGCTTAACGTCATTAGAACTATCTATCAGAATGGCTAAAAAATAGTAACAGAACCAAATGCTGGTGAGAATAAGGTAAAACTGGTATTCATTCAGATGTTGTTGATGGGAATGCATAATGGTACAGCCACTTTGAAAATAACTTTTGCTTTTTCTTTGAAAACTAGACATTATTTTGTAAAAGTCACTTACCATAACTTATTTTTGACACTTCATAGTTCAATGATGACCAAAGACATTAGTGTTTAAATTTGCATACAAATGGCACATATTTTTCTTAAATGTAAAAACTAAAGTCATTTGCCTTACATAGAAAATTAGAAAAAGTGCTCTATTTAAGTAAAAAAAAAATTGATTTTGTCTTTATTTATGATATATTCAATATGTAATCATTGTTAAAATTAGATTTTCATTTTATTAACTAGTTTATTCTTATATTTCTTAATAACTCCATTATCTGTAATAAAATATGTTACTTATAAATAAAGAACAAATTTAATTTTTATTGATTCGATATTGTGCTTTAAAATACATGGTAGAAATTAATATGTTTATT
This sequence comes from Pteropus vampyrus, assembly GCF_000151845.1. Classification (NCBI taxonomy): domain Eukaryota; kingdom Metazoa; phylum Chordata; class Mammalia; order Chiroptera; family Pteropodidae; genus Pteropus; species Pteropus vampyrus. Next base: position 419,555 of record NW_011888851.1, read on the forward strand.
AAAAATATTTTCATAGGGTATATAATAAAGCATCTTTTCTCGGTTTTGTAATATTTGATATTATATACCAAATTTTAATGCAAGATGCCATTTAAGATTATACATGATGTTAGGATGTAACTAAAGGGTGTAAAGAGCAAATTATTATATTATATTTTACCATTCTTATTTATTTTAAAATTATTAGAACATTTGGTATGCAGAGTTCAATATTTCTGAGGAGGAAAAAAAGTTTGGGTAAAGTTTTCCATTTGCTTAAAAAGGCATACTCTATTGTGGTTTGGTAGGATTAATGTCATTTTAAAGTGGAGGTTACTGGAGTTGGATAATAGTGGGGTTTTTTTTGTTTTTTTTTTTTTAAAGTTTAATCAGTTTGCCATTTGGTTCAACAATTCCCTCTGTGCAATTTGATTCAGTGTCATAAAACTGTTTATCCTGTATAAATTTGTGA
>NW_011888851.1:420055-425782 GCF_000151845.1 Pteropus vampyrus
GGTATTCATTCAGATGTTGTTGATGGGAATGCATAATGGTACAGCCACTTTGAAAATAACTTTTGCTTTTTCTTTGAAAACTAGACATTATTTTGTAAAAGTCACTTACCATAACTTATTTTTGACACTTCATAGTTCAATGATGACCAAAGACATTAGTGTTTAAATTTGCATACAAATGGCACATATTTTTCTTAAATGTAAAAACTAAAGTCATTTGCCTTACATAGAAAATTAGAAAAAGTGCTCTATTTAAGTAAAAAAAAAATTGATTTTGTCTTTATTTATGATATATTCAATATGTAATCATTGTTAAAATTAGATTTTCATTTTATTAACTAGTTTATTCTTATATTTCTTAATAACTCCATTATCTGTAATAAAATATGTTACTTATAAATAAAGAACAAATTTAATTTTTATTGATTCGATATTGTGCTTTAAAATACATGGTAGAAATTAATATGTTTATTAAAAATATTTTCATAGGGTATATAATAAAGCATCTTTTCTCGGTTTTGTAATATTTGATATTATATACCAAATTTTAATGCAAGATGCCATTTAAGATTATACATGATGTTAGGATGTAACTAAAGGGTGTAAAGAGCAAATTATTATATTATATTTTACCATTCTTATTTATTTTAAAATTATTAGAACATTTGGTATGCAGAGTTCAATATTTCTGAGGAGGAAAAAAAGTTTGGGTAAAGTTTTCTATTTGCTTAAAAAGGCATACTCTATTGTGGTTTGGTAGGATTAATGTCATTTTAAAGTGGAGGTTACTGGAGTTGGATAATAGTGGGGTTTTTTTTGTTTTTTTTTTTTAAAGTTTAATCAGTTTGCCATTTGGTTCAACAATTCCCTCTGTGCAATTTGATTCAGTGTCATAAAACTGTTTATCCTGTATAAATTTGTGAATAAATCACATCCCTTACGACTCTTTAAGGTCCATTGAATATACACTTGGTAGAAAGACAATGTTTTTCCAATGAAGACATATTATAGCCTTATGTCTGCCATAAGGTTTAAATCAACACAGAAATTTATAGCTACTTTTCTCTTTTTGCAAGCACAGTCTAGTCAAGCATTAAATATATAGTTAACAGATATCCAATAGTCAGAAGAGAGTTGACAACTTAAATTACTTAGTTATAATGAAGATGAATAGCAATCTAAACATGGGCATATACTGCACCTTGCAATGCAACTCACACTAATGTCGTTGCTAGGCAACTTCCTAGGACAGATTACAAATATTTCCTGTAACTTGATGGTATCAGGACACACACACACACACACACACGCACACACACACACGTAAGAATGACCAAAACTCTTGTGCTTTAAAAAATATCATGACTATAAAATGTATTCGAAGACACACATGGGTAGCATCAATAAGAAATTCTGTTTTGTAGAATGTATTTTTGGTGTTGTAAGCCTTTAACAGAAATATGATCTGCTATAGACTTTCAATCACTCACAATATATTTAAGGAGAGAAACTAATTATTTCATAGAATTAACTGAGTATTTTAAGTGATTTATTCCATTCCTTCTTGTATATTTGACATCATGTAATTTTTACTTATTTTATTTTACATGTATAAATATATATTTGCTTTCCTAATTGGTTTACCATAGCTATATTGTCTCTTTGAAATGCACATACAGCCTATAGTCTATTATTAAAGGAAGAATTATAACAATTTTTAGTAGGCAGAGACATATAAAATTAAATTCTGTAATATTAGTCACTCAACAAATCAAGCCTGCTAAGTTATTTTTTTCTTTTTTATCTTCTTCGAAAAAAACAACTAGATTTATCTCACTATTTACTTTGTTCTTCAAAAGGAAAGATGGAACTTGAATTTCCATCTATTCAGAATAAAATGTCCATCTACTCCCTTGATTATTTTTGCTGTCTTCTAAATAGGATCTAGTTTGTTTATTTATTTTTCTTCCAGAATGGTGTGGTTATTTAGGTTTGGTCTTTCACTAGCATTTTGTCAAGATCAGAAAAAAATATTTCAGACATTTCCCTTCTAATATATTTTCCTTGATGACCACAATTGTGCTTGCTAGTTGGGTTGTAGCAGGGTAATAAGGAAAGTAAGATTAAGCTTATGAATAGATACACTAAACATCTAAGAAAGCCAGTGGATTTAGGAAGAGCAAAAGATTCTACTTCACTACACTGCTCTGTAATGAATTCTAAATTTTACACTATACATTCCATTTAGTTACTTTATTTCTGAAAATTGATTAATGCAAAATTAATGAAAAATAAGTATAAATTTATTCATTGGGCAAACAAAATATTATCTAAAAATACTATGTTCTAGAAATTGTGCTAGGTACTAGAAATTAATAATAATAATAATAATAATAATAATAATAATAAGCCCTGATAGAAGCAACTAAATAACCTGAAGTAAAGAGAGATGTGCAAATACTTCAAATTAGCATTTATAGAATCTTTGTGTGTTCCAGGCACTTAAGATCTCTATATGCATCATATTATTTCATCATTAAAATAACTCTTTAAAAGTTAGTATTATTATTCCTAATTTATGGACAAGGAAACTGGGGCATAAAAACTTTAAGTTGTAAGCAAACCTTAGAGTAGTAGAGCTATTACTTAAACATAAGTTAATTTACTTCAGAGTATATCCTGTTAGGCAATGACTTTTGAAAATGCATTGGTTTGAAGTGTTTTAGCCACAAAATTTGTTTGTTCATATTTGTGTTTAGACCAATAACTGTTTACAATGATGTGCAAGGTATATTGAAAACATAGAATAAAGATGAGGAGATAAGCTGGGGAACCATTGTAATAGCTATAAGATAATATGTTAAGGTATTTTTAAAAAGTACTTGAAATAAGAATAAAGAACTTGTGTATCAAGGGTATACATTTCATAGACAGAACTGAAATTAATATGTTGAGAAAGAAGAAAGAGTGATAGATTACTTTTTTAGGTTTCGGCTAAAACACTAAGTGTAAAGGTAGTATAATAAGAGGCAAAGAAGATTCTTCAGAAAAAAATTAATAAAATGAAATGCTGAGTCTGAAGATTAGATGCCTATAAACTGAACATGAGACTTCGGAACTCAGAAGATTATACATAGCCAGAAATATAAGTTTACAAGTGACAAATTCATGGAATTTGTCATGGAATGAGATCCATTGCTTGAGAGATATAGATGGTAGATTGAGATGGAGTGGAAGTTCTCTTCTGAGAGCTTATTTTAGTGAAATAGAAAGAGAAGAGGCAGCTGAAAGTCAGGAGACAGGTGAGCAGAGCAGAGATGTTATAAAACAAAAGATTCATGAGGGTAATTTTTCAAGTGAAATATTGTAGGATTGTGATGTGGCACCAAGAATTTCACCTAAATTAGTACTTATGAATTGACCATGAAACCAGCCCAAAAGGATGTGTGGTTTTGCTCTACCTTTTTCTTCCTAGGTATAAACATGAAGGTTGGCTTTAACTGGCTGGAGTTGGCCAAGGTTGGTATAATGGGAGAAGGGGGAGAAAGGAGGTAAGGAGTAGAAAGAGTAGGAGGGAAGTGGGCGGGGTGGGGGGGGAGAGAGAAACTTTAGTTAGTAACTATTTTGTTACTAAACAGAATATAATATATAATGCATAATATATAGTTAATAGTAGATTTGACTCTCTAGTACAAGAAAGCATTTTAAGGAAGAAATTTTTAAAGAAAATGCTCCAGTAAGCTTACAGGTTTTTTTTCTTTATAAGTATATAAGGAATAATTTGAATAGTGTATTGAGAAGACAGATAAAGAAAGGTAAAATGCATAATTTTATAGTTTCTATGCATCTAAATTAACTTTAAGACCTTGAACTAAATTGACCATTGTGGAAATATACCTGATGATTCTAAGAATAAATTTTAATTAATTTTAAACAAATTCTCAGACCAGGAAAGGCATATGCATCAATCGATATACTGTACAGAAAAATAGATTCTTGCTTTTTTATTATTCCTCTCACGAATATAGCATTTACAGTATTACACTTGTTCAGTAAAAGGTAGCAAGTTAATCCTATTCTCATAAGAATGATTTTGAACCCAAGAGTTTCCTTTATAAAATGCTGGGCACATATTAGCTACTTTTTATTGATTTAGATAACATATGAATTGTCAAAAAAATCTCATTTTTTTGAACTATAACAAGATTTTCTTAACAGTACATGGTTTAAAACAATCATTAGTTACTTTTTTTGAGCCAAAATAAATTTATTTCATATTGAAGATCTATAACCCTAATCATTGTGTCTTTTCTGTTTTTCCTAACTATGTACCTTAATGGTTGACTGCTCAATAGGAGATTAGATGTCCTGCTACAAGTGTACTTGTTACAGGGCTGTTTTACTTTGAACTAGATGGAGAAAACTACTCATTAATTCAAGCCACTTTTCCCAAACAGACATTTTTCTAATTTCATCAGTAGAAGTTGTGGCTATTTGAAGCTGCTGAATTTTGTGTTATAAATGATTATTCATTTTATAGGCCAAATGCTCCTTCTCCTTGCAAAGCAAATTTAACCCATAATGTGAGCCCTATTTGTACTGCATCACATAAGAATTTATAATTACGATCTATGGCAAGTTGTATCTTGACTTTCAATTGGTGATGCTAGAAAAATCTCCACTCTTTGCTTTGCTCTCCTACCCCAGCAGCTATAAAAGACAGGTAATCTATGAGAAAATTGTGGGAAGAGGAATAAATCGGTGAGAGGCAAGGTGACATCTGGACTCCAATGACTTGTTTATTCCTCAAATCTAGCAAAGGAAAATTACATTATTACATCAGTAAACCTAAATTATAGATGAGAGCTCAGACATTTTGGAGTATTTGATTGGGGCATTTGAAAAACTTCCTTGAAAAACATGAGTACCAGACTTCTTTTTCTCAACTATAACTTATTCTACATTTATTAAAATCTATGATACACTAGCATTACACTAATAACTACACATACAAAGATAACTACAGAATTATGCCTTTGAGAGGAGGAGGTCAGAATGGAGAGAGGTGACAGTCAGATAGGAGGCACATGTACATGAAGACATAGTTATAAAGAAGTGATGAAACATGAGGCAGGGTTGGTAGGCAAGGTCCGTAACATTAAGAACCTTGATGACAGTCTAAGTTGGATTTTTTTTTCTCAATAGACAATGAAGAGATCATGAATAATTTAAAAACTTTAAAAGTTAGAGAATAATATCCTAATATTTGAATTTTAGAGAAATCCTGGCAAGACCGTGAGAGGATTTATGGAGATAGAAAATTTTAAGAGAAGGAAAATATTATAATAGTTAATAAACAATAAGAGGAAAAAAAGGAAGGAAGAGAACAAAAGAGGGAGGAAGGAAGGAAGATTGAATTAAATTGAGATGATAGAAACAATAGAGAAGAGAAGATGAATTTAAGAGATACTTAGAAGGAAAAATGATATGTTATAGAGATGAATGCTAAAAATTTGTTATTAAGAGGATAGTTTCGGGCTGAGAAAAGATATTACTACTTAAGCAAAATATATAGAATTATGGAAGAAGAGAATTAAGATTATAACTCTAATGTAACCTAGCATTTAAAAAGAGTTTAGAGGAGACTTCATAGGATTCTTGGAAAGAATGTCCAGAGAGGCAAAAGTAAAACTGACAAACAATGAAGGTGGCAGCATTACAAATGTA
>NW_011888851.1:426962-428187 GCF_000151845.1 Pteropus vampyrus
AAAGAAAGAAAGAAAGAAAGAAAGAAATATTATTGACAACACTGATTATCCAGTTGAGGATTAACACTACATTAGGGTGGTGGTAACAGTCTTATCAGTTTTGATATTGCCTCCAATACTATACAATCACATATGTGCAGGAGAAGAGGAAGCATTTTATCAGGTTTGGGTGCAGGGAGATTAATAGATTGGACTAGGTAGAATGACAAAAAGTAAGGATATTGTAGATATAGTGCTTAATGAATGGTGACAACAAGAGGGAGGCTAAAAAAACTAGAAGGAGGAAGGAACAAGAAACAACAGGTTCAAGGTTATGTGTTGAATTATGTCTCCCAAAAGCTTTTGTTAAATATTCACCTCTGGTATCTGTGAATGTGACCTTCTTAGAAGCAGAGGTTTCTCAGATGAAATCAAGTTAAGATTATGTTACTAGAGTGGCCCTATTGCTTTTTGGCTTTTTGGCTAAAATCAAGTGTAGAGTGAGCCCTAATCTAATATGGCTGGAGTCATTGTGAGGAGAAGAAATTCAGACACAGACACAGACACCCAGACTAGGAAGATTATGGAAGATGGAGACAGAGAGAGATGGAAAATGGAGGCTGAGATTGGAGAAATGCATCTACAAACCAGGGAGTGCTGAGAATTGCTGGCAGACACCAGAAGCCAAAAGATGCAAGGAAGAATTCTCCCTTACTAGTTTCAGAGGAAGCATGGCCATGCTAATATTTTGATTTCAGGCTTTCTAGCCCTCAGAACTGTGAGACAATACATTTCTGTTATATTAAGCTACCTAATTTGTAGTATTTTGTTACAGCAGTCTAAGAATTATCACCAAAAATCTGTATAGATCAATTAGTTTTTAGAATGTAGAAAAAATTAATTTGCTATATACATATCCATAAAATGGTTTTCATTTTATGTTTTTCATAATTGATTGGTTTATGATATATATGACAAGACTATGAATAAGTGAATTGGAAAACCCTTTATACAGCTCAATCTTAAAAAAAATATTTGTTTTCTATTAAGCTATTCAATGACCATAGTATTCTCAAATGTTGAAAAAATCTGAATTTTTAATGCTTTCAGGCTAAAGTTTACTTTGTTAAAATAAAGTAAAACATAATCATATTATATATTTAAATGTTGCAAAATCTATTGATAGGGATGACTTATTTGAATTTTCTATCCCACACAAGGAAGGGATATATAACTAATGATTCTA
>NW_011888851.1:429904-436024 GCF_000151845.1 Pteropus vampyrus
ATAAAAATATAAATATAAATTTACATCAACAATGTTGCAGCTCAGCTAGTTTTCCAAGAAATTTGCCCTAAAGGGAGTAGGAAAGTCATAGTACACAGAGCAATGGAGAGTACTATTTAAGTGAAAATAAAAGGACAAAGATATTTTACTTCACAAAGTTACCTTAATAAAAGTAAAATGAGCCCAAGGAAACAGTATGGTTGTGATAGTGTGAAGAATGTGTATAGTGGCATTGGGAGAAAAAAGGTTAATTTTGATTATACTCATTGAAAGAGTTGTGGTAGGACTTAAAAAAAAAAAACACGAATGGAGATCATGTTTCAACACATACTTTGTATGTATGTGTTGAGTGAAGAGGTAAATGTGAGGAAAAACGTAATAGAAAAAAAGCTGCATACGTTTAGCATAAATATGGCAATGTTCCCTTAGTGAAGGAATTGCCAATTAAGCTTGTGATTTTTTTCTAAAAAAAAAGTTAACTCTTTTAAGTTTGGTTCTGAAACTCTGAGTTATTCATATAGTTGATAAAAAAAAATTTATGAGCATTTACTGTTTAAGCTAATTTATAAGTACCAAGCCTATTCATAAATTATCTATCTTTGAACAAAATTTATAGTACTACAAAATAGACGGGGCCAAGATTCAGCAGCTTATAATATAAAGTCCTGCCTAGGTGAATTACAAACTTATTAGTCTCTCTTTCTAAGAAATAAACCACAGAAATATGAATAGTACTCTACAAATCACATTGTACTTTGGGTGTATAATAACTCGCATTCTAATTCACCTAATGTTCGAAACAATTCTAGAGATATGATTCAATCCCATACGGTTGGTCTATCACTTGAATCTTTTGGCCATAAAATGTCTATGGATAAATCATTACTTAATATACTTTTCTGGTAAAATCTGAATCACAGCCAACTCAGAGTTGGGTTGAAGCCCTGAAAATCCCTTCACATTGGTACACATTTCATTTTTTTTCCTCGAAATGAGTGAATCAAACAAAATGTAATTTGGGTCAGAATCTGAACAGCCCTTTTGGATAAAATATCTTAAACTTGAGTCCTTTTTGCCCTTCTTTTATTTCGAATGTCTCCGTATGGCAGAAGAGAGCATTTTTATATAATTGTATTTATGATCAGATTTTCAATTATACTAAAAAGAGTTAAGGATTTACCTATGTTTAAGATTATTACCCTAACCCTGATGAAATAGTGCCTATAATATTTAGATTTCCAGAAATTAAGGCCTTAATACATTTATTAAATCTAACATTAGTCTTTAAATGTTGAATTCAACTGAGCCTCACTTTGCTTCTCAAAACCTATCTGCTATATGTTATAATTTTACCCAAATCACAGAAAGATATAATTCTAAAACCTTTTTATAATTTGTTGAGAGACATACTTTTTAAAATACCTTATGCTCAAATCTAAAATGTAAGGAGAAAAATATAAATCCCCTATGACATCGATCTCACCTAACATCCCATAATGTTAAGTATATCTATTACAGATTCAAGGACATACAAAATGTATATGTATAAAGCATGAGCAGAAATCATGAGTCTTAATCTGTCAGTTATTTATAAGGATCACTCAATTTTGTGTGTGGATAAGATTAGCATATGGTAAAAGAAATTAAGTTATTAATGTTTTAGTACAAGATATAAATTTTTGAATCAAAGCTTAGAAATGAGGTTTCCCTCAGTGACAAAATAATGCAAAATGACATAAGTTGTCCAACAAGGATACTCAGCACTATGATAAATAAAGATAGAGTTTGTAGTGAACATTCTACCAAACATTCTTCTGCTTAAGTCTGCCGTAAACCATCCCTATTCCTCTTTTCTCCCACTCTCATGCTGGCTTAAACACAGTTAACTGCAGTATAAAATTCTATCAGCCAATATACAGCTAATGTTCAAAACTTTCGAACTGTGAGAAGTCCTGGGTAGCTACCTTAACCATTAAAAATAGAATTTAAGAGAAACCAATTTCTTCTCTTAACTTTCTCAAGATGAGCTAAAAAAACATCAATATCTCTGAAAGAGTCATGCATTTGGAAAAATTTCATTTTTCAACTCTTAACAATCTTAAAAATTGCTATAGCATATAAAAACACAAACATGCCAATAGTGCTGGTCATAAGGGTGCAATGGAGCCTAAATCTCCTGGCCAACGAGCAACTTCTGTGTTAAAGAGGTAGTATTTTAAAATCAATTTTTATGCCCACAGTCACTCCCATTTTGATATGAAACAAAATCTGTATTTTCTCTCTATAAAATGATATGGGTCAGTATTTTGGCTAATGCCACAAAACTCAACAAAGATACTGCAAAATAATAAAATTTATGTTTGCAAGCAATTAGGTGCCATTTCAATACACTATTCTGAAAAGTGTTGTGAGTTTTTTTTTTTCTCTGGAAAAAAATTCTTTAAAGTACCTTGGTTACAATGACAAACCAGCTATTCTGCAGTAGATCCCTCCAGCAAAGGCTTAATATATCTGATTTGTCAAAGTCAACACTCCTGCTAATCTTTTCCACCACTGCCAAATGCTGAGAGCTATCACCAACTCACTTTGCTGTGCAATGTAGGGAGAAAGATGGATGATGGGGAGAAAGTAACCTGCACAAACATAAGAATAAAATGATCTCTTTGAGCAGAGCTATAAGAAAAATGCAAGAAGAATTAGAAAATCAGCTGTTTTGTGATTTCTTTTACAACTCTCTCCTTATCTCTATCATTTGCTTGAATTCAAATTATTCCTAATTTAACTACTTTACTTAGTTAATGAATGTTTCAAGACTATAAAAATGTTTTCTATTACTGTCAAATGTTATATGTTTCACTGCATTATACAGTCAGGGTGGACTGAATAAAATGATATTAAATATGCAATGCTTTAAAAGCTTTAAAGTAATATTATTATTACTGCCCTTTAATCTGAATAAAAGTATTTAAGCCAGAGTGTTAATATTATATCAATCTATAAATATATTATTTAAATAAAATTTTGTCTTCGGGACATTTCAGAAAACATATGGCTACCGCATTTGTTTTTAATCTACCAACACAAATAGAATTTTCTATAATGGAACAACCAAGAATTTGACTATCAACTAGTATATGACATCTTCCTCTATTGAATACATGTGTGCACATGTGTGCATGCATATATGCTACCAATGAAGTATAAATCTTGATGTGTTAAAATATCTATCCTTATTATATTGAAAGTTATTAGCATGATTCTTCACATTCTCAACAAAGGGAAAGTCAAAGTGAGATCCTTTCTTGTAAATATGTGTTCATTTAGGTCCATAAACAATACATGGTAGATATTCAGAAAAGGAGCATCAAAAGTGTAGAGCAAAGGAAAAATACGCAGGCCTATATTTTCTGAATATAGTCCTTAATTTTCACTAGAATTATATATAAATCAAAATTATTAGTTTAGATTAATAAATCATGAAAAATTTACCTGAATATTTGTATTAGCATGTAAGAAATGAAAATTAAACTGAAATTCCTTTTAATAACTTAGATTTGTTGATTAATTGATATATATAATAAAATACATTACAGAAGAAAATAAGAGTAATGAACACTGGGTTTAAATCAGACAAACCTGGGTTCCAGAACCATTTCATTCACATAGTAACATACTTAAACCTCTATTTCATTATCTATAAGAGCAGAATAATAATAGTGTTTCTTATGATTGTTATGAGACTTTAACTATTCTTTTAGATTCTGTTCACTTTTTCCTCCAGCGATCACTGGAAGTGTACTTTCTCCAGATGGTTAGAACTTCTCTTATGTTCTATAAAGCGTTCTATTTTTAGCTTGGAGTAAAAGTTGATACTTTTCTTTTGCTATATAAGGAGAGTTTGGGGTATAGTGTTTGTTGTTTGTTGCCATTGTTGCTATATTCAGTGATTAATTTTCTAGCTTACCTTTCCTCCGATTGATTTACCAGACTAACTTGACATTCAAAACTGAGAAATGGCTGAGTACTCTAAGTGATATCTGCTCAGTCCCTGAAACACTGATGTCCATGTCAGTGTATGAGTGAGGATAGCTGGGGATGAACATCATTATCATCATTACAAAAACTTATGTAGAGATTAATCTCTTATTCCAGGTGCTATTCTAAGAACATATTTATTAAATTTGTTAATTTTTCTGATAACTCAGTGAAGTAGGTACTGTTTTTTTTTTTTAGTCCATTTTTATAGATGATAAGTCTGAGAAACACAGAAATAGGTAACTTACTCAAAGCCACAAGCCATTAAGTTATAGCATCTGGATTCAAGCTCAAGTGGCAGTGCAGTGGCTCCAGGTCTCTTTGTCTAAATATTAGACTATACAGACTTTCATCATCATTTAGGAAGAATGAGAAATTCACTGGTTTAATATTTTCAAAAATGTTATCACACCAGTATTTGCTGATTTGGATACTGACAATAACAAATTCTCGACAGCACTGAGTCCATTCTTCTACCCTTTTGCTCCAAGATCTAGAGTGTCTTGTACCAACCATGAAAGAATATTGCATGATGATAGCTTTTCCAATAGAATATTAAAGTATTGCATGCATTTAACTTCACCAATATCTTGGAGTTTTCCAGGGTCTATGCGGATAGATATCAAATTTGCATTTATGTACTGAAGTTTCCTTCTCATTATAGAGTGGACATACAAGTGACTTTCTGTTTCTGCATAATTTAAAGAGTGTTAAATAAGTTGATAATAGTAATAATAATAATCTACACCTATATCAATAACTACATACTGTGTTTCATGGTCTACTCATTATATATTTTATCTCAATCATTAAATTAAAAAGTTAAAAACTTTTCCTCTTTTCATAATAAAATTAAGCTATGTAAATGCAATATACATATTTAAATATCCAATGAGAACCTTTCATTTTAAATCTGTAGCTCAGTATTACAGGGGCACTATCTCTTTGATACTCACCTAGATAAGCAATATACTATAGCATCTGCCCTACTCTGATTGTGTAGTTCATTATAGTCAATGACTTTCTGGATATTTTCTATTTCAGAGATATTTTTAGAGAATTAATGTATGCTTTAATCTCAAGAAAAAGGAGACTCTTAAACTGCCGTTTTTTTCTCCCTTTAGATAAAAGCCTACTACTTATTACTAGATATGGAGAACAGTAGAAGAGAAAATATATCACAATAAATTTCTCATAATTACAATATATTGATCACTTGTATTGATTACCAGATACTATACTAAATAAATATATCATTTCAGTTAATTTTTATATACAAAATATAAAAATCATATGTAGAATTAACAAGTGTAGTGTGTATTGACCTTACACAGATAAGGACACCAAGTTGCAAGTTAGGCGACTTGTACAGGGTTACACATCTAAACTATGACAGAAATCGTTCTGGAACCAGGTCTCTGCTTCTAATGCATATTTCCTTCAGTGCTACATGGAGCACACCTACATCTCTAAGTATGTTTCTCTGAGCTTCTTACATCATTGTCCTATTCATGTATCCATGCCTTAGTTTTTTAAACACCTTTATTGAAGTGTAATTGATATGCAAAGAACTACACGTATTTAATGGGTCCATGCCTTATTAATGTAAGCTAACAGGGTCAGGAGGTATTGGGGGGAAAAAGGCAATCACAGGTTTGAGATACTACTCAAAGTTTTGTTCTATATACTTCTAAGCAAAAAGAGGGTTATATTTCCTAAGGAGGTGTCTTTTTCTTTTATTGTGCAGCTCTGATGGTCCCTTTCTACATTTCTTCATGGAAGGATGCAAACCATAAATGGACATGTGCTTCATACTTGTAGCCATGACTTTGACATTCTACTTACTGGAGAGGTAAGGAGTATTATACCTAATATCATTATAATGTTACATTAATACAATTACAAATGTTTTAACATATTAAGATATATAATTTCTGCTTTCACTTTCCGTCTCTTCAAAATGAAGAGTTTCTAATATTATAAGGCTTATACTTGGCCAATGGAAGCATTCTTTTTGATGAAGTTATTTAAAAATATTTTTGGTTCTCTCTGTCTCCTTATACACATACATACACACACACACAC
>NW_011888851.1:437154-441256 GCF_000151845.1 Pteropus vampyrus
AAGAAGAAATGACCTTATGTACTTAGCGTTTAACAGAATTTAAGATTTAACTATCAACTTAAAATAATAGTCATAGTTCCCTTGCTATTAAATCCAAATATCTACAAATGTAATTTCTCTACCTTTCCAAATAGTTTCATTTGAGGATCTACTAAAATTTTTAAACAGCTATTAAAAATCTCTGCATACCCTAAGACCTTGCAACACCATCACTGGCATAACCCATGAGAGAGTAATTATTCTTCATATTTTTAACTTAATAAACTGAGATCCAGTGAGCTTAAGTAATTTTATCAAAATTATAAAATCAGTGAGAGTGAAAGATAGGATCTAATATTAAAAAACTGAGGTTTTTTCATCTTTATTCCCAAGATTCTCTGGATAAAATGTAGATCCTTCTCAGTCCTTATTTATTTCAGGGTCCAAAGTGGGTACTAGCAGACCTCCAGTTGCAGCTCTCGCTGAATGCTGCACACAACCTGACCTGCAGTTGTCATTTTGAATAATTCTTTGCTTTATCTAATTGGTCATGAAAACAATTCATCTGCCTTGCATATCAGTGCTCTAGGGGGTTTCAGACTGTGTTCCATGGAGCTTGGCTTCTACTACAGTTACATTGAAAATCAAAGATGTGTATCTAAAATGTGAATATCGATAATAAGTAATTTTATTAACCGATGTCACCCCAATAAATTTAATTTAAAAAATGTGAATGTAACCTCTAAACATTTATAAATATAAATTTTATCCTAGTCAGTCAAGTTTTTAAACTTATTTTTAAGTTTTTCTCATGCAAACAACTAATTAATGAATCCAAAATTATGTTATGCCAGTACCATTCACTTATTTTGGAGAGGAAAATAAAAGACATGGCTCTTTCCTAAAGTCACTTTTACCTGGGAAAACTTCAAACTGTACATACTATGAAAATCATATTCCATACGCATTATGGGTGCCACTTTATTTCACCTTAGAGAGTTCAGGATGTCACTCTCCAAATTCTAATAAAAGATCTGACACCATCCATTCTTGCTCTATTTCAGATTCTCTTCAGCTTGCAGTTTGCATTTGCTATTCCCTGATACAACTCCCTCAAGGCAAGTTATATTTTATAAATATAAAAGAGTCCTTTGTTTCTGTTCAAAAACCTGTTTGAAAATATTTTCCAAAGCTATTTCTTTAAATTTGTGCTTCTTAAACTCAGTAGTACTCGTACAAATAAATAGTAATGTGTTTCTTTAAGCAGAACATATAATTGAAGATTTTAGGCAACTGGAACACAAATCCTAAATAATCTGTACTTTATATATTCTCCAATAAAATGTTTGTGATCGTATATGTTGGTGTGTGTTTCATTTTTTGGTAGAGAAATTGATGAACTAGAGATAAAAATTGATATTTAAAAGTGCTTATTTCTTCTACCCTCTAGAATCTATAACAACATAAAGTAAAACCCTTAATCTACTGAAGTAAGCATACATTATAGAAAATGTAAAAATAATAAAAATAACTAAAATTGGAGGCAAACAAGAAAACGAAATCACAGTATGAAAATATATATGGTTAAGGAAACATAAATTAATTAATTATAAATTATAATAAATATCACTTTGTCATTAGGAAAAGCCCTAGGCTAACTCTGAATAAAGTTAAAAATTACATATACACAAGGATGCAACTCCTTGCGTGCACAGACAATCTCACAAATTGTTCTGTCTTTTGAAAATATGCTATCTTTTCTAAAGAATAGTATCTCAATTATATTCTCTGCTTAAAATCTAAAAGGTAAAATATATTCCATAGAAGGAAGTATGTGTTTAAAATATGAGGAAACATTAAATCTTTGGAGTAAAATTCAAGATGACTTAAAGTGTTATTGGAGAATGACAAAATGACACAAACATACTGAAAGAACTGACTAAAGAAAGTCCTTTCTAATCAAGTCTAAAAAAATACCTCCCCAAACAAAACAAAACAACAACAAAAAAATGGAATTAGATTAATATAACTATGGAGAAAATTTTTAGTTTTTTATACTTCAAAACACACTTTATGTGAATTAAATGTAAAAGAAACCCTGGGAAAATATTTGCAACTTATGTGGACAAAATTTTTTTCCCTGCATATGTGATTATTATAGTCATCAAAAAAATGGATAATTTTATTCTAACAGATTAATATTGGTTCTTTTAATTTTTTTCACATGAGGTTTTTACATTGTTTGAATCTTGATATACTTGATATGCAGCTTCTTTGATGATGATATAATAAAATTTATGAGCATTTTTTTTGGTACTAAGGGTAAATTAGATTATTGTTAGAAAATATATGTCCTTTTCCTCCCCCATTTTCATGGGCAGAAAATACTACCATGCTCCTTGACTTTGGGCTTGATCATGTGACTTGCTTTGGCCAATGCAGCAGTTTGAGAAGGCCTAAGAAGTTCTTGGGTTTGTTTTTCTCACATATCTACCATTACTGAGAGAAGCAAAGGGTATATTCTGGCTAGCTTGCTAGCCCTAAAAGGAGGATGAGATATGTAGAACAGAGATGACAAATTCCAACATGACATTGGCTGTATGGATTGATTACAAATACTGTGATAGAAGCTACAAATGTTAAAATTAGGAGATTCACAGACCTATTGTATCTAATTCACTGCAAAATACTAGGCTAGTGACATTTTTTGAGAGAGTTCATGTGATTGATCAGTGCTTAAGTTAGACAATTTGATAAGAGGGAACACTAAAAACAACAACAACAACAAAAAAAAAACAGAAAACTAGATTAGTGAGTTTTCAACAAGATGGCTGAGAAATTTTTAAAAGGCGTTAATCAGGAATAAGTTAATGGAAATGGAAAAGATGAGTAAGATGTGAGAAACTTTGAGAACGAGAAGTTCAAAACTTAAAATTTGATTATATGGCATAGTGTCAATCATGTGTGACAGAAAAAAGGAATATTTCAATATTTAGATACAGACTGATAGTTATTAAAATTGGGGTGTCAAAATAGTGCAATAATAACCTAACAATATTAGAAGTGGAGGAAAACATGGCTGCTTTGGGGTATTATTATTTAAAGACAATTGATACTTCAGATAAAGTATCAAAATATCTTAAAATAGTAATGACTAATTTGTTCATAGTAATTTATGCTGGGCATTCTTATGTGTTATGTAGGTGTTTTCTTACTTAATCATAATCTTTTATAGAGATGAAAATGTTATTTTTATTATATTGATGAGAGAGTTTTTAATTCTCACTCAAATTCACAAACAGTAAGGAATGATGGCAGAATTAAAGTGAAGGTTACCTAAAGAATTAAATGGAGTGCATGAGAACAATTTCTATAAATTACTCATAGTGATTAAGTTTATTCATTTTTTGTCATGAAACAAGAGTATTTTTTCACAAAAGGGGATAGGAATTAATAAAGAAAAACAAATCTTTTTTTTTTCCTAAGTAAATTTCATTGGCTCAAGACAGTGTGTGTGTGTGTGTGCTTGTGTGTATGTGTTTGTGTGTGTGTGTATTAGCCATAAAGTGTTACCTAAATAATATTATGGGTGTTTTTAACATGTTACAGTAATTCTATAACATACTATCCAAAAAAGAATAGCCATAGTAATCTACATAGTATAATCACAATGCTTTTCTTGAAGGTATCACACACTTCTCACACAGCACTACACTTAGTCTCCCTTAGTCTAGGAGAGAAAAATAAATCTAATAAGTAATAATAAAATACCTAGTAATTGTAAATTATATGAAGAAAAAATGTGGTAACAGTATATGAGTGACCATAGGAGAGAAAAGCCACAGCAATATTTCTGAGAAGGTGATATTTGAGGTAAATAAATAAAATGGAGTTTGATCATGAAGATGTCTGGGGGAATGATGTTCTTGTCAGAGGGTGTGGGGAGTCACTTATGGACATGTGAAAACGTATAACAAGGAACAAGGATATTTGTGTACTTGGCAACAATGTAAGAAGTTGAGATTGTAAAGCGCTGGGAAAAACTGGGAGGTAACTGTTCACATAGCAGTCACTGCACATTCCTTGCAACAGTTTAGCAGAGAGTTCTGAGTTGTGAGAATCT
>NW_011888851.1:441306-442822 GCF_000151845.1 Pteropus vampyrus
ATATAACATACTATCCAAAAAAGAATAGCCATAGTAATCTACATAGTATAATCACAATGCTTTTCTTGAAGGTATCACACACTTCTCACACAGCATTACACTTAGTCTCCCTTAGTCTAGGAGAGAAAAATAAATCTAATAAGTAATCATAAAATACCTAGTAATTGTAAATTATATGAAGAAAAAATGTGGTAACAGTATGTGAGTGACCATAGGAGAGAAAAGCCACAGCAATACTTCTGAAAAGGTGATATTTGAGGTAAATAAATAAAATGGAGTTTGATCATGAAGATGTCTGGGGGAATGATGTTCTTGTCAGAGGGTGTGGGGAGTCACTTATGGACATGTGAAAATGTATAACAAGGAACAAGGATATTTGTGTACTTGGCAACAATGTAAGAAGTTGAGATTGTAAAGCGCTGGGAAAAACTGGGAGGTAACTGTTCACATAGCAGTCACTGCACATTCCTTGCAACAGTTTAGCAGAGAGTTCTGAGTTGTGAGAATCTCATTGTTCTACTAGATATAGTAATCTGGCTAACCTTGATTCTTGACTACTGTCTTTCTTATTGTAATGTTATAAATAGTGTGTTCTAAATAAACTTGGGGACACAGACACAGCTTGATTATGTGATCCCTCCTTCAATTCTGTCTGTCTTCTTTCTTTTCCTCAGTCCATGCTCCCCCTTTCAGGTACCCTCAATTACTTCGTCGGCTGGCTTCCAACAAGAGGGAACAGCAAAAGTACATTTCATGTTGCAAGATCATCGTTGGTGTGCTCTAGGATTAGTGTAGATCCCCATGTTGTGGAGCATGGTGAGCATGGAGAAATGTTACAGATGAAATGAGAGAAATGACCATAGCAAGATCAAGCAGTATATTGAGTCGATATTAATGAATTTGATTTCATCCCAAGAATAATGAGAAATGACTTGTGCAATTCTTAACAAAGAGATGACATGATCCGATATATTAGTTATATGTACCCATTACTTTTTGGTCTAGAAGATATATTCACATATGTACATTTTTAGAAGACAATATCATTAAGCATAAATTTAAGCCTAAATCCCAAAGTCTAAATAGCCAAAATGTATTACTTAGAACACTGTTCTTCTGATATACTCTATGGAAAAAAAAGGTTCCTTGGGCTACATATGTTTAAAAGAGCTGGTTACATATTTTGAAATCTTTCTTCTTGAGAATGAACAGTACATATTGAAATTCCAAACATTATCAAAAGTCCTAAAGTACAGAGGCATGTTTAACCTAATATTTTACAAATGTATATGACTACAAAACTTTTTTTAATAATTAAATATATATTGCTATTATGTAGAATTTAAGGTTTATTCCTCCATATATTACAGGGAACAAAATCCTAGGTCTCTGCTTTTGACAATGTGCTACAGTAGACATTGGTGTTTTCTGGAGCCTCTTTAGGTTTGCAAGGAAAAATGGTGTAGGCACCAGGGCTTGAAAACCTTGCCTCCCACTTCAAATATTTAAGAATTCA
>NW_011888851.1:444082-450336 GCF_000151845.1 Pteropus vampyrus
ACAAAATCCTAGGTCTCTGCTTTTGACAATGTGCTACAGTAGACATTAGTGTTTTCTGGAGCCTCTTTAGGTTTGCAAGGAAAAATGGTGTAGGCGCCAGGGCTTGAAAACCTTGCCTCCCACTTCAAATATTTAAGAATTCATTTGAACAAAGGCCCATTTCGATTTAAAAAAATTACATCCAATAATATAGGAAATAATATAGGAAAATGCTTTTTTTCACCTTTTTTCACATTTTTGTCACTCTAAGAATTTCACTTAGTTAACGGCTAATTAGTTAGCTAATTTACAGACCTAATAAGACTGAAGTCTCTCAGAATTGGCTAACTTTACTAGATAAATGAAGGGCACAACTCTAATTATAGCTTAGCACCTTTCACTATGCACCATTGATTATAACAATCAGATAGGAGAATAAAATTTGGGAGCTAGATTACATAATTTATTACATCCATTAATCATGGATTTGAGGAATCTCATAGACACCATTAAAAGGCAAATACCATACAATTTAACTCATATGTGGAACCTAGAAAAACAAAGTAAATGAACAAACAAGATAGAAGCGAACTCATAGATACAGAGAACATTTTGATGACTGCCAGATGGGAGGGAGTTTGTGGTAGGGGAGAAGAAGGGAGGGAAAAAGATAAAGAAGTACAGATTGGTAGTTACAAGGTAGTTGTGGGGATGTAAAGTATAGCATAAGAGCTATAGATAATAATGTAATAACTGTGTATGGTGTCAATTGGGTATTAGATTATCTGGGTGATCACTTCAAGTTATATAAATGTGTAATCACTAGGCTGTACACCTGAAACTAATATAATACTGTATGTCATCTGTAATTAGAAAATTTTAAAAGATACATATTTTCTCTCCTTGAAACATTTAGCAAGGTAAATAGTCAATAAATACATACATATGTATATATGTATGTAGACAGATATGAATTCAGGTAGAGTTTATAACAGATAGCAATTTTTGTGGAAATAGTGAACACTGAAGCATATTACAGGTTGAAAAAATGTATGTGAAAAACAAAATCTTATATTTTATATATATATGTGCACAGTTACATTATTGAGAACTAAAGTGACAAAAGTCAATGCAGACAATCTCACACAGAATTACTATCTCCAGCTTTCCCACTTTTTAAAATGAAAAGAATTTAGAGTAGTCAGAAACATCTACATGTGGACCCACAGCCCATCTTCGGTGGGTTCTTGAAGCTTTATGGTGGTTGGCATTAATCACATCATTGGTCAGGGAAAAACTTAAAACACATAGATTTAGAATACTGACTTTTTTCCCCTTTGTACTAGCCAGGAGTTCTACAACATAAAACATAAAATAACACCACATACCATTCAACAGAAAAGGAGTTTAAGACTCCCCTACTGCCAATACAAATTTAACATGTGCAATATGACTTACTCTTTTACTTTTACTTTCCTATATAAAGTACAGGTAAAAAGCATTATGAAAAAACATAGTTTAAAAGAAAAAAATATATTTTATGACCTGTAACATAGAACATTTTCTCTGCTCCTTGACCACATTATGGTTTAAAAGATTTCTTATCAAACTCTCCTCATAGCAAAGAAAAAGAAAGCTTCTCTTACCAGAGAGGAATAAAGCTTCAATCTTGCTTTACCGTTTTCTGCAGCTCTTGTTTGAAAAGACAGATCCAAAGCAGCTTTGTGCATACAACTGATCTGGCTGATCTCCAGTCCCTGCACAAAAAAAACAGTATAATTGGCTCTCAAAAAAGTGTTGTAAACATTCATCATGATGGCACTTGCATGTTGAATCTAGCCACTGTTACTCTAGTAGACTATTTCCAAACAGGCCAGTTTTACATTTCTACTTTCAATACTTGCTGTTTGGTTTACTCTATTCAATGCTGAGATTAATATCTTGAAAAAAAAATGATATTGTGAATGTCATCTCTACTATGTCAAGATCTTTGAGTTCTGTAAGTGTGGTTTGAGACTAATTTTTTTAAATCAAGATATTGATAAATAAATTTACTTGGCATCTGTAGGTCTTTATTTTTAATTTGACAATATTCAGTCCATTACTTATGTGTTAATATTAGTATTAAGTCTCTTTTATTCATTATTTGATAAAAGACAAGTGAACATTCCACATCTCTGTTTTGTAAGAAGCCACATCAATAATGCTTACAACATACCCTAGAGTCTGAGACCAACTGTGCTAGATATCTAAGGCTGGTAAATATTCCACTGTTCTTTTGCTCAAACCTTCAAAAGGGTTCAGACACAATCATGTCCTTTAATTTTTATGGGAGCAATGAAGGGGTCACATAGCCTGGGCTTTTTTCTTATTTTTAAACATTCAATTTTTATGGGAGAATTAACTGATTATAACTATGAGTGGCATATTCCTATTACCAAGAAAATGTGAACACTAGATCAAAAAATAAACCTCAGTGGAAAAGAGTCTCATATTGTATCACTTCTTATAATGATCTAAGCACTACATTGATCTTAGAACTATATGTAATCTTTGCTTTGCTTCCTATGTGTATAAAGCCTGGTTAACAGCTAGCAGTGTTACTGATTGAAAAATATGAAATAAATGCATGAAAGTTCTTTTTTTTTTCATTTTTATATGTGGTAGTTTATTTTTTCATTATACAAATTAAGTATAACACATAATTTATAACTATACAACTTATAATTGTATATCTCTAAAAAGTACATATTATGACAATTTGTAAGGTATGTCTCAGAAGCAAGTAACAATTTAGATACTCAAGTGTAAAAATTCTATGTATTGCTGAGGCTTTTTAAATAACATCTTTAACAAATTAACCTAAAACCTTGAAAGCTGAACACTACTTATTTATATCATTTATATCATTGCCATTTAAAGATTTTGATTACAATTCATAATACTAAAGATAGATGTATACGATTCCCCTAAGGACACAGATGACTAATCTCATTATGTAGAGAGACAGGGTGTAGAGGAAGAAACCCTACATACTGTTTTTTCAAGATTGGTATTAGTGAATTGTCATCTCCTTAATTATATAAAATTTGGCTTTATGAAACTTTTTTTTTCAAATAATTCTTTCACCAAAATAGTGAAGAGAGCATTATTGTACTCCATTTTACACATGAGAAAACCAAGACTCAGGAAAGCGATTTGACAAATTACAGCAGCAAATTCTTAACTGTAGAGTCTTCTGATGTTGTTCGACTATGGCTTAAAAAATATAGCTAATACCTTTTTTTCAAAGAACTTGTTGATTTAGCTTACCGATTTTAAGTTGATATAAACATTTAAACATAATTATATGTATTTGCAGCTGCAAAAGATTGAGGAACCCAAAGATCTGTTTCTAGGCCTAATGATTTGGGAAATAATTTGAAAATGAACTTCAAGAAGATCATTCTTTATGATTTTATTTTGAACATTTTTTTTTTTAATTTAAGAATTACCTATTAAGTATCTACTACATGATAGACCTTCTCTCCGCCCCCCCGCCCCCACCTTTAAGTTCTTAGGATATGTTAGTAAACAATATAAATATCTTGTTTTTATGTTATTTTCAGTCTATTACAATAGATAGGGTTATCTAAAGTTGTTTTTTATTTTAATTGAGAAAATAGTAGCCACTGACTGTATAGAGGCTTCCAACTCTCCCAACCACACCTACTATCTACCAAACTCCTTTGAACTAAGTGCCTGCACCCTTTGAGATGTTCAAGGAACTTTCTCATGCTAATTTCCTTCATTCACATCAGTTACTCCCTCTACACTGCATTCTTCTCATCATTTTAAAACCCTGCTTTAATATTTCCTATATGTAAAGATAAAACTCTCCCACCACCCCACTTCTTCTTGTCGCCATATTTCTTCATTAGAAAATATCTCAAAAGACTTGCCTTCTCACTTCCCAATTCTTTCTCCACTCTTGCAGAGCATCCAAACCCATTAAGCAATTAAAATAGATCTCATCTTCCCTGATCTTCCAATAGCGTCTGAACTCAATTGACTAATTCTTTCTTAAAACATCATTTTTACTTAGTTTAGTGTTGCCACATTCTTATGTTTCTCATAAACTGCAAGCCTTTCAATCCCAGGTTCATTTGCTAGCTTTTCCTCCTCCGCTTGGAAAATATGTTTGGAATACTCCTTGACTATTCCAGGACTCCTCTCTCTTCTCATTCTACATTTTCCCTGTAGGTGTTCTCATCTTTGTCCATGGTTTTAAATATCGTCTATATATTTTGACTACCAAATTTATATCTGCAGCCTGACCCCTCTACTGTACTCCAAATGTGATTCTCCATCTGTTTACTGATCTCAGTTCTTGATTCTAACAGACATCTTAAAATTTAAACATGGCCAAAACAGAATAATTGATTCTACTAGGCCCTTGCATATTTCACCTTTCTCCAATCTTTCTTATTTCAGTAAAATTTACCAATTATTTAAGCTAAAAACCAAAGGATTTTATTGTGTTAAAATTGCGAAACAAAATTTACCATCTTAACCATTTCTAAGTGCACAGTTCCATAGTGTTAATATGGTCATATTATAGTGCAATCATCTCCAGAACTTTTTCATCTTGCAAAACTGAAACTCTATACCCATTAAACAACTCCCTAATAGCAACGATCTATTGTTGTAGACAAATCTCTAAGTAATCATGCCGAGTTAAAGAAGCTAAACAACATGAGTACATACTGTATGATTCCATTTATATAAAATTTTAAAAGTGCAAACTAATTTATAATGACAGAAAACAGATCAATTGTCACTGGAGACTAGAAAAGAGGGGTAGTAAAGCTGGTGCGAAGGATGGATACCCAAGGGACATAAAAAAACTTTTGTGGGTAACAGATAAGTTCATTATTTTGATTGTCTTGATGGTTTCATGAGTGAATACATATGTCAAAACTAATCAAATTGCATACTTTAAATATGCATAATTTGTCAATTATTTTTTTAACATTTACAATAAATTTGTAAATAAATTTTTGGAATTAATTTAAACATTATAGTCAATCTAATTTTTAACAGTAAAAAATACTTGTACAGGGACTTCAGAAAAGAGGATTTCCAAATAGACAATACCATATGAGAGAGTGTTCAACATTATTTCTCATCAGGAAAATCCATGCTCACTATATTGAGTAAAATGTCTAAAACACTATTTAAAGATTTGGGCAGAATGTAAAACAAGTAGAATTTGTATACTGCTTAATGGTCAGTAATTGGCACATGCACTTTGAAAAAATGGTAGTATATACTGAAGCTAAAAATGTACTTACCCTATAATCCAACAATGACCTCTGGTTTCATACTCAAAAAGTACATACACATGACATCAAAAAGTGTACATTAGATTGTTTATAGGAGTTTTCTTTGCAATAGCCAGAGATAAAAACTATCCAAATGTCCATCAGCAGTAAAATGAATAAATATTTTGGAATATTCCATAATATAATAAAATACATCAACAAGAATTGAACTATTGCCTTACATGACAAGATGGGTGAACCTCTTAAGCATAATGTTGTGAAAGATATCACATATAAAGAGTATATCTAATATGATTCCATTTGCGTTGGATTCAAAAATGGTCAAAATTAATCTACAAATAGATGTCAGTCTACTGATTAGTTTCGAAGGTAGACTGAGGATATAATTAGGAAAAGGCATAAAATGGTTTCTGAGAAATTGATAATATGGTCTGTTCTGTTAGAGGTATACTTAATTAGATATGTTGACCATGGAAATTCGCTGAGTTATTCACTTAAGAGTTTGTACTTTTCTGAATATGTCTGTTTCAATTAAACTTTTTACATACATATACAAAAATATAATAAAATCATATATGTTCTTTTGAACAGAATTGGAGATGTTTGTGAAAACATATGGCTAAGTCAATCTGTCTTTATAATGAAAACAAATCACACAGATGAGGTTAAAATGTTCCAGTAGCAAAATAGCTATTTGGATAATTATTCATCCCAGGAAAGTTGCTCCAGATGACATTGTCAAGGTAGATAAGGTATTTATTTTCTCAAAATAATATGCCATTATAACCAGATATTATTCTGTATTTATTTTACATTATTCTGTATTTATCTGTTTGTGAAAATTATTGAGGTTTGAACTTAGAGTAAACAATTTGCCTTTTATTGTGCAGATTTACAAAGTCAGTGTCTTAAAAGAAAAATATATATAAGGTTGTATCTTATTATTTATAT
>NW_011888851.1:451236-453721 GCF_000151845.1 Pteropus vampyrus
CCACTTAGAGACTGGTAGGAGGGGTGGAGACTCTGAACAGAACTGGTTGCACACCCACACGTGGTGGTTAAAAATTGGGAAGGATATCTGGCTGTAGATGTCACTCCAAAGGAGCAAAAGGTTTCAGCCCCACCCCAGGCTCCCCAGATCAGGGTTTCAGTGCTGTGAAGACAAGTCCCCACAACTTCTGGCTGTCAAAACCAATGGAGATCGTGGTTGAGTGAGGCAAAAGGCTGCTGGATCCCAGGCACTCCTCTTAAAGAGCCTGCTCACAGACTTACTCAATGACAAACTCACTCATTCTGAGTTCCAGTGCTGGTGAGGCAGCTAGAAAGATTACATGAACATACGAGGATGAAATGAATTGTCTGGCTTCAGAGTAAAGGCTGGAGAGGGTAGCTTTCTCCCAGACAGAAGCACTAGCAAAAGCCATTGTTTATTGAGTCCTACCATCCAGCCTGCATGTTCAGGCAGGCGCTACAGCTGACTCTCTGTTAATCTGGCTAACACCTTCTGTCCTTCCCTGGTGATTCCCTGAGGCCCTGTCCACCCAATTGGCAGGCCTACCAAAGCCACTTCCAGTGGCTTTTCCATACAAATGAACTATACTGGCTCATGCTATGGACTTTTCTAAAATCTCTCAAAGGTTCACAAACAAGCAGCATCTGCCTTCAGCATACCCCATACCTATTGCTGAGCTGTGCTAAAGCAAATTCTGTTCCATGGAGTCAGCTCCTTCATAACAGTGCCTCCACTGCAGTCACCACCAGTCCTCACTACCAATCAGCCTGAGGGTCAGTCCCTCCCATTGACATGCAAATAGCAACCAAGGCTCAACTATAAGAGGAAAGCACACACAACCCATACAAAAATCATACCTGAAGCACCTGGCTCAGGCAACCAGGAAAAACTCCTCCACTGAGCCCCACAGGAAGCCTACTACATAAGGTCACTTTAAGACCAGAAGACATAGCAGCTCTACCTAATATATAGAAACAAACACAGGAAGGTAGCCAAAATGGGGACACAAAAGTACTTGTGCCATAGAAAGAAACAGAACAAAGCTTTAGAAAAAGAACAAAATAATATGGAGATAAGAAATCTACTAGATGCAGTGCTTAAAATACTGTTTTTAAGGATGCTAAGTGAACTTAGGGGAAGAGTAGGTGAACTCAATGAGAACTTTAACAAAGAGATATAAAACATAAAAAAGGAATTAGGAGCAAATGGGTAGATGATACTGGCTTTGTTCATCTGCTCTTTCAACCACATCAAAGTTGTGACAGAAACATGAAGCAAACAGCATGCAGAGTCACCTAGGGTATAGATGAACAAGCCCTACAACTAGGGAGAGACATATGAAATCGCTCTGTAATAGTAGGAAGTAGGAGAAGGCAAAGACACAAGGCTTCTAGGTCCTGAGCAGCTGAGTGGGACAGAGACTTACAGCAGTGGCAGCCCGCAGCTGCCTTTTAAAGGGGCTGTGTCTGTGACCAGACTTTTTGCAATGGAAGACCTGCTTTCTCTGAGCACCAGTGCCAAGTAGGCTGTTTGGTGGGCACCAGAGACTTACAGGGGGATGCTGAGTTGCAGGAGTGAGGGCCAGAGGCAAGGCTCCCTCCTAGGCAGAAATGCTAGTGGTATCCATTGTTCCACTATTGAGCCCTCCCTACTCCCAGTGCACAGATGCAGTGCTGCCATAGCTGAGGCATTATCAAACTGGAAAATGGAAGCTGCTCCACCCAGAGGATTTCCTGAAACTCTGCCTCTCCCAATTCATGGTCCCACCTAAGCCACATCCAGTTGTGTCCTCCGTAAGTCTTGTGCAACTTGCTGAGCAAGCTCCAAGAAACACATTGGTGGCAGGTGACTTCAGCTTCTGATGTGGCTTCTTGAGGCAATTATAAACACAGCATCTGGGGATCGTTTTTATGAATCTTAACAAGTAGCCCCAGAGGGACACAGAATGGGGCTAAAACTGGCCTGCAGCTGAACTCCTCTCAGAACTGTGCCACTGAATGCCTACTACACAAAGCCACACTAATAAGACTGGGAGACTTAGGAGCATTGCCTATTACATAGAAACAGACACAGAAAGGTAACCAAAATGGGAAGACAAAGAAGCAGAAACCATATAAGAGAAAAGAACAGAGAACCAGGAATAATGGGGTCAAATGATCTAACATGAAAAGTTCAAAACACTGGTTATAAGTTATAAAGAAGCTCAAGGAAATTAGGGGAAGTATAGATGGACTCAGTGAGAACTTTAACAAAGAGAGAAAAAACACAAAAATTGAAATGGAAATTATAAAAGAGAACCAATCAGAAATGAAGAATACAGTCACATCACCAATATAGAGGATGGGGAAGCCACAGACACCCAATCAGAATGGCAAGAAAAAAAGAAACCAAGAATATAATAACAATTTAAGTAGTCTTTGGGACAAAATTAAGTGTAAAAACATCCATGTAATAGGGATACTTG
>NW_011888851.1:453771-458790 GCF_000151845.1 Pteropus vampyrus
AGACCTGCTTTCTCTGAGCACCAGTGCCAAGTAGGCTGTTTGGTGGGCACCAGAGACTTACAGGGGGATGCTGAGTTGCAGGAGTGAGGGCCAGAGGCAAGACTCCCTCCTAGGCAGAAATGCTAGTGGTATCCATTGTTCCACTATTGAGCCCTCCCTACTCCCAGTGCACAGATGCAGTGCTGCCATAGCTGAGGCATTATCAAACTGGAAAATGGAAGCTGCTCCACCCAGAGGATTTCCTGAAACTCTGCCTCTCCCAATTCATGGTCCCACCTAAGCCACATCCAGTTGTGTCCTCCGTAAGTCTTGTGCAACTTGCTGAGCAAGCTCCAAGAAACACATTGGTGGCAGGTGACTTCAGCTTCTGATGTGGCTTCTTGAGGCAATTATAAACACAGCATCTGGGGATCGTTTTTATGAATCTTAACAAGTAGCCCCAGAGGGACACAGAATGGGGCTAAAACTGGCCTGCAGCTGAACTCCTCTCAGAACTGTGCCACTGAATGCCTACTACACAAAGCCACACTAATAAGACTGGGAGACTTAGGAGCATTGCCTATTACATAGAAACAGACACAGAAAGGTAACCAAAATGGGAAGACAAAGAAGCAGAAACCATATAAGAGAAAAGAACAGAGAACCAGGAATAATGGGGTCAAATGATCTAACATGAAAAGTTCAAAACACTGGTTATAAGTTATAAAGAAGCTCAAGGAAATTAGGGGAAGTATAGATGGACTCAGTGAGAACTTTAACAAAGAGAGAAAAAACACAAAAATTGAAATGGAAATTATAAAAGAGAACCAATCAGAAATGAAGAATACAGTCACATCACCAATATAGAGGATGGGGAAGCCACAGACACCCAATCAGAATGGCAAGAAAAAAAGAAACCAAGAATATAATAACAATTTAAGTAGTCTTTGGGACAAAATTAAGTGTAAAAACATCCATGTAATAGGGATACTTGAAGGAGGAGGGAACATCCATGTATTAGGGATACTTGAAAAGCTATTTGAAGAAATAATGATGAAAAACTTTCCTAACCTGGTGAAGGAAGTAGACATACAAATCCAAGAAGCTCAGAGAGTCCCAAGAAAGAGGAACCGAAAGAAGCTCACACCAAGACACATCATAATCAAAATGCCAAAGGTTAAATACAAAGAGAGAATCTTAATAGCAGCAAGAGAACAGCATTTAGTTACCTACAAAGGAGCACCCATAAAACTGGCAGCTGATTTCTCAAAAGAAACTTTGCAAGGCACAGGGCTTAGCACAAAATATTCAAAGTGATGAAAATCCAGGATCTATGACCAAGAATACTTTACTCAGCAATGCTATCATTTAGAGTCAAAGGACAGATAAAGAGTTTCGTAGACCAAAATAGGCTAAAGGAACTCATCAATACCAAGCCACTATTACTGGAAATGTTAGAGAGACTTCTTTAAGAAGAAAAAACATATATTAAAATCATGAATAAAAAAGAAATAAGTGTTCCAACCAAAGAATAGGGTGTCTGAATGGATAAGAAAATAAGACCTCTCTATATGCTGGCTACAAGAGACTTACTTTAG
Organism: Pteropus vampyrus; assembly: GCF_000151845.1. Lineage (NCBI taxonomy): Eukaryota > Metazoa > Chordata > Mammalia > Chiroptera > Pteropodidae > Pteropus > Pteropus vampyrus. The sequence continues at coordinate 455,349 of NW_011888851.1, forward strand.
ATTAAAAGACACGCACAGATTAACAGGAAGGGGATAGAAAAAGATATTTCTTTGATGGTTGTAGAGGGTATTGCACTGAATAAAGTAAGTCAGATAGAGAAAGACAAATACCACATGATTTCACATACATGTAGAATCTAAAGAACAAAATAACAACAATAACAACAAAAATGGAAACAAACTCACAGAGAAATTTTGAGGGCTACTAGACAGGAGGAGAGTAAAGGGGGATGATGAAAAAGGGCAAAGGGATTAAGAAATACAAATAGATAGTTACAGAATAGTCAAGGAGGTATAAAGTGTAAAGTGTAGCATAAGGAAAATAGTCAACAATGTTGTAATAAATACATAAGGGGGCAAAGGGGTACTAGATTTAGTGGGGTGATCACATGAGCTCTAATCACTATGTTGTACAACTGAAACTAACACATTATTGTATACCAACTGTTATCAAAAAAAACCTCATTGAATTGTACAATGTAAATATGAGAAATTAATTGTCTATCATATTTCAATACAGCTGGAAGAAAAAATGGAGATAGAAAAGAAAAATAAACTAACTGGAAATGAAGAATATAATAACTGAAATGAAGAATACATTAGATGGAAACAACAGTAGATTAGATCAAGCAGAGGATCGAAATAGAAATTTAGACGATAAGGTTAGCAGAAAACACCCAATCAGAACAGCAACAAGAAAAAAAAAATAGAAAAAAATTAGCATAGTGTAAGGGCCCTCTGAGACAACATCAAGTACACCAACATTCACATCATGGGGTACCAAAAGGAGAAGAGAGAAGGCAAGGAATTAAAAATCTATTTGAAGAAATAACAATGGAAAACTTCCCTAACCTGGTAAAGGAAATAGACATCCAAGCCCAGGAAGCACAGAGAATTCCAAAAAAGATTAACCCAAAGAGAGCCACACCAAGACACATCACGACTGAAATGCTAAAGGTTGGAGACAAAGAATCTTAAAAGCAGCAATGGAAAAGCAATTAGTTACCTACAAGGAAGCTCCCATAAGATTGTCAGCTCATTTCTCTACAGAAACTTTGTAAGCCAGAAGAGATTGACATAAAATATTCAAAGTGATGAAAAACAAAGACCTATAACCAATGTTATTCGCCTAAGTAAAGTTATCATTTAGAGTCAAAGGACAAATAAAGAGCTTCCTAGAAAAGAAAAAGCTAAAGGAGTTCATTGCCACCAAACTAGTATTACATGAAATGTTAGAGGGACTTCTTTAAGGAAAAAAAAAAGACCAAAACTATGAATAATAAGATGGCAATAACTACAAATCTATCAACAATTACTTTAAATATAAATATACTTTAAATACAATCAAATGATTGTATTTAAGAAAACAAGACCTTTACATATGTTGCCTTTAAATACAATCAAATGATTGTATTTAAGAAAACAAGACCTTTACATATGTTGCCTCCAAGATACTCACTTCAGATTGAAAGACATATATAAGCTGAAAGTAATGGGATAGAAAAATATATTTCATGAAAGTGAAAACAAACAAACAAAAAAGCTGGAGTAGCAATACTCATATCAGACAAAATAGATTTTAAAACGAAGGCTATAACAAGAAACAAAGAATGATTTAGTAATCCCACTTTTGGGTATTTATCTGAAGAAACTCAAAACACTACTTCAAAGGAACATGTGCATCCATAAGTTCATTGCAGCATTATTTACAATAGGCAAGGTCCAGAGGTAACCTGGGTGTCCATCAATAGATGAATAGATAAAGAAGAGGTGGTACATATATACAATGGAATATTACCCAGCCACGAAAAAATAAAATCTTGCCATCTGTGATACCATGGATGAACCTTAGAGGGTATTGTGCTGAGTGGAGAATGTCAGATAGAGAAAGACAAATGTCATATATTACCTTTATGTGGAATCTAAAGAATAAAATAAACAAACAAAATAGAAACAAACTCATAGATACAGAGGACATTTTGATGGTTGCCAGGGAAGTGGATATAAAAGGGGAAGTGATTAAGATGTACAAATTGGTAGTTATAAAATAGTCATGGGGATATAAAGTATAGCACAAGGAATATAGTCAATAATATTGTAATAACAATGTATGACATCAGATGTGTACTAGGTATATCGAGGTGATCACTTTGTATGTTATATAAATGTGTTATACAGCTGAAACTAATAAAATATCATATGCCAACTGTAATTGAAAAATTACAAAAAATTATAATAAATAAATAAAATTTAAGGGTCATGTCTTATTTTTTTTCCATGGCATGCACATATTTTATTATGTCAACTAACCTAGTATTTCAGAATACGAATGTATATGTATGACTAATCATCTAAAATCTGAGTCACTTATCCTTGTTTTACCTCTTTTAAAAGCAAAAATACATATATTTCTTTATTTTTTAACATAATTTCATTAAAATGGCTGGATTCTGTTAGAAAGAACAATGATTTGCTGACAATGAGAGTGGCAGCAGAGGTGTTGACCAATGAGGGCCTGCTTAAGATGACAAAACTCTTCTTTATACAGTCGTAGTTACATGGTTGCATACGTTTATCAAAACTCATCAGAATATGTACTTGAAATGGTTATATTCTATTGTTTGTAAAGTATATATCAATAAAAACTATTAATACTAAGAAAAATTACAATTGCTAAGCCAAAAAAAAAAAAAAGTAATAGAAGTAACAGAAGTTGACTTTCAGTGTGCAACTCTAAAAGATAACTATTCATAAATGTAAATGGTGCTCATGGAGGTATGCAACAAAAAATGGTCCTTCATGGCATACCTTATTCTTTCGTATATCATTTAGAACTTCATCTTCTCTGTGAAATGTTTACCATATGTAAACTCTCTTCCTCTTATCTCATCAGCACAGATTTCACAACTTAATAAAATTACATATGCATAAAACTGTACTTAAAGGACTTAAGATAGGGATCTTTTAATGGAGTATAATAACCCAACCCCTATAATAAATAAGCTGGCCTTCCTATTAGTTTTTAAAGATTTTAAACAAACACATAAAAATAAGATATGACATTGATTACTACTATAAAATAAAACCTTAAAAAGTGTCATGCAAAAGCAAAAAAAAAAGATGATTAAATTTAAATTTAACATGAATGGCAATACTCAGTTAATACAACTTTTTTTTCTTGCTTATTTTTCTCTCCTCACTTTTCTCCCCTCTCAATCTTGCTCTCCTCGTTGCCCCATTCTTTCCTCTCTTCCAAATTTTCTTATTATTATAGAAGATAAAGTTTATTGAATACATATCCTTTCTGTGTGTTTGATGCTAGTTTGAGTACTTCATATATTGCATAAGTTTCTTTTATCTGCCATATCCTCTTTTTTATTAAGTTTGTCAGCTTCCACTTTCAAAGTAACTTGTCTCCTTTATTTTCAATTCCACCTTGAGG
>NW_011888851.1:458840-463870 GCF_000151845.1 Pteropus vampyrus
AAGACAAATGTCATATATTACCTTTATGTGGAATCTAAAGAATAAAATAAACAAACAAAATAGAAACAAACTCATAGATACAGAGGACATTTTGATGGTTGCCAGGGAAGTGGATATAAAAGGGGAAGTGATTAAGATGTACAAATTGGTAGTTATAAAATAGTCATGGGGATATAAAGTATAGCACAAGGAATATAGTCAATAATATTGTAATAACAATGTATGACATCAGATGTGTACTAGGTATATCGAGGTGATCACTTTGTATGTTATATAAATGTGTTATACAGCTGAAACTAATAAAATATCATATGCCAACTGTAATTGAAAAATTACAAAAAATTATAATAAATAAATAAAATTTAAGGGTCATGTCTTATTTTTTTTCCATGGCATGCACATATTTTATTATGTCAACTAACCTAGTATTTCAGAATACGAATGTATATGTATGACTAATCATCTAAAATCTGAGTCACTTATCCTTGTTTTACCTCTTTTAAAAGCAAAAATACATATATTTCTTTATTTTTTAACATAATTTCATTAAAATGGCTGGATTCTGTTAGAAAGAACAATGATTTGCTGACAATGAGAGTGGCAGCAGAGGTGTTGACCAATGAGGGCCTGCTTAAGATGACAAAACTCTTCTTTATACAGTCGTAGTTACATGGTTGCATACGTTTATCAAAACTCATCAGAATATGTACTTGAAATGGTTATATTCTATTGTTTGTAAAGTATATATCAATAAAAACTATTAATACTAAGAAAAATTACAATTGCTAAGCCAAAAAAAAAAAAAAGTAATAGAAGTAACAGAAGTTGACTTTCAGTGTGCAACTCTAAAAGATAACTATTCATAAATGTAAATGGTGCTCATGGAGGTATGCAACAAAAAATGGTCCTTCATGGCATACCTTATTCTTTCGTATATCATTTAGAACTTCATCTTCTCTGTGAAATGTTTACCATATGTAAACTCTCTTCCTCTTATCTCATCAGCACAGATTTCACAACTTAATAAAATTACATATGCATAAAACTGTACTTAAAGGACTTAAGATAGGGATCTTTTAATGGAGTATAATAACCCAACCCCTATAATAAATAAGCTGGCCTTCCTATTAGTTTTTAAAGATTTTAAACAAACACATAAAAATAGGATATAACATTGATTACTACTATAAAATAAAACCTTAAAAAGTGTCATGCAAAAGCAAAAAAAAAAGATGATTAAATTTAAATTTAACATGAATGGCAATACTCAGTTAATACAACTTTTTTTTCTTGCTTATTTTTCTCTCCTCACTTTTCTCCCCTCTCAATCTTGCTCTCCTCGTTGCCCCATTCTTTCCTCTCTTCCAAATTTTCTTATTATTATAGATAAAGTTTATTGAATACATATCCTTTCTGTGTGTTTGATGCTAGTTTGAGTACTTCATATATTGCATAAGTTTCTTTTATCTGCCATATCCTCTTTTTTATTAAGTTTGTCAGCTTCCACTTTCAAAGTAACTTGTCTCCTTTATTTTCAATTCCACCTTGAGGTACCAACCAACATTCATATTTACCATTTTACAAATAAACACTTTAGAAGATTACCATGCATTGCTGTGTTTTCTTCTTTCCTACCAACTAAGCAACATATCTTTTCACTTGTGTTCTGCCCTCAGCATTTCCATAAACATAAATCTGCTATTAGGTTGCATGACAGTATTATTTATTCTCGAACTATGAGTTATTTGACATGGTTTATAATTTCCATTTAAACTTCTAACAGTTCTATAAATTAAGCATACCTGAACTATTTTCTCTTTATGTCACCTGAATTTCCTTACTGAAATCTCAAATTGTCAATATCACCACTCTGTATCTCAGATTGATTCAGAATCTTCCTTTCTAATGTTACTCATTTTGAAGTCAATCACTCACCATCTTAAGGCATTCTATTTAATGCTGTGGCCTTCTTAACTGATATTTGAGAGATATTGTAACTATTTGGGAGAACTGTAATTAATAGCTACATGAAGAAAAGTAACCCAGAAAAGTCAACACAATACTGAAAAGAAGAACAGAGTTAGAGAACTAATACTGTCTGACTTTAATACTTACTATTAAAGCTATAGTATTCAGGATTGTAGTGTTGGTAAAAGAGTATACAAATAGAGCAATGAATAGACAAATAGAATATAGAGACTAGATCTAAATGTAGTCAACTGATCTTTGACAAATGAAAAAGGCAATACAATGAAGCAGTCTCTTCAACAAATGGTGCTAGAACTAGACTTGTACGTGCAAAAAAAATTAATATAGACACAGACTTTACACTCTTCACAAATTTTAACTCATCATAGATGCAAGAATTAAATGCAAAAAACACAAAACTATAAAACTCCTAGAAGATTATGTAGGAGAAAATCTAAATGAGGTTGAATATAGAGATGACTTTTTAGATAAAACACCAAAGGTATGATCCATGAAAGGAATAATTGATAAGATGAAGTTCATTAAAATTAAAATGCAAAAGACAATGTTGACAATGAGAAGAAAAGCCACAGACAGGGAGAAAATAAACTGTAAAAGACACATCCGATAAAGGACTGTTATCCAAAAAGACACATCTGATAAAGTACTGTTATCCAAAATATAAAATTAACTCTTAAAATTCAACAAGAAAGCACCAACTTGATTAAAAAAATGGGCCAATGACATTAGCAGACACCACACCAGAGAAAATAGATAGCAAATAAGCTTAGGAAAAAATGTTCTACATCATATGTTATCAGGAAAATGCAAATTAAAACAACAATGAGATACCACTATGCACCTATTAGAATGGCCAAAATCTGAAACACTGACAACACCCATATGTTGGAAAAAAAATGTAAAGGAATAGAAATTCTCATACAGTGGAAATACAAAATAGTATTGCAACTTTAGAAGACAGATACTTTCTTAAAAAACTAAACATACTCTTACAATATGATTCAGCAATCATGCTCATTTACCTAAAGGAGTTGAAAACATGCTCACACAAAAACTTGCACACTTATATTTATAGCAGCTTTATTTATAATTGCTAAACCTTGACAGCAACCAAGATACCCTTCTGTAGGCGAATGAATAAATAAACTGTGGTACAACCAGACAATAGAATATTATTCAGCATTAAAAGAAATGAACTGTCAAAGTATAAAAAAACATGGAAAAACTATAAATGCATATTATTAAGTGAAAGCGGACAAACTGAAAAGATTATTTACTGTATAATTTCAACTATATGACATTCTTGAAAATTCATGGAGACAGTAAAACTATAGGGACAGTAAAAGATCAGTAATTGGGTGAAGAAAGAAAGGTGACTAGGTGAACATGAAGAATTTTTAGGGCAGTGAAAATATTTGGTATGATACTGTAAAGATGGATACATGTCATTATACATTTGTCTAACCGGTAGAATGTGCAAGAGTGAACCATCATGTAAACTATGAACTCTGGGTGATAACGATGTGTCAATGTAGATTTATCATTTGTAACAAATGTATAACTCTGATGGGGGATGTTGATAATGGAGAAGCTATATACATGTGAGACATAAGGTTATGGGAAATTTCTATAACTTATCTTTAATTTTGCTGTGCACCTAAAACTGCTATAAAAAAAACAAAAACAAAAACAAAAACCTTAGTTTTAAAAAGGTAAAAAAATGACAACAACAACAACAAAAAACCAAATAAGATAATGTGCACAACTCTTAACTGTACAGCTTGATAAGTTTTTACAAAGTTAACACATTTATTGATCCAGCCTTTTAACAAATTGAATTATAGAATATTTCCAGGAGCATAAAAGCCTGACTTATGGTCCCTAACAGGTATCACTTTTCCCTGCCACCCTGCAGGGAAAAAAAAGTGACCAGTTTTCTCACTTTTGTCATAATAGACTAACTTGGTCTACTTTTGAATTTTTTACTAATGAGATAAGATTCTATGTATTACTTTATGTCTGACTTCCTTTCCAGAATATTCTAAATGTAAGATTTAGTACTGTTTTTCCATGTAGTAGCAGTTTGATCATTTTATTTTTGCATACTATTACAATGTATGATCAAACCATATCTAATTTACCCATTCCAAATTTGATATAAATTTGAGACATTTTTAACTAGTAGTAATTATTTTGCTTTGCTTTATAGGTAGCCTTAAATTTTCTTTGGAAATAATGAAAATGTTTTGGAACTAGATAGAGATGGTGTTTGTACAACATTTTGAATATGCTAAATGTCACTGAATTATACACTTTGAAATAGTTAATTTGTGCTAGGTGAATTTCATCTCAATAAAAATAATTATGTTGCCTTATTCTATCACTTTTTTTAGCTTACATATACAGTAGGATATTCATATGCTCAGCTTTAATAGACATTGCCAAGTTTTCAAGGAAGTTGTGCCAGGTTACTATATCTACAATAAATGTGATTGTTAGGTCCTCTACATTCTTACCAAAATAGTTTGTTTTCCTCACATCCATTGTGGTTTTAATCTGCATTTCCCTGAAGATAAAAAATATTGAGCACTGGTACATAAACTTATACGCTATTTAGATAGCTTTTTTTTCATGAACTACCTAATTTTTCTTTAGGCAGCTTTATTACTTTAGATTGCCTTTTCTTACTAATTTGTAGGAATTTCCTACATATTTAGGTAAAAATTCTTCATCATATAAAATGATCCCCAACACTTCTTCAAATTGTCAAAATATTCTCTCATTCTGTGACTTGATTTTTACTTTTTCTGATAGTAAACAGAAGTCCTTTTAATGTAGTTCAATAGTTCTTGAGTCTTAACATATATTTGCTTACCACAAAGTCATAGAAATATTTTATGTTATCTTCCAAAAATTTCATCTTATTACCTTTTATATTTTGGTCTAAGATCTCTTGGTACTAATTATTCTGGATTATGTGAGGTAGAGATCCAGCTTCTTTCTTTTTTCTCTTTCTTCCTTTCAGTTTTTTTTCTTCCTTT
>NW_011888851.1:464470-466184 GCF_000151845.1 Pteropus vampyrus
AAAAAAGATCAGACAGCAATTCTCTTTTCTGCAATGTCAATCTTCTTTTACTTCCATTAAATTATTTATTCAATTATCAAATTTTTTGGTTCTGAGATTTTTTAACATTGTACACACAGAGACACATATATGCATTTTTTACTCCAGTTTTCTGTTGAAATTTTCTATAGTGTATCCATTTTTGCATGTAATAATCCTAATCATTTTAAAGTTGGTGTATGATAATTCTAATATCTACATAACCGGGGAGTCTATTCTATTGCTTAATTTTTCTCTTGGTTTTCAATCATTTGGTCCTGTTTTGTATTGAGACCAATTACTTCTGTTTAATTGATGGCAGGCAGAAATTCATGTGCAAATCACTTGACTCAGTTGAGGCCAATCTCCTTCTTGTTTGCTTTTATGCTAGGTAGAACTCTTTTAGAGTTTCCACTGAATGTGTGGGGTACCAATCAGTCACTTTTCCTTATTATTTCCTGAACTCCAATTGTTCACTTCCTAGTACTGTGTGACTGCCAGGTTCCCTGTTTTAGTTTAATCCTTGAACAGCTGTTTTCTACTTTTTAAAAATAATTTAGCTCAAGTTCTTATTATTGTTCCATAAAAGATTAAGATTGATGATATATGTACTTTATTCTAGCCTAAAATGGAAAATGGGCAAGTTATTTAAACTCTGTAATTCTTGGCCTCCTCTTCCTTACTTGAGAATAAATATAACCACTCAGAGGATATATTTAAATCAAAGATAAGATTTTTTATGAAAAGTGCATTGCTGAGCACATGGTAAGTGATTAATAAAGGGCAGAGGTATTATTGCTGATTTTGTTCAGTAATAAATAATAATAGAAAGTTACCACCACTACAACAATATTAGGCACGCAGTCTAGACTGGTGTGATGGCTCAAAGATCACACTGGGAACTTGACTCCCTTAATCTTTCAGTTACATCCTGTATAGCATTTGGCTTTTGTCTTCAAGTTTACCCTCTGTTGGCACAGAAGCGAATCCTCCTTCAACCTCATGAATGCATTACAGGCAACAATGGGAGCTTGGCTTCAACAATGAGATAGATGGTCATTCCTGTCAGGGAAGTAAATTTTTCCAGAAATTATAAATAGATTTCTGCTTATGGGACTCTTACTAGAACTTTATTTATAACTGTAAGGACTGTTAGAAAAGGTAGCTTTTTAACCAGGCTTATTGTCTTCCAAAACTAAATGTGTCCCAGAAATTTACCATACTTACCATGCACAGGATTAAGTTCTTATTATCTAATATTTTTCATATTATGATGATCCATTAAAAAAACACAAAAACAAAGACTGTATCACCAAGTGAATTTGGGAGTTCCTTTATATGACAAAATTTTAAAAAGCTAATAAAATAGTCAAAACACTATAGCAGAAATAAGAAAAAAGTTTATTATTTATCCACATTTTTTCTTAAAAAAACAGGCTTATTTCTGATAATTTATCTATATATATATATAGAGAGAGAGGACTACTGATCTTCAGGAGACATTTTGGAAAGCTATAATATGTTATAGTTATGTGTAATTATATACATATACATGATAGATTAACATACTGCTATACAAAATTGATATAGATTGTATTTGGTCATCAATTCAAACATCAATTTTATTTATCAGCAATGAAATGAATAAAACATTCACTGAAATCTAGTGCTTCCAACACTGGGAAGACAGGCAAAG
>NW_011888851.1:467264-474350 GCF_000151845.1 Pteropus vampyrus
ACACTATAGCAGAAATAAGAAAAAAGTTTATTATTTATCCACATTTTTTCTTAAAAAAACAGGCTTATTTCTGATAATTTATCTATATATATATAGAGAGAGAGGACTACTGATCTTTAGGAGACATTTTGGAAAGCTATAATATGTTATAGTTTATGTGTAATTATATACATATACATGATAGATTAAAATACTGCTATACAAAATTGATATAGATTGTATTTGCTCATCAATTCAAACATCAATTTTATTTATCAGCAATGAAATGAATAAAACATTCACTGAAATCTAGTGCTTCCAACACTGGGAAGACAGGCAAAGAGAAAATTCAATGACATAGAAAAAGATTCTTAAATTAGAGATTTGGTATTCTAAAATCACAAATACATAACAAGTAATAATTTTTCAAAGTTTGAAGGCATTCATATTAAATATATTATAAGAAATTTTAAGTTCTGGCATTGAGATATTTTATCCAGTATATTTTATGTTGTTTCTGTCTCTTAACATCATTTTGTCCATTCCTTCTTCTCTCTTAATACACCCCTTCTTATATATTGCTAGACCAATGAATAGTGCAAAGGGACTGGTGCTGCCTTTGAACTGGAAACTGCAATATTTTATCATGCTGGTTTTTATTTTATTTTCAGAGTACCTGCTTGGGATGATTGTGAATCCTCTTATCTATTATTTAACTACAAACAATATAAAAAAAATACTTGTATCATTTTGTAGGTATATAGCTTTAGCAATGAATGAATGAATGAATGAATGAATGAATAAAATGAAAAAAGAAGAGGATAGTAAATGTGACTGAATTAAAATGGATTATTTTGGCTACATTCCATCATGAAATAATCCAGCCATATAATCTGGACTTCCTTCAAAGTCGAGCCCCAATGGTTCAACATTATTTCCTGTCTCTCCAACAGCCCAGAGGTACATAAACTAATACAATAATTAAATCACTCATTGTGTGAGGAATATCTGTTTTTGGAAATATTTTGCTCCTCTGGATGAAGTTGATCTCAGCTCAATGCCTATTCGAAATATTTCTCCTAGTTAAATAACTAAAAGTGTTATTTCATTCATATTATTTTACTGGAAAAAAAAGAATTATTTAAACATCTTACTATTTCCGAAACTATAAAAATTTTAAAAAATACACAAAAGAAGGGTTTTCATAGAGTTAATGAAGTCTTTCTAAACAAAATTCTCTGAAAATCAGATTTTAGGAAAAGAACCTGATAATAAACATCACATAGAGGTTCTCGCTCTTATCTCTGGATATGTGTCCAAATAAAGTTACAGAAACAATAGAGATTTAAAATGGGAAAATGCGCAAGTAAAGTCAAGCAATGTGTCATGTTTGCAGGCAAAAATAGAGGTTAACTTTACAAAATTCAATTATTTTGAATTCTTAAAATTAATAATATCTAGTTTTCAACATTCAAGCATGTTTCTAACCTCATGAGCAAGGTCTGGTACTTTTTCTTTTACTCAGCACCCTGCCAGGAAAAAATAAAATTAAAAAATGGCTAAGATTTTTAAAAATTTGAGTTCTATGTTGTAAGAGGACTTTGATTATGCAACATAATTCTGATGAATTCAGAGATCACAAAATAGAGGTAGAGTTCTTTCTGTTTTAAAGTTTTGATTCAAGATATGCTTTCTTTAACCAACTTCTCTTTAACCCTTTCAACAAACAAGCCTGCAGAGGAAGGAAGACTATCTTACACAGGCAGAGGATACTGGTATGATGCTTGAGGAAAGTTAGTTGGCACAAGCTAAAAATGAACATTTTCAAAAGTAATAGTAAACCTTAATATAATAGTAAAATATACTATTATAACATAATAGTAAACCTTATAGTAATCCAGTATCATCTTAGGGCTTTATCTTATGTCCTATCAGGATTATCAGTTAGAGACTTCACCATAATCTTATAGAACAGCCATTTGTACTCAACTACCTTCACAAAAAACACTTAGGGAGAATTTTCAAAATCCAGATTCCTGGATATCATTGCAGAAGGATTGATATGGAATTTCAAATAGGCAAAATGGTCCAGTAAGTAAGTCCCTATTCAAATCAACATAGGTGACTATAACAGTCATCAGTTTTAAAATTCTCTGCTCTAGGATATATGTAAAAGATAAACTTGATCTATGACAACATCATGATTTCAGAAAAGATTCAATTTTTAAAAAACTTTTTCTTTGTGTTATTGAGCTTAATATGTCATCATTTCATTTTAATAGAACTAAACAATTAAATAACTAGTATACGTCTTATAGTGCTAAAATACTTTCTTGCCAATTTAGGCATATCCATTTTTATTATTTAACTTTCATTGCTTACTATTTCAAAGCATATAACACAGAGAAGAAATGCAATGTAACATGCAAATTAATATTCAATCCTATTGACTTGTTAGAAAAATGCATAAAAGCCAGGATTAAAATAATAATTTAAAAACAATAGATTCACATATGAATAGATTTATTTCAGCTAAACCACACCATAACCTGGTAGAAAGATAATGTTATTTCTGGTTATTGCTGTTCATTTGCTTTCAGGTTATGATTAAAAGAATATATATGCTGGAGAGTTTTTGATTTGGGAAGTTATTTTCTGTATAGTTTAGCTAAAATGTCATCTTAGTTTTAATGGAAAAGAATGTTAATTTATTTGGCAAGAGTAACTTCTGAACACAAATTTTAGACTCTAGAGGTGATGACTGATGATGAAGCTATCAGCAATTGCTATAATTCCCACTTGCTGAAGGAATGATAAAATCTTTAGGAAAATCAAAACATATTATTTTAGCACAACCTTGTTAAAAACCAAAAGTACAATAATGATAAATAAAATGACATTTCTTTCTCTCCTCTCTCTTCATATACTCAATGTTCGCCAAATTGTGTGACTATCTATTCCCATAAAACATTTTAAAAGAATATTTTTAAATTGATAATTTTAAAGAATTTAAGATTTAAAGTCAGAAAACCATATGATAGACTTTGTTTTACTGTCAATACAAAATAAAAAGAAAAATTAAAAGAAAAAAAACATTACAAACAGCAAACAGGAAATAACTCATAAATCTGTGAATTAAATATTACCTTTAAGGTACAAGTTAACTATCTAAAATATTTTAGCAGCTACCTTAGATTCATTTTAGAAGAACAGACACAAATATCTTTAAAAATACTTGAAATTTTAACAGGTTGTAAAACTAAAACATTCTTCTTATTTAGATGTTTAATTATTCCACATCCCCATTCAGATTTCTGGTCTTTACTGCATTGATTGCCTATGTAGTCCCTATAATTCCTGCCCAACCTTCCCTAAAAGCTCTCAAAATGTACCTAGCCTTTTTCTTGATACTGTCAGATTGACACAATTTCTCAGTTCTCAGTGTAATATCATCCTGAATCTATCTTAACTTGTTGTTAGGCTCCACTTATATTTAATATTTATATGCATGTTGACAGTCACAAATTTCCACTTGGTGGTATGGAACAGGAAGAAAGAAAACAGTGTACCATTGGGTACACGTTGTGTGCTTGCCATTATATGAGGTGGTTTCACACACATTCAATCTACTCCTCATTTTTCTGGAAGGCCATACTTAGAGTGTAGAAAAATCATAAACAAGTATGATCTACACATGTGAAATGAGTACCACAGAGTCCTTTCAGATTGAGCAAAATGTAAACAGTGAGAAAGCTGTAATCATCTCACAATATTGTTAATTCCAGCAGGCATTTTTTTCCTTCTCTTTTTGTGAGAGCTCTTTATGAGAACATCTATTATAACTCATAGAATACTTTTGGAATGTATGAACAACAAAGCAGTCTATTTAACTTTGACCCTAGTTTTAGAGATAGTAATGCAAGAAAGAGGGAGATAAATTTTCAGATGCCATTTCCAACGACTTGATTTTTAGTTTTCTAAAAATAATATTTTTACATAATACTGCAGCCTCATCACTACACTCAATTCTTAGAGATATGATATAATAGTAAGACATTTTGAGGACTTATACCAATATATGCATATGCTTATAAATCATAAAATATTACTATACGAAAAGAGTATATACATTATGATACATGCACAAAATAGAAATTTTAAAGAATGAGTTGATTGGGAGAAAGTGGTGAAGAGTTAAAGAAGTATAAATTAGTAGTTGATAGATGGTCACAGGAATGGGGAGCATGGCATAAGGAATGCAGTCAGCAGTATGTAATGGCTATGTGTAGAGCCAGAGGGAAGATACAGTAGTCAGGGAGATCGTTTCATAAACTATATAAATGCTTAATCAATGTTCTGTATACTTGAAACTAATAATAAAATAAAATTTTTTTAAAAAGCAAAAACAAAAGACTGAGGTGAAGATAGGAAAAAAGTTTTTCTAAAATGGCCCCCACTGCTTCTGTACCTAATGTGACACACTGTATGATCCCATTTCCTTGAGTGTGGGTAGAATCTGAGACTAAGATAAAAGTTTCACTTCTGTGATTAGGTTAGAAATCACTTGACTTTGAATCAACCAAAAGGGAGATTATCCTGGGTGGTTCTGGCTTAATAAAATGATTATTTTAAAGAAAGTGTCAGATAGATTCCTTCCTAGTTGTCTGGAGAAAGCAAATAGACATGTTGTAAACCACTTATGGGCTCCATGGAAAGGAACTTCAGACAACCTCTTATTATTGCGAATAGTCTCTAGCGAACACCTAGCAAGAAAATGAGGACCTCGCTTATACAGTCAAAAGGAAATAAAATCCTCCAACCAGCAGTTATGTTCAAAGATCCAAAGCCCCAATTTGAGAATCACAGCTTGATAACTTCATGTCAGCCTGGCAATAAATGAACAGAGAATTCTATCTATCGTCTGTCTGTCTGTCTGTCTATCTATCTATCTATCTATCTATCTATCTATCTATCTATCTATCTACACACCCACCCACATGGTTCTGAGTCTGAGTAAAAAAATTGAGTTAAGGAGAAGTATCCATAACCTTAGCCATAGAAATAAACCTTCTGTCCTTGTCTCCCTACTTCTATTGTTGCTCCAGGATAGAGAGAAAACTGAGGTTTAGAGAGATTAATGATTTATCTGAATAAAGAACACAGAACACCAACTATTATATGAAGAACCTATTCTTCAGTATCTTTTTATTTTAAAATGCTTATTTCTTATATTTTGTAGTTTTCAGACATTTTTATTTAGTGGGATATTGACAATGTACTTATTTGGAAGACTTGTGAAGTCAAGTTTTCAACTATCGAAACATCTTGAGTGATAAAGCAGTTAGGTTTGTATGAAATACACCTGATCTCTAAATAATGAATCTCCTGGGCATCATTCACAGCTGGAGACTAGGCAAACTGTTCTATATTGAGTCTATGCTGCCTAATTCAGCAGATAACATTTTTAAGGTTATGATTATAGAAAATGGAAAAAGCAAAAATACGCCAATACAGTAATATTTAAACATGACACTAAATGGTCATGTTTAAAACTTAAATTGAAGATAATAGCTTACAAATATCACATTTAAGCCTAATATTTAGCAGTTCTTCTGGTAGAATTTCTATGGCCTTTTTCTGAACTATTTCTTATAGTCTCACATTTTTGCCACATTACAGGATTGTGTGTGTGTATGTGTACATGTGTCTGCATGTGTTTGTATGTTCAGGGTTTATCTTTAATAATAGATACTAGCATATTAAAGATAGTCTATATATCTGAAGCTAACTTAGGAATGAGTAAAAATATAGCCTGTTAAGTGTTTCTTCCTTGAGAAATGTATTTTGTAAATAGAGAGTTTGAGAGACACTAGTGTAATGCACAGGAATTAAACTGTTATTTTTTTCTCCTTGCCATTTTAAAAAAATATTATCACTAATATCAGTAGTAAACCATGTCATGGCAGAAATAGCATACATTCTCAATTACACTCTAATGACAATTTTGTGTCATTCTATTCAGGAGGCAAGGAGAAACGTATTATCTTAACACAGTGCAAAAGAGTTTTAAAATCTTGGCACATTTTTCCTGCCAATTTTCATTTCCTATATCCGTTAAAATACAAAATATAGATATTCATTATGTTTCATTTCCTTTCTACGAATAAAAGTCTCTGGAAAATTATAGGTCTAAAAGCCATTCACACGTTTATCATGGTGAATGGATATAGATATGACAAACGGCACTAAAGTACACATTTTATTTTTCTTTTTGATTATTTTTGCTGTAAGTTCACAATGTAGATAGGTCATATAAAGCATGTTTGTTAAAATTTAAAATGTACTTTTGCCATTATTCTTTGGATGATCATACTTTAATCGGTCTCAGTAAATGATTCTTTTGGTGGGACTTTATGCCTCAATGCAAACAATCCACAGAAAAATCAATAAAGACTTACAAAGTGCACTCAGAATTCCAAGAGGGACATAATATTCATTATTTGAAGATTTCATGGATTTTTGTGAATTTCTTACAGAAATTAAAATGCACTCATGAAAAGACAGTTTAACAAAATGGGGATGAGAAGAATTATAGCTTATAAATGATATTCATTACTGAGAAAAATCAATTTTGTGCTACGGTGAAGACTTGACCTTCCAGTGCCATTACAAAAAGTCATACAGCATGAAACTGTTGTCAGTGTGAAACAGGCTCTCCTTTTTATTATTTCTGTTTGTAACATAAGGGAGCCCCACACCAGCTGCATGCAGCATTAGTTCATGAGCACATAACTGTATTTAAATCATTTATACATTACATTTTACAAATGTAATAGGGAAAAGTGTTTTTTGCACTCACAGTTAAGAGTTGGAACAGATGGTGAAAGCCTCAGTTTAAACTAATACGGGCATTAAAATAATTGATATTGCATGCATTCCTTGATATAACAAAAGTTTAGTTTACTATAAAATGGACTTTTGACTTTCTAGAATATATGAAACTTAACGTGCCTTTAGCAATTGTTTTCTACATGAGGAAATACACTGTTAGAATTCAATCATACGAATTTTTCAAACTTAAAAAAATGTAGCTATTCATTCAAGAAA
>NW_011888851.1:475560-485696 GCF_000151845.1 Pteropus vampyrus
AAATGGACTTTTGACTTTCTAGAATATATGCAACTTAACGTGCCTTTAGCAATTGTTTTCTACATGAGGAAATACACTGTTAGAATTCAATCATATGAATTTTTCAAACTTAAAAAAATGTAGCTATTCATTCAAGAAATATTTACTGAGCATCTGTTATGTTCAGGCACTACACATAGTATTGAGTTGCTTATAAAGGTGAATAAGAAATGATCCCTGTCTTCAAGGTAAGTCCGTGATATGGTGGAAGATGGAGACTGTAGAAAACATTGACAATGTATGGAGAATTTGGAGCACCTTCATTTGCAGTGACTAGGTAGGTGGTATCTTCATACCCTTTAGGCTCTTGGGCCTGCAACAAGGTGCCAATACACCTGACTCTATTACAGAGCCGAGCTGAGAAACTCTGCCTTTTTTTTTTTGTAGGCATGGACAACTGAGAAGAAATTAACAATATTCATACATTGGATTTATATTTTCCATCAAAATAATTATGAAAGAAGTTAAAGAATTTTTTTAAAAATACAACAGTGGGCAATTATTTTTTAAAAATAAGACCTTTCTACATAACGGAATTCTATATTAGTCTTAGTATTTTGCTTAGGATCTTATCTTGCCTGTTATCTTGCCCAGAGTGAATGATTTCTGTCATATCTTTAAACAATTTTGTACTAGATTCAAGTTCTTTTAAATGTTCTCTAGCTCTTGGCATGCATCTGGATTGCCTCTGTAGGCTTTTCTATGTGCTATTGCCAAAGACAGCCATCCCTGATATCCTTTTCAGATTTCCTCTTAGCAAGCTCTTATTCATCCATTAGGACTTGATTTACATATCAATTTTTCAGGCATAACCTCCCTGACCTTACATTAGGCTAGATTCACCTAAAATATCTTCATTTAGAACTTTTAATTTTCTTTTAAGAACATTCACTTTTGTTTTAATTCCTTGCTTACTATTCAGCAAATATAAGAATATAGTAAAAATAAACTATCATATACTCTTCCTCTCGTGTTAAGTAGAATACTTTCTTACTTAGCTAATTTTTCTTGTATCTGTAACTACTAGGGATATGGTATGCAAGCATTAATAGGTAGAAATAAATGCAAAACCTAACATTTAAAATGCAGACTAAAAATGCTTTATTCAAATCAACACATTTTAATCTTTCTTGTGATTCACTAGTTACATCCAGTTCTTTATGCTATTTCAGAAACCTTGATACTTAAGAAAGCAGTACCACAGAGTTAATGAGTTTTTAATGTAGTCAGCCTTCTCTCTGGGCACTTTTTAAGTTTGGTTTGTCCTCTAGTCTCTTCCCAGGTGTTGCTATACTGTAAGGCGATATGACTTGGGAAGTAGCTTTACATTAGTTTTTCCTTGAAACCTCACTGATGATTTTAAGCAAAGTTCACTGGGTGATTTGGAGAACATGTGGTAGTTTAACCACATAGAATATCATTTGGGGCTTATGCTCAGTCTTCTGCTAATCTAATGAAACACACTAAAGTTAGAGGCAAATTGTTTACTTAAAACACTAAAGAATCATTTTGTAGTATTTAAAGAAATTAAAAATAAGCAGTGGGAATAGAGAAAAAAATTATATCTATACTTCTAAAATGATTTCATATTGAAATCACTGAATATGGAAGTCGAGATCATTCAAATATGTGCACCTGCTTAAATTTGATTGTACCATCAGTCTTTCAAATAACCATATACACTCTCAATATATACCTAATTCATCTGCACTAAAATTTACTTTGACAATTGTACATTCAAATTTCTGCAGATGTTCTTAGAGAAAATTTTATGAAAATAAGCTCTTTAGATCTTATCCCTCAAAATTTACAAGAGTGAACAAGCCTATATAAAGATATTCAGTTTTTTTCCAAATAAGTACTTCCTATTTGTTTATTCAATTCAATTCTCTACAAAGATATCTACAAACATAAAAATACTGAATTAACATTCACAAATTATTGCTATTCCTCTTTTACCTGAAGAAAAGGAATTAATCAATTATTTACTGAATACTTATGTTATTTCATTTACTTTCGGCAAACAAATTGATGACTTTGATGTAAGAGTCAGCTTACTATTCAGATATGAATAATACATTTTATTTACCTGATATATTTTACTATATGAAAAACTTGATAGCAACAATATTTTATTAGATTATCTAGCAACTCTGAAGTAGGTAGTAACATTACCCTTAACCCTATTTGCAAGTAAAGAAATTGAAGCTCACGGCAGTCAGGTTAAGGACCAGCTCTGGGTTTTCTGTATCAATGACCTGTGCTCTTTCTACTGAAAAATACTTTTATTTCTATATGATGCCAACTATTTGGAAACTCACATAATTTCTATTAATTTCCAAGTTGTTTAATTTTTAATAATCTTCAGATATTTATGTAAATTTGTCATGTTGAATATAAGAAATCAATATTTTTATATATTTTATTCACCCATGAAGAAAATATTTTGCTATGGTTAATGCTTTACGAGCTGATATAGAAAACTGGTAATTTCCTCTTTATTTATGAAGCTATGGACTATATTTCTTATCATTTCTTGAAGCTCTATGTGACCAAAGACTAGCTTAGGGCCAGTGAAATGTGAATGTGTGAATGGAGGCAACATATTCAACTTTCTATCCATGTCCTTAAAAGAGAAAAACAAAACACACACACACACACAAACTTTTCCTTTCTTTCCTCTACCCAAAGTTTAGTATGTACATATTTTATCGAGTCAGAACAGCTCTCTTAAACCCAGAGAAGGAAGTTTTGTGTCGAGAATGGCAAAACAACTAATTTAAAGAGTCTAAGACTGTGACACAATAGAGTAGTATCACATTGCCTTTGGAAAGAATTTTGCACTGTATACTCACACTGTAATATGAGAGAAAATAAACTTCTGTCTTTTATAATCAATGCTATATTTTGGGTCTTTGTAAGAGCATCTGGTCTATATTTTAAAATATACACACACAGACACATAATAACTTAGAGATAAAGTTAATTCATAAGTTTATTTTTGATATTTTATAATTTGTAAAAATAAATGCATAGATAATTCAAATGAGTAGATAATAACCAAAAGTAACTCCCTGTTTAATTGAGAAATGTTTCTCTTTTCTATTAACTCAAATAATGTTTCTAGACTTCTTTGTAGCATTTTAGAAAAAGAGAAATGATTTCTATTAATTCAGAAAAATCAAAATGTACCATAGTTCTTGAGGTAAAGTAGTTACATTGTTGATTGACAAAGACAAAATTAATTTAAGTTAAAAAGAAATTTTAGTTTGTTATTTAATCTGAATTAGCTATTGACTTTCTCCACATTAGTTATAATATTGGAATGACCAAGGATTTTATCTTTGTGCCTGTTTTATTCTCTAGCTACATTCACTTCTATATTCAAGCTATATATTGATATGTGTCAAATGTATAGGCATGGCCAAAAATTATTTTCTTAATTTCAAACCATATGTCTGTATACTTGGCACTTACTGCCTACTTGGCATTTACATCAAACATATCCCAAACTAAACTCCTGAATCTCCCCCCAAAAATAAAAAATCAAAATAAATAAAATAAATAAAAAATAAATTAAAAAATTAAAAAATTAATAAATAAATTCTTGAATCCCTCCACATAAAAACAAAACCTACTACAAACATAACCCTCTCCATGACAGCTGATGAATACTCTGTTCTTACAGGATAAGAGCTGTGTGGGCCAAAAACTTTAGAATCATTTTTGATCCTCTCTTTTCTTCATACTGCACAGATAGTTTATCATAAAATCTTCTTGACTTAGAATTCATTCATTGCTAACATTTTGTCCAATAAGATATCACATCTTCCTAGGTTTCTTCTATAGCTTTTTAATTTATCTCCCTGCTCCAACCATTCTCAGCCCCCCATAATACATGTAAATGCAGGGGCTTGAGTGGCCTTTCAAAAATATGTTATATTACATCCATCCTTTGTTCAAAACATTATGATTGCGTCCCTATTTACCTAAAATGAAAGTCAAAGTCCTTTAAGTAGCCTATAATGCCTTATTATGAAAATATCCCTTGTTATTTCTTCAGTCTCCTCTTCTAAGACTTTTCTTCTTCTCAGTTCTAGCCACACTGTCTTCCTTGCTTTTTCACAGACACCCCAGGCACATTGCCATTTTA
Source organism: Pteropus vampyrus (assembly GCF_000151845.1). Lineage (NCBI taxonomy): Eukaryota > Metazoa > Chordata > Mammalia > Chiroptera > Pteropodidae > Pteropus > Pteropus vampyrus. The sequence goes on from NW_011888851.1 coordinate 479,753, forward strand.
ATATCTTTACCACAGCTTTCCTTCTGTCCTGGGTGCTTTCCCCCAAGAAATCCATTTTATTAACTCCCTAAAGTTTTTGCTTGAATTTTCTCAATAAATGACATTTTTAATACCATTACTTATCACCGATTCCTAATCTTCACTTCAGACCCTCTTAATCTCCCTTAGCTTCTTTTACTTACCCTTGTTTCTATAACAAATATCATCTTCTTACACATTATCTAATTTAATTATTCATTTCATCATTCATTGTCTCTTCTTTCTCTCCCTTGCATGCAGGAGATTTGTTTAGTTTGTTCCCTGATGCATACCATGTGCCTAGAAAACATGGTATCTACCAAAAATACATGTATCAAAATTCTAAATACCTAATGTATTTCAGTCATAGTACTGTACATTTTAAGTGTATAATATCAATTAATCCTTTGGTAGGCAACTTCTGAGATGGTATCCAGTCACATCTGCTTTCTGATATTCACTTCTTTGTGTAATTCCTCTCCTTGTGTATAGGATGAACCTAAAGACTTATGTTTAATGAACAGGTCAAAAGTGATGGGCTGTCACTTCTATGATTAAGTTACAAAAGATAGCACCTTCTGTCTTGTTAGCATTCTCTGTCTGTTGGCACTCTCTCTTGTTCTCTCACTTATTTTGTCTGATGTATTAAGCTGCCATGTTAGGTGATGTTCCATGGAGAGGCACACATGGCATGAAATTGAAGGAGTAAGTCCTCTGGCCAACAATCAGTAACTAAAGCCTCAGAACAGCCAGCAAGGAACTGAATCCTGCCAACAGTCATGTGCATGATGCTAAGTAACTGTTTTTCCCAGTTGAGCTTTGAGATGTCTGAAGCCTCTGAAAGCCCAAGAACCCAGCTGAGCAGCACCTGGATTCCTGACCCATAGAAACAGTAAGATAATAAATGTTGTTGTTTTAAACCACTAATCTCTGAGATTATTTGTTACGCAGGAGTAGATTACTAAAATAATTCTCAATACGAGGTCATGTGTTTGGATGAAGACCAAATCCTCTTTTAGGAACTGTGGAAGCAGAGAGTATTTAGTTTTTCTCCCAATGTAAAGTTTACATCACATAAAGGCATACCAGCGCTTTTAACCTATATCAGTATAATGCCAACTCACATCTACTCTCCTGTGTTATATTTTTCTGCTAATCTATCCTAAACATAAATCTTAAAAATTAAACATATGGTGTAAGTTTTTAGTGTTCTATTTTTTTATACTTGCCCACATATATAAAATATGTAAAACATAAAATATAACTTAAAACTTAAAAGCTAAGCTATATTACTTCCCTCCTTTTCATAGTCCTCTAAAAACCCTGATGAGATTAGTGACACAATCTTTAAGATATGGATATATAACCATATACAAGCACTCCTCACCACTCCTTACTTTGAAATTAAATCCTTTGTTTATGTATGACATTTAAATAAATTAATTGACTTTTAATGTCCCTTTATTATACAGCGCTTTTTTTTACAAAAGTAAAAAGGCTCCAGGAAAAACTTTTGGACAACAATCAATAAGAACAACACTATCTAAATTAGCCCAAACTCCAAAAATCATATTTGTATTCTAAGGCAGAAAATGCAGTGATTTTCAATTGGATATAGTGTTCTGAAAATACCACTGGCCTTGCATAGGAGATGGTATTCTTTTCCTAACTCTAATACTGAGAGAACGGCCAATCCAAAAAAGGCTTTGTGAGCCTCCATTTCTTCATCTAATCAACAAATATCTAGTTTCTATCGTCTCTGAAGTCCTTTGGAATACCAGTCCTATGGTTTAAAAAATCATGAAACTACGTTTAGAGCTAACATCTCTACAGGTTATAAAATTCTGGAGCACATGGATAATTTCTCAATGCTTCTTCTAATGCTTAAAATATCTAAAATATCTAAATTAAGGCTAATTGAAAATGGCTACCAGTTTTTCACCCTATATCCATTCTGCTCTGCTTTCTTACTAATTGAACTGTAACTGTATTTTTTTTCAAAAGTTACATGCCTACCTAAAGGACTATAATTTTTAGTCTGCCATGCATCTAATAGGTGTTTCCTAGGAAACGTACTTAAATATGGCTGACTCATATGGAAATGATACTCTTTGATTTTCTCTTTTTATCTCTTTCCTTATTTCTCTGAAATTTAGATATGGCAATTGGACTTCATCTTGGGGAGGACAGGATCCCATGCTAAGGATGTTAGAGAAGTAAAACAGCTCTTAATATGATGTAGAGACACAAGCTTAGTTAGATGGGTAGTAAATTTTGGTGAGCAAACAGAATGCTCCCTTTAATATACTATTTTTCAAATGTATCATAATTTATCTACTATTATTTGAAAATGCTATAAACCATAGCAGTGGTTTTTTCCAGATGGTAATATTTATTGACTTAACTTGTGATATTTCTAAACTATTTATAATATTAGTCAACATTATTTTTTACATAGTATTTTCCAGTGCTTACATTTTGGTATATATCATTTTTTTAAGTGCCAATCTTTTTTTCTTGTCTTTTAACTGTATATAGCAGAAGTTATTTTTTTAAAAAAAATACTTTACTTTTTGGTAAAGTTAAGTAAATTTAATGTTCTGAATTATTTTTTTATTCACCTTAGGACAATTAATCATGTGACTGGACTGAAATAAAGTGATGAGCTCAGGAGCTCTAACTTCTACAGTTTCTCTCCCTTCCATGTATCTACGATCTCTAGAGATTATAGGCCCCTTGAACTCTTACTATTGGTATTCTGACTTCCTAGAAAATTGAATCATCAAGCCTATGTACGGACATCATTTTCTTCATATACAATTTTCAGTAAATTGGTTTAAGGGGAAGTTTAGGGTCTTTAGCAACTATATTCATAGTCGATCAGATGCCTTTGTTGCCTCACTTCATTAGGTAATTTCTCAGACACAGAGGTTGTGGAAGTCTAATCCTCAGCTAAGTATGGTATTAAACTGACTTATAAGTCTGTATTCATTCCTGAAAGATTTTATAAAGAAAATGAGGTTCTAATTTCATCCATTCATATATAAATTATTTTTATATTTTATTATATAGCTAAAATCTAATTGTAATAGAATTTTTTTCTACATTAAAACTTCTAAGTGTTCTATTACAGTCATTTTAATATATTCGGAGGACATGAACCTTGTAAAATATCATTTTAGTACAAATTAAGATTTTTGCAATTTCAAGTTCTCTGTTAGAAGTAATTTTGAGTGTAATCTTGTAAAATAATCATTGCTCAAGGGACCAACGAATATAAACTTTCAGTCACAAAATACTCAATTGAAGTCCCAATTAAAAAAAAAAAAAAAAGCGAAAAAAACAATTGGAAAAAGAGCTTTCGAATGAAACAATCCTATTGAAAATTAATAGATAAGTAGATGTAAAAAGAATAAAAAGAGGGGAGAAAGCTAGATATTGATTTTTTTTTTATTATTTATGTAGGAATGGAAGGATGTCTCAAAGAAATCTGAAATGATGCCTAGAAAAGACGCAATGACAAGTCATGAGTAAACCAATATTATGTTATAATACTAACTGCTCCTTAACTTGTCAGAAAAAGGCAAAGAGTCAGACTAAAAGAGAGTTAGGTCCTTTATTTAATACCAGTGTCCTAGAAAACGTTTCTTTCCCAGATAGGGCTAAAGGATACAGCTATGAGGGAGGACCTTAGCTCAGGAAATCAAACTCCCTAAAACTTAAAACTCCATCTTCAGATAATTTTAGCAAGGGACTGGTCACATACACAATGGAATACCCATAAAATAAAATGCTATGCATTTTTTACAAAGAAAGTATTTCTTTGATGTATTTTTACAAAAAGATTTCTAGGAGTGTAAAATGACAAGTGTAGGTTCCTGATCAGTGCTTATATTTTATATCAATATTTTTCTGGGAAAAAATATGTACTCATATATGTCTAAAATGAATCTGAAAAAAAGAGAAAAAAACGATTAAGATATCAGATATAGACCCTCTGCTTATGCATACCTCTATTAGAACAGTTATCACTGGTACTTATTTCCTAACAGGTAAATTGATACATTCAGAGATTGACAGAGAAAACAGTGGTACAACTAAGAAAAAAATCTTTAACCTATCATAAGAGACAATTTGTAATAAAAATCCCAAGAAACTTCAATTTACTGGCTTAATAAGCACAGATAAATTGTGTAAATCAGTGTTAGGAGGATTAATTAAAATAACAGAATAGTATTATTATTAAAGGGTTAATAGTATTATTTTTAAAGGGTTAGAAATTCTGCTCACTACATCACTTATTAAACTCTATATTAAGGCTTTCTAAATTTGTTTCCCTAAGAGTCATAGTCAATCCTTTCTGGTTTAATGAATAAAGTCTACCTTTAACAAGTAATTATTAAGTGGGAGGAAATGCTAGACATTTTAGATATGACAATGGGCCTTTTAATAGCAAATATACTTGAAGTATGATGGTTCACAAAATCTGTTTCAGACTATGGAGAATTTGTACAATAGGAGCTATGGTGCAACAGAAATCAGACATTTCTATCAATGGATAAATTTAAAAAACAAGATTGTATCATAGTTTCCCCCCACCCCTTTGCTGCTATACAATTCCATAACCCCTTCTGAGCTTCCTCCAAAGTCTTCCCAGGATAGACTATAATAATGAGATCTCTTTCTTTAGCAAACAGAAAGTCAGGGACAGCAATGTTTAAGCCTCTCTCTTGACTAGAAGTAATTAAGTATCTAAATTATAAAAACACACTCTTGTCTGGGGAGGTTAAGCTGATTTAATGAACTGCATAAATGACAGAAGCTCTTCATTTTACAGAAAAAATGCATGTTGTATCTCTTTATATTGCTTTATTCTTATATGAAGACCCATTGATTAAATACTAAGTAGAGATTTTTCACTGAGGTATATGAGGATATGGTAAGATTAATGTTGAATTTAAAGTTATGTACATTTTGTACCCATATATTTTCAGATAGCTTCATAAATGTATTCATTTATACTTGTACTGTAGAAAATAGTGTTTTTTTAATTTCTAACTCGTCAATAATCAGAATATACACATAAAAATTATGTGCACAAACACACGTTAACTGAGCAAACATCAGAAAAGAACATTACAAATATAAATTCAGTTGGATATTCAGCTTTTAATTGTGTATATGTTACTATGTATTTTGAAAATAATAAATCATATAATATTGAGTGTAACTTGAATGAAACTGAAAGTCAGAATGTTTCTTTTCTCTTACTTACTTGCTGTGTAACCTTTGATAAACTTCTTAAACGTGTTAAAACTTAGCTACCTCATCTGAAAAATGTAAATAAAATATTTGTTAACTCAAAGTTTTGTTTTAGTTGTTAAATGAGATAAAGTAAAAAAAAAGTGCTAGACACAAACCTCAGACAGAGTATGCACTCTATAAATTATTAATAAATGGAAGTTGGATACAGAATGATCACTCAAAAATAATTATATGAAGTATTGGAAATATAATAATTGAGAAGGAATTTGTATATTCCTTCTAGGTGAATTCAAGTTTAAAATTCACAGAGAATAATTTTGTATTTATAAAATTGATGTCAATGTTATTACTGCTAGAATATCTGAACTTTGTAATTTCAAATATACAATATAGATGTAACTGTAAATAAATGCATATTTATTAATATATAATGGTATATGTTATATATTATATATCACATAATATATAATAAATTGTTAGTCATTTGAAAAATTTATGGAAAAAGGCACAATTGTATAAGACAGAATCTATATATTACACAGAAAGTATATATATTTTTTCGATTTGTCTCTGGTTATATATCTTATGAAATAATTAACATTATATAATGTTTTCTAAAATACATTGCTCAGTGTGTCTATAAATTTCTTTTTAATAGAAA
>NW_011888851.1:487175-496027 GCF_000151845.1 Pteropus vampyrus
TGTGTTGTTTGTTTGTTGCTTTCAGTTTGGTTTTTTTTTTTTTTTCATTTTTTTATGGTGACATTGGTTAATGAAATCCAATAAGTTTCAGCTGTACACATGGATGGACCTCGAAATAATCATGCTAAGCAAAATAAGCAAGATAGAAAAAGTTGAAAATCACATGATATCACTTATATGTGGGATATAAACCTAAAAGCAACAAATGAACAGAAACTCATGAACATAGACTATAGACTAGTGGTTACCAGAGAGTAGCTGGGAGTGAGGAGAGAGAAAAAAGATGGGGTAAAGTGGGTCAAATATGTGGTGACAGAAAGAAATCTAACTATGGGGTGGGGGTGAACACTGTAAATATATATATATACCTTACTGTTAAACTGTACTGCTTTCAGTTTTATATCCCACGTATGTGTGAAATCATATGGTTCTCAACTTTTTCTGACTTATTTCAATTAGCATAATTATCTCAAGATCCATCCATGTTGCTGCAAATGGCAATATTTCACCTTTTCTTATGTTTGAGTAATACTTCATTTTATGTATGTACCACATCTTTGCATTAAAATATAACCATGATACTCTATTGGAAAAAGAATATCATGCTGGTGCATATGTATGTGTGTATGTGTGCACGTGATGTTATGTTTGTGTGAGCATGACTTCATATTGCTATTTAGAAAAGTTAAAATAGCCAAATTGTAAGCAGATTCACATTGATGTGGTTATCTTTTAAAAGGTCACATACTATATTAATCTTAGTTATTTTTTTCTAATAAAATACCTTGGGCAAAAACAACTATTCCTACATCTGATTTAAAGGATAAAAGAAAAAATTAGTGAATGACTATAGTGATAAATAATATCTATGGTACCTGTCATAAGTAATCTCCAAGCAATTTATGATACCTTTAGTAAGAGAAATGACATTATGATAGTGCAATAGTAGTGTCTTTTTACTTCAAACTTTACCTATATCTAGTTGCAATAGTTGGTACAATTAATTCTCATCAAAATGAAATTGACAGTTACAAAGGATTCTCGAAATTTAAGTTGCATAGCAAGAGAGACTAGAAAAGTGATTATACATTAGAGATTATCCTGAATAAAAACTAAACATCACAATGCCTTTAACATCTATTTATTATTATTATCATTAACTTTGGAAAGAGAATTTAAGTTATAAGTTATAAATCTTAATTTATCAGTCAATTTTATATTGATACATAATACATTAAATGAATATCCTGTGTATGTAACTAAGTAGTTAGTTTTATAATAAAATTTAAAATCAATTCTTATCTGATTCACATTCACATAATTTATTTAGAAGAGACTCAATCACATTATTTTTGTTTTTTAGATAAAAGATTCTGAAAAATACGCTAAGGAAACATTGCATTATAAAACAATTCTTGTCAGTAAATAACGGTTAAGTGTTCCTTAATGTATAAGTCTGCTGTTTTTGGAGAAAAATAAAACATGAGAAATATGTCTAGCCTTTAGAATAAGTTGGTAATGTTGGAGAAACATACCTTGACAATACAAAGGAATATTCATTTATTGCATATGTGTGTTTGTGTATCTTCACTTAACACACTATTTTCTTAGTTTCAAGAAATTTAGTGTCTTTGATCATTATAACTGCAGTCCAGATTTCATTATATATGTGTATATATATATATGTATGGTTATCAAGGGCCATTAGTTTCTCAAAGGTAGGAGAATAATGTGTATTCTAAGTGAAAGATTCAGCTAACTTTCTATCATAATAATGATGCTCTTTTTTGACTCTATTTTCAGAAAGTAGATAAACAGAACTGCCGTTTCACAATACATCAAGTTTGAAATTATATAAATTTTATCTCTATATAATTTCTAAAAAAAATTCTGTGGTTTCATGGAAAACAATTGTGTTTTCAAACTTTTTTTATGTATGTGGCAAGAATACAACACTCAACAAATTTTTAAGAGTATAATATTGTTCAATTTACAAGCAATGTTGTATAGGTATTTAGAAATAATTCACCTCTCTTGACTGATACTTCATGCCCATTAATTAATAACTCCTCAATTCTCTCTCCCTCAGTACCTCGCAAACCACCATTCACTTTTCAATATTGTAAATCTGACTATTTTAGATAACTCATTCATATAAGTGGAATCGTAGTATTTTCGTTTTTGTGACTGGTTTATTTCACTTAGCATAATGTCATGAAGGTGCATCCACGTTGTCACATATTGCAAAATTTCCTTGTTTTTTTTTTAAGGCTAAATAGTATTCCATTGTAAGTATATACCACAGTTTTTTTTTTATCCATTCAACTGTTAATGGACATTGAGGTTGTTTCTATGTCTTGGCTATTGCGAATAGTGCTACAATGAACATAAGATTGTTAACAGCTCTTCAAGTTCAGATTTAAATCTATTGTATAAAAAAAAACAAAACAAAACAAAAGTAGAATTACCAGATCATATAGTAGTTCTATTTTTAATTTTGATGAACTTCCATACTGTTTTCCATAATAGCTGCACTGTTTTACATTCCCACCAAAAATTGCAAGGGTTTCAATTTCTCACATCCTTGCCATTAGTTTTTTAAAGGTGATTACTAGAAAATTTAAAGTTATATATGTGGCTTACATTTGTGGCTTGCAAACTGTTTTTACTGGACAGTGCTGGTAGAAGACATTAGAAGCAGCATATTTTAAAAAATATTTATATATATTGTTATGTTTCCCATAGAGAAATAAACACATCTTGGCTTTTCCACTGATTCTCTAAATAATTCTGAATAAATAACTACTATTTGTTTTGGTTTCCTAAGTTTATTTCAGGATAATCTCTGAAACAAGAGCCTCTTTCTAAGCCCTTTTGTTTCTCATCTGGAAACAAAATTCATAATTACATGACGCCTACTGTTGTAAGAATTAAATTATAGAATTTATGTGCTAACCTTAGAGATCTATAATGTAATAAACACATATTACTATAATTGATTATGCTCCTTAACCTCAATGCAGAAATTAACAAACAGTAGGTGATTTTTGCCACTTTTGGTGTTCTCTGCCCTTCCACACTAGTAAACCAGATTTTGGTTTTGTTTTTCCTTTTTTTTCTTTTTAAATTTGAAAAGATGCTCTCTGTTCTTTCTTAATTCCATTTACGCTCTTTCATGCACTCCAAAATATCCAGCCACCTTGAAATAAAACCAACCAAATATTATTGTTATAATGTCAGAATGTGAGAAATAAAGTCTCTGAATGATAACCAACATTATAAAATAAAACATAATCGCAGGCTCTGAACATAACAAACTCTATGGAAACAACATAGGGATCTGGGCATCAAAACAAAGGTTAAACTCAATAATCATCTATTGTTTTAAAATATTATAAATTTTAATGTTTTATGTGACAAGTATTTACATTTAACTTCGTTATATAAATATCTTGGTGCAAAGTGCACAGCTCTTTTATAGCTTGGATAAGAGGGTTATAGGGTAGTCAGGAATAATCATGTTCTAGATTTACTAATACCCAGAACCAACTGAATTGACAAAGATCTTTTAAAAGTTACAAATATTAGTAGTAATGTAAGGAAAATGATTGTACTCATACCATGTAGGTGGGAATACGCACTGGTATAACACTTCTGAGTTCGGTTTAACACATTGTAGCAAATGGCAGTATTTCATCTCTTCTTATGCCTGAGTAATATTCATTTTAAAAAATACATAAAAGTATGAAATTGAGAAAGGCATCTATTAAAATATTCTTGACATAATTATTTATAGATTATAGAAGAAATTTCTTTTTATTATTTGTATTTTTTAAGTTTCTCACTATACACATACACATGTGCATACACACACACATCTTCTCTTTTATGGAACAAAATAAATCTCCAAAAAGTATTGCTAGGGCATTATCAAATTGGATAAAAATACTTACTCCTTCATAAAAGCATTTAAGCAACACTATTCTGATTTTATATTAAATTTTATCAGCTACATGAAAATAACAGTCTATAAATATGCTTAAGTCAGAAAATTTATAGAAGTTACCATATTTTAATAAAGTTGCTCTTTGAAAAGAAAATCTAAATTCTACTTACAATTCAGTCTTTAAATCCTCAGCAGATAGAGTTATAATATTTTCTATAATAATTGACTTGACAAAGTAGATGAATCTTTAGTTTTAATTACAAATAAACTCTTGGGATAAGCATAATCTGGTAAAAAGTGATTAAAATAGTCCAAGGATTGGTGTCTACCTGAACATGATATTAATAATTTTCATTCTATCTTCTTGATTTATGTATTTGTTCAAAATAATTCCAAACATTTACTTTTAAGAAAGTATTGAGGAAGATATAATTTGCAAATAAAGAGTGGTAAGAGTATTTTCTTACCATTAGAAGGGATTTTCTTACCATTAGAAGAGATTTTCTTACCATTTAGAAGGGATTATATTTCAGAACTAATTTTCTACAATTCCTAAAGTCAATATATTTTTACTGGTGAAGTTGCAAAGTATGGCAGAGATTAATAAAGCAGTCCAATAAAATCATAGACATGAATGATAAAATTCATATTTTAGTTATCCCACAGGGTTTATTTATAATTTTAGCCTATATTTATTAGAGCATGTACACTTTTAATACTTTTTTTGACTTTGCTAATTATACCTGTTTAGGAATTTCAAAGGAGAAAAACTGGGTCAAATATTAATATTGCATTCAAATATTCATTACACATATATCGATACAAAACATTTAAGGCATTCCATTTACTATGAGTAGGAACAAAAAGAAATAGGATTTGATTCCTCTAATAAAGGCTATCATTTAATAAAGAAGATTTTATTCTAAAAAAATACTGTTTAAAGTGTCGTTTGATTAATGTGTGGTGTCCATATCCTATAGAAAAATCAAGATTCTTGAAGAGACGATCGAAAGATTTAATAGAGCGCAAGTATTGTTAGAAGTACAATTCAGCTTAAAAGGTATGTTGAGAGAGATAGATGAAGGGTTTTGAGTGAGAAGGTAGACAAATACTTTGTTCTTTAGACAGCAGGGACTTCTTTATAGTTTGGAGAGTATCTATTATTTTTGAACCCAATCCTCTCCTCCATTTTCATATGGAACTAGAGAATTCAACCTTTAACAGAGACTATAAGTCTATTTGATTTCATTTTTGTCTTGTTCATCCATGCCTCTCCAGCCATTCTCCACGGTATCATGAGTGATCTTTATGAAATGTAAATTTAATCAATTCATTTCTCTGACTAAAATTCTAAATAGTTTTTCCCTGCATGCATAATAAAAACCAGCATCTGTGTGTGGTGCCATTTGTTCTCAGTTCGCCTCTCACTGCCATGCACTTTATGCTTTTAAACAAATCAGATACCATGGTTTCATAAACACATCATATAAGTATTCTTTAAACAGGCTATTTGTAACAGTTAAAAACTTTTCACTCCTTCGTTTGCCTGCTCTACTCTTTCTTTCAAGATTTGGCTGAAAACTTTCCTAAACTTTCTCCTAACTTTCTCCTCATTCAAGAACAATTAGCAATTCATTGACTCATATTCCCACAGCACTTTCTACAGACTTCAAAGGCAAACTTTAACATTTCAATTAGGCATTTACTTTTGTTTCCCATACAAGATTGAGGATTTTTGTCTTCATTGTTATTAAACTTCCGAGTAATTTATACAGTTTCTAAATAGTAGATGCTCAATAAATATTGAATGAATTTAAAAAAAGACAAATAATGACACAAAATAAAATTATTAAAGGCTTTTTGTGGTAGCACTTAATATGAAACTGATAAGATGGTGGGGTGGGGGGAGAGGGTTACATACAAAATGTTAGCTACACTGACTTACCTTTTTTTCCTTACCCTGCTTTTCTTCTTTCAAAAGACCTTAGCTCATCATGTTATTTCACTTTAGGGATATCATTTTAATTATTACTTTTTAAAAGCATTCTATCTAACCCTATCTTTTTAAAGTATCTTCCATAATTACAATAAACAGTTTAAATGGCATCACCTACTCATTGTATCTGAATTAATTTCTTCTTACTTTTCCTTAGAAAAAGCAAGGATAGAAGAATCAAGATTGACTAAAGTATATTAAAAACAAATGCTCTAATTTAAATCTGTGTCATATCATTCTAAAATCTATGTATAGGTTTTGAGCATAAAACGTTCCATTTATTCATTCATTCAGCAAATACCTACAGTAAGGGACTTGAATGTGGCAGCCACCGTGCTACCTACTGAAAATGTAACATTTAGTAAGATTATTTACATATCTGGATGTGTATATGTCAGGTAGTTTATAGTATAATATTTGAAAAAAAATGATTAACATAATCATGGAATTTTCTTAAAATGTTATTTCTTCAAACAATTAAATACTAGATTAATTATTTAAAGTACCTATCGTAGTGCCTGAAACTACTTACTCTTCTTATTTGGTAAAGAAAATTCCCTGAAAAAATGTCCATATGTTAAAAATGAGAGCTCTGGTATCATACAATCATAAAAAAATTTTGATAAGTTTTTAACAGATTGAAGGCACTAAAATAAGTTGTAATTTGTAACAGAAAAATACATAATCATCTACTGCTTTACATTTTAACTGAAAAGATGATTATGAATTTAAAATACAGCAGTTATTTGCTAATGCAGATCATTAACTTTAATAGTCATCATATTATTTGACCTTTTATTTATTTGGCCTTTTATAGAGATCCAAATTAAAATATCATAGATCTAAAGTATGACTATATGCAAGGCATCATAGGTTTATGGGCTTCAAAATAAAAATCCATAACAACAAGGAAACTTGGTAACAGAAGAATAATATACTTTGGAGTCAGAAGACTTGTTCCAGATCTAAGAATGAGAGTCAGAGAATATTCAAATACCACAGTTTGATCACTTATAATGAGAATAATAAAAACTCACAGATATACTGTCGCATTAAATGTTAAAATGCCTACCTTGTGGAAAAAAATAATGAACCTTTTATAAAGTAAATCCCTCAGTTTTCATTCTATAATAAGGTTTAATTTTTGGAATCTGATAAAGTGTCCAAAAACTAATGCTATGACTTCTAATATGTATTTTATAAATTTAAAAGAAAGTTAGTTAAAATAAGTATGTTATAAGTTGAGCCTAGCAGTTAACACTAGGAGTTCTTGCCAAGAGACCTGGATACTGCTGAATTAATCAATCTTCAAATTTGTGGACTCAGCAAAAGTTTGTCTTAATGCTTAAACTATGTATATCTCTCAGAGGGAGAACTGCTATCAATCAAATACTCACAAGAGTTTTGTGTATAAATTGAAGTTTCAAATCATATTTTAATCTATAATGAAAAGTATGACAGAAGATTCAGAATACTTATATCCTATAGCCAAGGCTTTCTCTCTCTGTTGGATGATCAGATTATGATTTCTTGAAAAGCAATGGTGTCGGTTGGTTTGTTCCAGTGTTTAAAGGTATCATTTTTCTTCGTAAAAGGGAGATATCGTCAAAGGCCCAGAGCATTCTTTTTCCTAAGTAGTGCATCATTTGGTACTGATACACAATCACTGCCATTTTTTCAACTCTCCATTCTGATACCTATATTCTTTCTTTGAATATATCCAGTTAAGTGTTACTCAGCCCTGGAAATTCTTTTTCCCAAAAAGTGACTCTGCATATCAGATTTAATCCTCCACATTGAGTGAACTCTCAGGAGGTAGTCTTTATTTCTTATTTTTAAGTTTGGAAGTGATTATTGACTTCTGCTGTCACGAACTTACCAAATTTATCAAATCATTACTTCTGAATTTTTATGTTTATAATTGTATTTCTCTAGGAAGTTTGGATTTTCCTAAAGCTGAATAAGTTAATATGTGGCTTAAGAAATGAATGAAGAATTTCTTATTTCTAACTACCAACGGTTAAGTTTCAATAAATATCTATAACTGTATATATATTTTTCAAGGTAACTTGATTTTATGGCATTTGAAATTGTAAGTACAATTACAAAGAAATCAAATCAAGTTTCCTCTATTATTTTAAATATTACTCTTAACCTAGCAACTTTCTTTAAGATTTACTTTAGCTAAGTCAAACTTCTCTAATTTTCTTTATGATATAGTTAGTCTTAATATATACATATATGTTAGTCTGTTTACATAAGCATTGATTGCCTAAATTTTACTTTCTTAAAATCATGAGATTTACAGCAAAAAAAAAATGTATTTTGAGTGTTAAAATTATTTGTAAGCTAGTGAAATCAGTTAGGAATGAACTCAGAACTGAAACTATTATAATGCCTGCTCTAATTCATAACTCATAGGCTACAAATTAAGAAAGAATTAGTTATATAAAATTACCAGTAACTTTAGAACAATATAAATGCAATATTCAAAATATCATTGAGCAAGTCGCCTAAAGTAGATTCATATAAATTTCTAGATTTCTTTCTCTCTCTTGAATTATCAAATGATAAGCAAATTTATTTATTCTGACTTTTAAACATTTAATTTCCAATGGCATAGCTTGTATAGTTTTAACAATTTCCAGTCCTTTGCTTTTTTTTTCCTAATCAGAATCACAGTCCTAAAATCTGTGAGGAACCATGTCACTTCTCATTTGAATATTATTCTCAACAACAGCATGGCTTCTACACTTCTTGCAAATATAAGAGCCCTTTTTAATATTAAGAAATAGCAAGGTCCACCACACCACAGTAATGTGGTTATACTAGCTATTGTAAATAGTAGAATAAAATTAGTAATACTTCAAAATGTATACTGTAAAGTGCTTTAAATTAATAAAATATTTA
>NW_011888851.1:497093-548291 GCF_000151845.1 Pteropus vampyrus
AAAAATGTAACTAAAATAAAAAAATTGGAAAGCAAAAATAACAGGTAGTTCATAGATGGAAACTATTCAATTACAAGTAAAATATAAACTATGCTCAACTCTATGATAGTGAAGGAAATGTAACTGCAAACAATAAGATATTATTGCATAACCATCAAATGACAAAAGTTGAAAAGTCTAATATTACCAAGAGTTGGAGAGAATGAAGTTGGGAGTACAATCTCTTTCTAATAAAATTCAATGTGTTTACATCGGATGATCTAGTACTAAATTCCACTTTTAAGAATATATATTAGAGTTAATTCTTGAACAATGCTCAGTATAAACATTAGCAATACCAGAAATGTACTTATAAATTGTATCATATCAGCATATCAGAATGCATGGACCATAGAGATATTCTCTTGAAGAGAAAAATAGAAAGTATTCCAAACACTTAAATTGTATGTAGCAAAATATTAGAAAATATAAATTAAGGCCCCATTACTTGCATATCAATGATTATTCTGAGGAGAAAAGTAAAATTGGACCTAAATGAGGAACATTTAGGAGAGATAGCATTATCTAAAATATTTGCTTTTATATAAATCTAGGCTTTGTATATCTCAGTTATTACATGTTATAAATGATCATAACATATTTTGATGAATAAAAAATAAGAATTAATTTTTCATATCAATGGTGCACTGAGTGGCTCTATTGTCACTCACATGTTTGAAGATTGGCTGGTATTCTATGGATCTAGGTTGGGCTCAGCTATACAACACTTCATTCACATTGCAGGTCAGCCTGGTTTAGTTCTACATTAAGTGGAATTAAATCTGGATTCCATACTGAAAAAGCAGCAGGTATCCAAAGGAAATAGCAGAGACACATGATGGTATATCCAACCATGAAAGCGCATTTCAAATCCCCTGCTAGCATCATTCTGATAAAATCTTTTCGGTTAAAGCAATTTACATGGCCAAGTCCAACATCAACAGGTATGTGGGAGAATGAGAAGATGGTCACACTTTATGCAAGAAGACCTGCATTGTAACATGCTCAAGTTAGAGGGAGAAGTGAATAATTCACTCTACCACATAAGCAAACTAAAATTGTATGCAGGTAGTTTTTATATAAAATACATACTCGAATATATTTACCTAGGATAATCAAGCTTGTTAACTCTTCACCAACATAGATCCCTTCTTTATCTTAAGCATACAAATAAATAGGCTGTTTCCCATCCTTGCTTGCATATAGGTGCGGCTATGTAACTGAGTTTTAGAAAGTGAGTAAAAATTATATGAACCACTTCCAAACTGGTTTCTTAAAAACCTCCAATTGCTTCCTCCTCTGGATGAATGCATCCGATGATAAGAACTATGAAGCCATTAAGACAAAAGTGAGAAGGAATCTAGGTCCTGAATAGCAATTCCGCTAACTACTGCATGACACAAAAGAAAATTTTGATTGGCTTGATCTCTCAGATAGTCAAGTCCATTTGCTATGCAACTTATCCCAACTAATAGATCTTGCCTAGTATTTATCTTATAGATGCCACTCAATAAAATTAATTTATTTAATAAAAATAATTAGATTAATTACTGGCATTATACATAAAGGAAAATATGAGCTATTTGGAGAAAATATTAATTCACTTTCTTACTTTTATAGAATAAAGTGCACAATACAGAGACATGAGTATCAATACCTAAAATTATGTGGTAATAAATTTAATAATTTTTTTTTCAGGATTTTTAAGACCTATGAAAATGAGATATTTTTGTTCTTTATTCATTAAAATGTATTGTTTTCAAGAAATGAAAGCTACAGATCTGAAAAATTGTTAACAAAATTGCACTGAAAATTACACAACAAATATTTATATATACATCAAGTTCTATTTAAAGATAAACATTAATTATGAAAAAGATATTTTTTTAGCTGCTTGGCTCTGTGTAATTGAGGTTACTATGTAGCCATTTAAAAATGTTCATCAATAAATGCTTTTAAATATTTTATGAATCATGTAATTGATCTGAGTATTTTTTTAAGCACTATAGTTTATGCTAAAAAATGTACCTGCTACCATATGGGTCCTTCACAAAGTTATATTGATGAATCTTTTAAAATAACTTTAGCAGACACATCTAATTTAAGAGTAGATATCAGTATGTTTATTCTCAGAAGAAAAAAATAATCAAATTCTATTTTCTCTATTTAGTCTCAAAGGTGAAAAGACATTAAAAATTTAAACATATTGCATAGCTTTTTAAATATCGGATATTATCAAAATTTAAATATTTCTGACAAAATGCAGATGGCTATAATTGCTAAGAGTTTAGTTAATTACAATTATTTTGAATTCAAAATGTGTACTTCTTTATAATTGATTTTAAATTGTTTGATTTCTTCCTGCATTATTTATGTCATTAATGAAACCGAGCTGCCACTAAGAAAATAATCCAAAGAATTAAGCATTGATTAATTAGCCTCTTAGGAGTATATACATATGAACTATGTTGTTTCAAAATTAATATAGCATTTTGAATGCTTTGACTGGGAGAGGAGAAACTGAATATAAAATATGTCTTTATCAATGTTTTATACCATAATAATTGAATAATAATGTTAAAAATAAGTAAATGGTTACTTTTATTATTTTCATTGATAAGTAGATTTGCAATATTTAGTGCTAGTGCATAGAGACCTAATCGAATTCCTCTTTTTCAGAAATAGACTCTGATCTCCTATTCTTAATCATATCAAAAACCTTTATTCTTGGACAGTAAAACTAGGAGCTACAAGACATAGCAGTTTTAGGATATTTTTAGATAAGCTGGAAGCATTCTCATAATACTACAAAACTTCATATAGTTTTCAGGATGCACCAGACTCACCTTATGATGTTTCTTCTATAAAAGTGCATCTTCTTTCCACAAAATACCTTTGTATGAATGTTGTCCTGATGTGGTCAACTATTCCTAATTAGCATGATGTTTGTTTTCACTTTCAACTCCTATAATTCTCTTATATAAATTCTCTATGTCGGAAAACTGGCCCTCTCATCATCACTAATTTTTTTTTAAATTTTCTCATAAATCTCCAAGATGTAACTATCAAATCTTTTTCCGTCTTTGAATAATCTTTTCTCCAACCTCTGCTTATGAACATCTTATTCATCATTATGCTATTAGTTTGTTGTAGTTGTGATTGTTTGTTTTTTTTGTTGTTGCATTTTGGTCGAAAGCATGAATTCCTTTTTCTTAGTACAAGACCACCATAACTTTCTTGAGGATATATATTTCCTCTTTCTTCCTATCATGTGTGTCTGGATGAGACTTAAAAACAAACAAACAAACAAACAAACAAACAAACCTGATTATCATAATCTAACAGCCAATCTAAAGAAATAAAGAAAGCTACTGATAAGTGAAAGAAGTCAGTCTGAAAAGGCTACATACTGTATGATTCTAACTATATGACATCTGGAAAAGGTAAAACTACAGAGAGTAAAAAAAATCAGTGATTGCTAGGAGCTTTGGGAAGGTAGGAGAGATCAATAGGTGAAATACGGGACTTTAAGGAGAATGAAACTATTCTGTATGATACTGAAATGACAGACACATGACTTTATGCATTTGACAAAATACATAGAAATATTAAAGACAAAGAGTGAGCCTGTATGTTAACTATGGGTTTTAGTTAATAATATATGTGTATCAATGTTGTTTCATCAATTGTAACAAGTGTATCACACTAATGCAAGATGTTGGTTGGTTCACAGGTAAAATTATGTTTGGTGCAGGTAGGATATGATAAGAACTCTCTATAGGTTCTGCTTAATTTTCCTATAAACCTAAAACTTCCCTAAAAATAAAGTTTATTATTAAAAAATCCACAGAGTGGAAAAAGATATTTTCAATGTATATATTTGACAAAGAACTCATATCTTAAAAATTCTCACAAATTAGTAAGAAAAGTATAAAGAACTCACTTCAAACTAAAAAAGAAGTGTGTAAATTTACTTCAAATCTAGGCTAGCCACTTCGGATTACCAATAATTGTGAAAAAGAGGATCAGACTCATTAGCTATATAGTCCATCAAATTTAAATCACAAAAAAATGGCACTACATATCTTCAGAATGGCTAAAATTAAAAACCAGACAATGTCTAGTTAGGATATAGAATAACTATTACACATTGTTGGTATGTTTGAAAATTCATTATCTACTGAAATTGAACATGTATTACCCTATGTTTCAGAAATTTCATACCTGGGTATATAAACAAAAGGAATGGGTAAAAATATATGCCAAAAATTCTGCAAGAATATTCATAGCAGCATTATTCATAATAGATTAAAACTGGAATCAACCCAAATGCCCATCTACAGTAGAATGAATACATAAATTTGAGTATAATCATGTGATAGAATATTTAATGCAGTAATAAAAAATGAACAAACTACTTACTGCCTGTGTACATAAACTTCATAAAATCTTTACTTAGAAACCAAACTAATTCAGATCAGATTTTTCCTCTGCTCAAAACCTTTGCATGAAATACCAATTCTTTACAATGCCTTAGAAAGCCCCACAGGACATAGCTTGAGGCTTCAAGCTTCTTCTCACTTTTTATCCTTTTGCCCATTCTGTTCTAGCCACCCAACCTTCCTTTGTTGTTCTTGAAACATAACAAGAACTCTCATCTCTCTGAGTCTTAGTATTTATTATTTCCTCTTCTTCCCAAAACTACCTAAATAGTCTACTGAACAGCCTACTCCTTTCTTTCAAGCTTCTGCTTATATATTATTAACTCACAGTGGACTTTCTGAACAAACCTATTTTAAATAGTGACCCACTCTAAATTTATAACTCCTTATTTGCTTCATTTTTTTATAGTTTTTACTACTTCTTGGAATATTTTAAATAATTTTGTTCACTACTATATCCTCAATTTCCTGAAGAGTGAACAGAATAGTATATATCTGACCTTCAATAAATATAAGTTAAGTGAGCAAATGAAATCACTCAATCAATGAAGGCAGCTTAAATTGGGTTTACTATCACTTCCAAACTGGTAAAATGAGCAATAAAATCTACAATATGATCCAGCAATCCCTCTACTTGGTATTTACCCCAAAGACTTGAAAACTCATATCTGAAAAAATATTTGCACACCGATGTTGATAGCAGCATTATTCACAGTGGCCAGGACATGGAAGCAACTGAAGTGCCTATGATAGATGATTGGATAAAGAAAGTGTGATAGATATACGCACACACACACACACACACAATGAAATATTACACAGACATGAGAAGAGATGAAATATTGTCATTTGCAACAACATGGATGGACCTCAAGATAATCATGCTAAGCGAAATAAGCCAGACAGAAAAAGTTGAAAATCACATGACATCACTTATATGTGCGATATAAACCTAAAAGCAATAAATGAACAGGACAAACAAACAGAGGTTCATGGACATGGACGATAGACTAGTGGTTACCAGAGGGTAGGGGATGGGGGAGGAGAGGGGAGATAGATAGTTAAAGGAGGTCTAATATAGCAGGGTAGGGGGAAGGTGAAGTGGGTAAAGGGGATCAAATATATGGAAGCTGAAGGAAACTGGACTTTAGGTGGTAAACACAATAGAATATACAGATGTCAAATGATAACATACACCTGGAAATTATATAATTTATTAATCAATGTTACCCCAATAAATTTAATTTAAAAAAAGAAAAAAAGAAAAAAGTGATAAAATAAGAAATGAATTAAAATAATAATGATGTAAATAATTATAATAGCTGACAGTGCTTATTATAACAATTATTTTACTTATATAAACTAATTTAATCCTCACAACAATCCTAAAACAGATAAAAATGTTTTCCTGTTTTTTCATAAGAAAACTGAAGTGTAAGAATGGTAGACTCCTTTCACAAGACTATCAAGTGGAAAAACCAGTATAAAAATCTAATCTTTTAATCATCAGGATACATTGCCTTTTCTGATATATAGTAAGGGGTGTAAATTAGTAGAAGGACAATACATACTAAGGGGAATAATCTGATTTCTATTAATTAATTAATTAATTAATTAATTAAAGGATGCAATGTCTTATCTGTACATATAATTACACAGAGAAGTGGACAAGTAGCTATTCCAAGTTCAATACATGACTCCTTAGCCTCCAAGTCCTCATTACAGGTCAAGTATCTGTCAGTAATAATGCTTGACTGGGAATGGAGATTGTGTCAGATCCTTAGAGAAACTAAATCCAAGTCCTTCTCAGAGAATATTTATGCCTCCATGGCTATGCTCAATGGCTTGGACAAACAAAAATCTTGCTAAACGCTTGCCTCCTGGCCTAATGGAAGTAGAAACAGGTCATAATAAATTATATAAAATAATTTACAGGCACTATGGCCTTTCATACCCATTATCTTTGTCAACCCAGATGTTAAATAAAGCCCCAACATATTACCAGGGAAATCTCCATAGACCAGAATGAATTTAACATCCGTTTCCAAATGTGATTAGGATACGTCAATTTAAGTAAGACTAGGTCTCAACCCTACCTGAAATTTTATCTTTATATAAACCAGAGTCATCACAAATGCCACCTTTCCAGTATCACTACTACTTTTTCCCTGAATAATTTCTTTTACTTTCTTAAATTTTTCCCACTGAATATCTATAACAGCAATTATAGAGTACAGAATAGGGGATGTTAAATGTCTAAATATATCTCATTTTTTTTAAGGTATTGAAGTTACTTAATATATTTAATAATGTTAAAGAAGGTCAGTAAAGGTCTCTGTCTTAATTATAACAGGTTCAATTAAATATTTTAGAGACAGTATTGGGTTATTCAAGAAACAAGTTTATTTCTTTATCATGTTAAATTTCGCCTATACATAAGTCAGGCCTAGTAAGGCAGACTTTTATGACTTAGTTCCCTTCCAACTTTCTCTTTCATTATCCCTACAAAGAAGTCCTTGTATAAATGATCCAAGGTGGGTTTCTAGGCATGAATCCAAAATTCAAGCAAAAGAAGCGAGAATAAAGAAAGATAAAATGCCATGTCGCTTCCTGTCAGTGACATATCCAGGAGGTCTGACAAATCACTTACCCCTGGACACTGGCCAGATATTAGTCACACAGTGATATCTAACTTCAAAGAAATTTGGTAAATATAATCTGCATTTTTGATGGCCATGTATCCAGCAAAAGATCAGAGATGTTATTGTGTTAGAAAGAAGGGATCAACAGATTCTGTGGGATGACAAGCAGCTTCTGTCACAGTTGTCATGTTGTGATTCAATGAGAATCCATTTTAAATTCACACCTCAAATGGAGTCACTCTTCCTGTCAAGAAGAGAGTATTCTTGTATGCTAGATACAAATAAAAAAATAATCATTACAGGAAAAGAGGTAAATTGCAGTTTTGCTATTTTTGTTTTTAAATGCGTATACAAATATTATTTTTAAACACTAAGGAATTAAAGAAAACAAGCAATTATTAGTAGAGATTAAGAATTTCTAATAGATAATCTGATTGAAGAATGCATTATGACTCTCAGACCAGGATCAGCAGAAATTGATTTAAAAAATTAGAACATTTCATAAAAATCACTTAGAAAAGAGAAGATATTATTGCAAACACCCTCACACTAATTATTTATTGAAGAATATAATTTATAATAAAAATCTTGTTTTTCATTTATAGTTTACTACATACAATTATATTAAGCTGCAAGTAATAGTCCAACTTTCAATGACTTAACCACATATATATTTTTCGTGTGTAGTAAGAAGTCCCCAGTTTGATAGTCTAATAACTCTAAGATGTCATTAATATTCAGACCCCTTTTATTTTAGCTCAATCATCTTCGGCATGCAGCTTTCAACTTCCTGGTTGGAAAATGGTTATTGATTTCTCATGCATGACATTTGAGTTAGATGAGAGCAAAAAGAAGGGTATAGCTAAGGAAAAAGGTAAGGTTTCTTTGTTAGATATTTCAAAAGTTATTATTCCACAATGAGTCAATTAAATTTGTATTGATCAAAATTATATAATATAGAGTTTCTAGTAAGACAGAATGTTGAAACTAAAAATTAGAGAAATACAAAGGAAAATAAGTCTGTTGGGTGACCAATATATAATGTCTGTCACATTATAAATACTCTTTTTATGTTACTATTATAGTAAACTACAAAATTACACTAGTTTTGACAAAATCTTTTTCTTATTTTTATAGAATACTGAGATTAAAGACTCTCTCTAAATTATAACTGTAAAACTATCAAATCCAGTAAACCTCATCTGACAAATACAGAAAAGATTCTGCTACTGAGAATGGCTGTGGCCTCTTATTATTGTTCAGTTAATATCCACTTCTTGACCCCATGCCACACACACACATGTGCTTCCATGAGAAGAGTATATTTTTCAGACCAGAAACATTGAGCTTTGCCCTGTAACCTTTCTTTGACTTCATGTTAGGTGAAGTATACTTTCATGTGCTTTGAATTGAGGCTTAAATATTTGACTTGTTTTGTCCAATGGGATTCTAGTGGATGTGAGGTGACCCAAGGCTTGAAATAAAATAAGTGGTTGGTCTTGTTGTATACTATCCTGTCATTTACCACTAAAAAATATATATTGGTTTGTCACTTGTGCATAGATGAGAGACACAGAAAGCAAAACTTTTTTCATTGCTTGGTTCTAAGTCCAGCCATATCTAGCTTAGGTGAGCCAGATCCCAGCTCATTTACAATGAGTGAACAAGAAATAAATGTTTATTTTTGAGAGTCACAGGACATTTTAGGTTGTCTGCTTTGCAGCATTATCGAGGCACTAGATGATTGATTCTTTGGGCAAAACAACTAAAACAATCCTCCTTAAAAATTGAGTTAGCTGACTGGGGGTCCTAAGCTTTGTGATGACATTAGTCATATATTGCTCTGTATTCTAGTTATTCATGTTTACTATAATTTTTGAAATAGATTATTAATGCAGAGGCCAATTAAGGTGACACTGCATATTTATACCTTCCAATTCTTAATAATTTGTTAAAATTGCAAAATTTATAAAAAAAGATTAACAATAAATCCAAAAAATAAAATTGCAACTATTTTATTTAAAAATTATGAGATAACTATTTGAGAGTATCTAGATTTCAAAAATAGCAAGTAGCAATAAATAGTTACCACTGATTCAATATCGTATGATTCAAATTCATGTTAAATATAAGGGTAAAGTAGGTCTTAGCCAAGAAAGGCACCCAGATGATGTGCCCAGGATAACTTATTTATGACAGGAAGGAAGAATGGTCTGAATATTTTTTCTTACTTGTAAGCTAACATATTCGTCTGCTACAGTTCCACAGATGTTGGCAGAAAGCAAGAGATTCCTGGGTTAGTGTGGTATTGGCAATAAGATATAGCTTTATGGAACAGAATAGAGTCCAGACATAGTGTCACACATATATAACCAATTGATTTTCAAGCAATGTGCTGAGTAATAAAGAATAGAGTTTCTTTGAACATATTGTGCCAGAACAACTGAATATCTTTATTGGAAAAAACAATGAAACTAGAGTGAGAATGGTAAAGACCATTGAAACTAGTGTCAGTGAGAATGGTAAAGACCTCTAAATATCTTTTCTTTCATAAAAGTAATAATCCTGGGGAAAAATGATCAAAATCAATTTTTTTAGCACTTTGTAAACAAACCAGATTCTTGGAGTATTTACTCAAAAAAAAAAATTAGCAGAAAGAATTCAATGACATTATAATTTTTCATATTTTCATCTTCATTTCTCCGGCTTTGAAAATCAACGATCTCACATTTATAGTAGCTATGAAAACCAGCAGCCTGGCAATCACTGGAGGAAACATAAAGTGTTTAATGTATTAAAAAACTAAATCCCTGGAGAACTACCGTTATCTGACAAGCAGAAAGTGCAAGCAAGAAGTGAAAGCTAAGGCAGAGTTGTCAATTGCCTGACTAAATGTCTAAGACATGTACCAATGTGTACACAGAGCACTGTAGTAAAATGTTGGGAGAATTACTAGTTTAAGGCATTTAAGGAATCTGTGTCTCATCATTAGTTTACCACTAAGTTAAGTGAGTAGAGACTTCTGTGGGCATACAGGACAAAAATATAGACTTAACAGAATTAGTTCAACAAGTCATATAAGTATATAAGCAGCAATAATAACAAAAACAAAAACAAACAAAAAAAAGCAATAAACAACAAAACCTGAGGAAGAAAAATCTAATTTCCAGAGTTGCCATATTATATTATTTTAAAAGTCCAGTTTCCAACGAAAAAGTATGATATATGAAACAAGAAAGTATGGCACATACACATGAAAAAAGCAATCAGTAGAAATTATTCCTAAGAAAACCAGTCTTTAGACTTACTATAAAAGATTTTAGATAAGCTTTTTTTCAATGAGTTTAAATAACTAAAAGAAACTATATAAAAAGTGCTAAAGGAAAGTATGAGAATGATGTCTCACCAAATTAAAAAACATCAATATAGAGAAAAATTATTTTAAAAGACCAAATAGAAATTATAAAGTTTAAAATTATAACAGAAAATTTTTTAAAAATCTCTAGAAGGGCTCAAGAGCAGATGTAATGTAGCAGAAAAAAAGAATCAGTGAATTTGAAGGTAAATTAGTTGAGATTACCTAGCTGCAAAACAAAAAACTTAATAATAATAATAATAATAATAATAATAATAATAATGTCTTGGCAACCTGTAGAACATTATAAATTGTACAAATATGTGCATAGTGGGAATCCCAAAAGAAAGAGTCAGAAAGAATAATTGAAGATAATAATGGCTGAAATTTCCCAAATTTTATTTAAAAATCATTAACCTATACAATTCATCCATACAAAACACTAGGTAGGATAAACTTAAAAAAATCCGTAACTAGACTCCATGCATTTAAACTTTCTAGAGAGGAACCTAAATGCATAAAAGGATCCACAATGTGTTATTTTCCAATTGCTACTACAGAAAAATTGACATAAACTTAGTGGCTTAAAATAACACAAATATATTGCCTTATATTTATAAAAGTCAGAAATCTTAAATTGATCTCATTTGCTAAAATCAGGCTGTCAACAAACCTGAATTTCTTCCAGAGGTTCTAAAGGATAATGTTTCCTTGCCATTTTCAGCTTTTAGAGTCCACCTGCCTTCCTTAGTTCCTGGCACCATTCCTCCATCTTCAAAGCCAGAGAACTCAGTTCAAATCTTTCCCATGCTTCTGTGTTCCTCTGACTTTCTTTTTCTCCCTCTTCTACTTATAAGGACCTTCATGAGTACATTTGGCTCACCCTGAAAATGCTAGAAAATCTACCCATCTCTAGGTCAGCTGATAAACAAGTTTAATTCCATCTGCATCTTTAATTTCCCTTTCCCATATAATCCTATATATAGCCATTTCTTATATAATCCATCTTCATGGATTCCAGAGATTAGGAAGTAAACATCTTTGGAAGTCTGTTATTCTGCCTATTTCATTTTATAACACTAAAAGCATATATTTTATCACAAGCCATAAACAGTCAGAAAGCAGTGAGATGATATATTCAAAGTACTGAAAGATATAGCAATCAACCAAGAATTCTACTCCTGCAAAACTATCTTTAAAACATGATATAAAAATTAAAAAAATCACAGTTAAACAAAACAGAATACATTGCTAGCAGAAGATATAAAGGAGTTCCTTCTGGCAGAAATGAAAAGAAATAAGGCATATTCACGAATTCACAGGTTTTGAGGATTAGGATGTAGATATATTTGGAGGGGAATTATTCTGCTACCCACAGAAGGAAACTCTTTAACCTCATAAATGCTGTGTACAAACAACCCATAGGTAACATTACACTTAACACTGAAGCTGAAAAATTTACCTCTAACTTCAGGCACAACACCAAGATGTCATCTTTTACCCCATTTATTGAATATTGTTCTGAAAATTCTAGCTAGAACTATTGGCTAGAAAAAAGAAATAAAATACCTCTAGAAGGGAAAGGAAAAAATAAAATTATATCTATTTCCAGAAGATATGATCTCATATATGTAAAATCCTATGGCAGGCACAAAAACGTATAACTCATAAACAATTTCAGCAAGTTAGCAACATATAAAATCAATTTATAGCAACATACAAATCAATTGTATTTCTATTCAATAACAAAAAAATCCAAAAAATAAAATTAATAAAACAACTCCATCTAAATAGCATCGAAAATAATAAAATAATTAGAAATATAATAAATAAATTAACAAGACTTTTACACTGAAAACTACAATGGAATACTACTCAACAATAAAAAGAAAACTATGATACATACATCAAAATGGATGAATCAAGAAAATATTATGCTGCTCCAAATAAACCAGACATAAAAGAGTACATAATGAATGATTCCAGCTTCTATGACATTTTAGAAAAGATAAATCTAATCAGTAATGAAAACAAATAGATGGGTGCTTGGTCCTAGAACAGGATAGAAGGTAGGGAATACAAGAAAACTTTTTGGTGGGATGAAAAAGTTTTATAACTGCATTGTGGGAGTTGCTCAGGTACTTAATTAGTTAAACCTCATCAAAATGTGTACTTAAAATGTTTGTATTTGACTACACATATACACTAAATTTATTAAAGATAACATGACCCTACATAATTTTATTATATTTCTATAAAATACTAACTTTATTTCTAGAATAATACTGAAGAAATGTATTTAAATTATTTAAAAACAGAATGATTTATATATCTTTATAAAATCAAAAGTAAACAAGATTACTGTGTTAAATAATTGTAGTATCAGCTTGAAGAATACTTGGCCAACAAAATAATCATTAATTTAAGATAGAAGTGGCTTTATTGTACTGACAATTTCACACCGCTTCTCAGAAATTGGAAATTTTATATTTTTAAGTATTTAATAATCCTATTATATGTAATATTTGCCTTTCTGGGAAATATAAATATTTGATAGACAGATTTAGACATTAGATTCTGTTTCTTTTTAGGTATCAATATCAAATAAGAATACACATTATTAAAATGTAATTTATCTTTAGCTTAGAAAGTTTATTGAAATATTTTATCGTGCAACCTGTTGGTATTAAACTGTTTTTCATTTTGAAGATGACTGGTGGGAATCAAATTTCATCAATAATTTAAACATATAAAAATTAAAACACAAGTATTACTGTGGGATTATCTTTGTCATTCTTAGAGAAATATAATCATAAATCATCCACCCCTTGTCTCTAAGAGGCTCTCAATGATTTAAGACTTTAGCACATGCTTTAGCCCTTTTATTCATATATTTATTATTCTTTTCATTATTCATTTAACTCTATACTGAGTTGTGATTCTGATAATCAGCTTTTGACAGTTGATAATGGGAGCTATCACATCAAAGCAATGTGAACAACATTAATTGATATTAAAAGCAAGTTCAAAGTAAAAGACATAAAACTCTCCTCTAATTTAATAGAGACAAACAGATGGGGTGTTAGGGTAGAAAACAAATTGTTTTCTTTCTCCTTCTTTCTGGAATATATGGTAGCCTGGATAGTGACCCAAAGCGACAAGTATATTAAATATACCAACTTGCACTTGGCTCCATAAACACCTTTTTCAGTTCTAGATTGTATGCTTGTTAAGAAATGGCTCCCCTCATGAATTTTGTGTGAAGTGGAATAAAGTTTACTTTGGGAATAAATGTATTGTTATTTTTGGATAGAAAGCAGTTTGTTATACCTGAAGACCATAATGTTATTAGAGAGATGAGTGAGCACCGGTGCTAGCAGCCACTTTCTTTCTCTCTGGGAACATCCTACATAATGTAATACACTCTTTGGCAACTAGTCCCAACTAGTCCCACTCTTTGGCAATTTAATCCATATTTCCAGACACTCAGACTTGCTCCAATATCTGGTAAAAGTAATCTCCGTTTAAGAGAAAATTTAAGGACTATGAACCAATGACTTATCACCTCAGTCTCAAGTCAGCTGCACTGCCAACTTTCTCTTAAATTATACTTCAGTCCTGCTTCCAGTCATTCGTTTTGTCATCTGTAATCATTCTAACACCTTGCCTCCTAGGTCCAGTATCTTGGTTCTTTTTGTATGTTTCTTCCAAATTAATGACTTTTCCAAATTAAAGGTCATATATATTTGTGTTATTTTTTCTCTTTGTATAGCACTGTTTTTAGAACACATATTGAATTATACAGCTGCTTATTAAAATAGATCCTTTCTTTTAGAACTGGTCATTGCAGTGCTATTTTCATTATTTTCATTATTTCTCATGACTAGAGACCTGTCCTGAAAACCAAGCCTTACTAATCCCTGATATTAGCAACCAAATCTTGCTTTTATCTAATAATTTAGATTTCCCTGTAGGGTCTCATTTTTCCCCATTTTTATTCAAACAGCTAAACCAAATAAACTTCAGCATCCCCTAGGAAGCTAGCCTCTCACAAGCCTCTGGGCCACTGGTCAAGTTCCTACATCATTAATAATAAGCCAAAGATATACTATGTATTTCTCAGAAATAAATGAAAAAAAATTCCCTAGGAATAAATAGTATGCTTTTGAAAACACTGAATCTTTCAGGAAGCTCAATGAATAAAAAAAGAATACCTTATTTATTGCAAGTTCTCCTTTTCTAGAAATGTTAAATATTTAAATTTATGTGGTAGTACTTCATTTCAAAGGGTTGATTTGGGCATGTGTTAGTTCAACAAATACTCATATTTCAATAGGCAATTTAGTAGCCCGAACAGGTCCACATAACATAAACATTTTGCTTAGTTTTCCCCTTTCGGGAAGGACACCGACCCTAGGAATTCTTTGAAAGAAGAAACACTGCTCAGTTCAAAGTTTCGACATGACTTCTTTTTCAATAATTTTAAAGAAAATAATATGCACTCTATGAGGGATAAGACTCTATAAGACCATGTTTATTAGGCACAATATGTGGCACCTAATATGTGTTCCCTAAGTATTTCTTATACAAGCAGAAAAAGCCAACTCTCTATATAATTAATATGAGGATTTGTAAATTTTCAACCTTTTAATTTCTGAAATCAGTATGATGCTATTAAACATAATAGTAGCAGCGCCCTCCAATATTTTTAAAAAAGAAAGGGGTGACCTTTCAAGGACTCAGGGAAGAACTGACTTCACCTTTAAATAAAAGAACAGAGCTCTGAAAATGAATTTTGTATTTGTACTATGTCAAATAACTTATACAACTTTGGTTTCGTTTAAAAATATGTGTCATCAACTATTTTAGATATGAGAGTCCTATCACAATTTAAGGAATGGTACCAGTTAGCAAATGATCTGTCTATCATTCCCCCCAAGTTTAAAGCTCCAAATTATATTATTCAAATGTGCTCTCAAAGAGGTTACCCCTGGAAACCACTCAGGCTTCATGGGGTACAGAATAGCCTGGCTGTTGATTGGTTTTAGCCTCAGGGAATATCACACCAATGCACAGCAGACTCCAGTGACTACCAATTTGCTTCCCAGTGTGATGCTAGGTATCCCCTGTGGTCATTACTGCCATATTTGGTAAAGGGCTTCACTGTTTACTGATTGCCCTTTCCTCCATTCACAGTCAAGACAATGAAGACAACAAATTGCAGGTTTAAAATTTAACTCTCAAACTTCTCAAGTTTAAGGTTTTTACACTGAAGACACTTTTCTCTCAGACTTTCTACCCATTTATGTATGAATCTGTAGAACTCAGGACAGAAGATTTGTTGTTGTTGTTGTTGTTGTTGTTGTTGTTGTTTTACAGATTTCTTCCTTCAGGTAGCATGACAGAGAAAATGCTATTTTATTCACATCATTTCATTTTTTTGTTTTAATTTAATTCTGAAATTGAATGTTTAAGTTACTATTTTATTATGAGTTTTATTCTTACAGCTTTTGATAACAGCTCAAACTTTAAAATTTAGAAAATAAATTTTCTAATAAATATAAAATTCATAGTACACTGACATACTAAATTTTCTAATAAATATAAAATTCATAGTACACTGACATACTAGTTAATGAAACTTAAACAACTAGATTTATAGATTGGTTAATGAATGATTTAACCTTATGAAATCATCTAATTGGTGAATGACAAATTTAAACTAACTTTCTTATTACTTGAACTTCTATTTAAAAATAGTAATGTCAGTCGAGATAGAACAGTTATTTTTATAGGTTTCTTAACTTAAAAATAAGATTTTTTCTTTTTATTTGTTTGAATAAATGACCCAAGTTCCTATACTTTAGATGAGGCTAAGAGGGAAAAGAAGCTACAAACTATATTTAGGGAAATAAAACTGCAATAACTAGCAGTAATAATTGGTTGTACATTTATTAGACAACCAGCAGATTCAGTCATACAACTCCTTAATAAGTTATAGGTAATCAGTCCACCAAAATATGTTTAACTGTAAGAGCTCAGATATTTAAATAGTCATAAATTCAGGCAATAATATGGAGTTGGTAACGAGACATTGAGCCTACATCATAAAGGCTAATTGTCTCTGAACAACTGTATTATAGTTAATATGAATGACATTTTATATATTTTATTTTATTTATTTATTTATTTATTTTTATGCCTACAGCATCTGGTCTTCCTAGGTAGTCTCCCATCCAAGTGCTAACCAGGCCCGGCCCTGCTTAGCTTCTGAGATCAGACAGGTTTGGGCGTGTTCAAGGTGGCATGACCATAGACTGTATTTATTTTAATAAACAACTTATTGCTCAATTTTGCCTCATTATTCAAACAGTCATTATATCTCTACATGTTGCTTTCTCAAGTTTCCTCACATAGAGATTAGATAGTTAGCTTTGTCATACCAATTCCATTAAGTTGATAGATTAAAAATGATAAAACATTGATAATTATCAAGATCATTTACTATGTTCTAGATACTCTGCTAAGCCTTTAATATGCACTAATTCATTTTATCTTCACATCAACCATTTGAAATAGAAATTATCACCATATGTTGGATAAAAAAGGCTGAAACGCAGAAGGATCATATAATTTTCCTAAATTTGTACAATCATAAAGGAACTGTGTCAAGATGTGAACACAGTCAGTTTGGATTCCAGAGCCCCAACATCTAAACACTGAGCTGTATTGCTTCTTTCTGGTAGAGTAGTCAAAGTAGTCAAACATTTTCACAAACCATTGAATCTCAGGATTGGAGGGCACCTTGATCCTCCAGTTTAATGTCTAATTAACCTTGTCTATGATATCAACAAGGTTGTCATCCAACTCTCTTTCAAACAACTTTCCAATGAAGGCCTCACTAACTCAAAACATACTTAATTTTATGGATAAACAGTTGCTTGCACTGCTTGAAAGTTATTTTTTTATAATGTACTTTTTTGCCTACTTGTACCTGTCTCCAAAAAATTTCATTTTGCATCCTTTAACTTTGAAGTAGTACTTTTCTAGTCTCAGATTCTCTTAATATTCATTGAATATCTATGATAAAGTAGATGAACTTTTTTTTAAATATATGATATCTCATTTAACTCTCAGTTATTTGTGTGAAGTAGGCTAAGAGAAGTTGAATGATTTGCTGATGGTTACAGAACAAGTAAATGGTAGAGGTCAGGTAGAATCTATGTCTTCTGATGCCAAATTCACTTTGTTCTAGATATCATTCTTACGAATTTACAATTCAATGGATTTTTGATTCACAATAAATATAATTCCCATTCATTTTCCACTTTTACTTTTTCAGCCCATGTTTTAGTATTAATTTTAAGCACTCACATATTTCCCTTGCTCTACCCATATCGCTTTCTATTCTGCTCTATATTTGCAAGTAAGTTAGGCCTCCTTGACTCCTAAATTGAAATATGACCATTCAAATAATTTCTTCATTTCAATTGATTTTCTTCTTTCTTATCTTCAGAAGTAAAAGTCAAAATGAGGAAATAACTAGAAAAAGATTTATGCAGAATAAATTCTAAACACAATATGTTCTCCACAAAATAAGACGTTTGTGGAGACAAAGCAAACATCAAATGAGGAAATATTTTGAACACATAATTTAGAAGGGAAATATTTTCAGTCTAATTATTTATTCATCATAATTATGTTACCTTGAAAATATCTTTAAGTGTTTATTTAAACTAATATCATTCACCAATCACTTGTGTAGTTTATACATAAATGACCTATTTGAACTCAATAAAAGCAACATGCAACATTATGGAAGTTCAATTAATGTTAATTTCTATGTATTATAATTATTATTTTACAATTCATAATTATGAATTAATTTAGCTAAAGGGACTGTATTTTTTATAATTTCCTTTTAAAAATCTTCTTTTAGAAAAGGATAATGCAATTTTATGTCCAATTTTCAGCATGTTATATGTTAAACTTTTTAAGATCTTTTATTCACTATCTGTAGGTGTAGATCTCATCCAATGAGATGTAGGAGCTGATTCACCTAGCTTCTCCATCCTCATATCTTGAGACCAACAAATTAGAATTGTTAGAATCAAGCCATGTAATTAGACAGCATAACGTCTAAGATACTTTTTGTCGGCTTGCCAAAAAGAGAATTTTAGTAAATGATACATTACACTATAAAAATCCTCCTTCAGCAGGCCTTTTAATGATGACAAAGAACTTGTGCAAACCCAAGCAATTAATCCTCTTGAAGCATTTTACTAAAATCACTAATAAGGCACCCAGAAATGCAAATATATACATAAATTATTCCTTTGTGAATTCAAGTTTGAGATTATTACATTTTTTTCTTTATCCTTGAGAACAGTTTGTTTCATTAGCAATTGCAGTCTTTTAAGCATTTATTTAAATAAAAGTTTGGATTGAAAAAAGATGCATAAAATAAAATTATATTACATATATTAATAAAATAGATATAAAGTTATTTTAGATATTTTCATTGAGTGGTTTTTCCAGATTTTTTTAGTGTTTCCTTAATCTTTGTATTTTTTTCTTTTTTATTAAAGTTATTGGGGTGACATTGGTTAATAAAATTATGTAGATTTTGACTATACAATTCAATGATACATCTATGGACTCATATTCTTAATAAAAATTAAATGTATTTATATATAACTACAATTAAATATCTGAATCCTAAAAAACAGTAATGAGAACAAATGCACATGAAATGCAAAAAATTCTATGACTTGATTAAAAGGACCATCTATGTTAAATTTTTATATTCTCGTGAAAATGTCAGCGTATTCTTCCTGTTGAACTTTAATTTATTCACCATGTTAAGAATGTACCTTTTCATACTCTCAATGGTACCTCCCAGTAAGGAAACTCCTAGGCAAAAAAAAGAAGAAAGAAAGAAAAGAAAGAAAAGAAAGAAAAGAAAGAAAAGAAAGAAAAGAAAGAAAAGAAAGAAAAGAAAGAAAGAAAGAAAGAAAGGAAGAAAGGAAGAAAGAAAGGAAGGAAGGAAGGAAGGAAGGAAGGAAGGAAGGAAGGAAGGAAGGAAGGAAGGAAGAAAGAAAGAAAGAAAGAAAGAAAGAAAGAAAGAAAGAAAGAAGGAAAGAAGGAAAGAAGGAAAGAAGGAAAGAAGGAAAGAAGGAAAGAAGGAAAGAAGGAAAGAAGGAAAGAAAAGAAAAGCAACAAAGCAACAAAGCAACAAAGCAACAAAGCAACAAAGCAAGAAAACACATTGCTGGATACTACAACAGATACCTGTATTACAATCTTTATTAAACACCTAATATGAATTCCAAGTTTATAAAGGACAAACAACTTGGGTCTAATCTTTGTAAATGCAAGTGCCATGTGTTCCTGTTAAAACTAGGATCATTAGTGCAAGCATAGTGCCCTGCTCATAGACAGGTTCTCAACACATATTTTTAAAGAAAGAAATAAAATAATATTCTATAAGTTATGGTAACAATAAAACTATTCAACTAGAAGTGAGTCTTTAGTTAAGGGGACTCAATTTATATTAAACAAATTTAAGAAGTGATAACCCATGTATATTGAAAATTATAAATAAAAAAACTTTAAACATTCAGGCAGTAAAAAATAAATTACCAATAGAGAAACAGAAATCTAAATGAGGACAATAGGACAATCTCTAAAGAGTTTCAAGCAGAAAAAGATGGTGATTCAATAATTTTCTACCAAGCAGAGCTGTGAGTCACAAGACAAATTTACAAAAAAAAATCACACATGTGTCCTTTCCTGAGAGTAAAATCAAAATGAAAAACTCGAAGATAATAAATATAGGATAGAAAAGAATCAGTAGTTAAGATTTTCTCAATATTTGACAACATGGTTATGAAAATAAATGTCTTTTTAATAGTAAATGCTACACAGTATATTGATAGTAATCACCAGAAGATTAAAAAACACATATTTTGTTAATCAAAAATAGAAAATGAAGTGAAAAAAATAACTAGAAATAAGGGTGCTTAATTTCTGTTTTGTAGGCCTAGTGAGGGCACGGCTTATTTCTAAGTAGATTGCCCTTGCATTTCTACTGCCCAGCACAATATCTGGCACATAGTAGACTCTTAACCTATTCTTTAGTGAATGACCCTGATATGGAGGAGGAGCAGGATAAAAGAATAAATACTGCTTCATTCCTAACATTGATGATTTTTAAAGTATGTATATGAATATATATATATAAGACTTAAAGATAAGTATCTGTAGATCAAAATAATCATTTGTTTTTGAAACCTTTGTTTTAAGAGAGTTTTAATTTGAAGTCTGAGACGAGGAGGGGCATGAGGTGGTAGTATACTGGCAAAGTACTATTTAGACATCTAGGATGTTGCTGGCTTTCCAGAATTAAAGAGAAAACAGGAATTGGTGATTCAATGGGGAAAACCTGAACTTTCTGACATATAT
This sequence comes from Pteropus vampyrus, assembly GCF_000151845.1. Taxonomy (NCBI): domain Eukaryota; kingdom Metazoa; phylum Chordata; class Mammalia; order Chiroptera; family Pteropodidae; genus Pteropus; species Pteropus vampyrus. The sequence continues at coordinate 518,036 of NW_011888851.1, forward strand.
TATGCTTGAGATGTCAGAGGCCTAGGAAAAGAAAGACTGCATGAGCAGCTGGGAGAAGTGCAAGGGCTGGATATCAGTTACTAGTCCAGAGGACCTCATGATAGAGCGGACATGTGGGACTAGAACTCCCAGCTGTGCTGGACAACCTTAAAAATACTTGTTTTGGACTGAGTAAGGAGTTACAGCATCTGTGGTCACTAGAAGCTATAAACTAAGGCTGTACACATTTTCCTTAACTGATAAAGTGTTTCATACCAACCTTAAAGAGTGGGCACTCAAAGTGAAATAATTACATAAATAAATGTTTTGATTTTTATAATCATTGTGCATGCATATTATAGATCATTACATTTTATTTGTATTTTTGTGCATTGCAAAAACACATTATTAAATATCGATGTAATTACAATAAATATTTTTATTTTCTTGTTTATTTTTTAATAAATCTTAAAAAAATTACAAAATACAGAAGTATCTGTGCTATAATAAAATAGGAGGGAAAAGCTGTAAAATAGTTTTCTCTCACTTCCTGTGTGTTACCCTTTCCCTCTCTCTTTCTCTTTCCTTTTATCTTTTCTCTCTTCCTTTCCTCCTTCTTTTTCTTTTTTCTGATTAACATGAGATAGCTACTTCAGTCTCTCATATCCCTTTTCTTATAAAACTGGAGTTTAAAATCTCTGTTATTCACCATTTAAGTTAAATTTGAAATTTAGACTTTTATTCTGTATTCAGTTTTGGATTTTTTTTTTTTTTAAAGAGAGTAAGAGAATTTATTGGACAATGCCCCAGCAATCTAATTACCCATTGCCTCTGAAAAATCAAAAAGACTTGCTCTTTTGTTCTGTTTCTCTGGGAACACTAATTCGAGCCTTCTATGTGTCAGGCACAGCGGGGAGGCAGTGACTGAGGAATAATGCAGTTCAGGTCTCTGACTCCCTGCAACTCACATTCTAATAGGGAGGGACAGACACTAAACAAGCAAACAAATGAAAGTAGCAATTTCCAATTGGGCTGAGAAACCGGTAAGGCATCTGGGAAGAGTTATTTGAGGTGAGACCTGAATCATGAGGAAGGGCCTGCCCTGCAAAGAGAGAACAGCCTATGCCCTGTTCCTGAGGCTCGAGGCCCTGGGTGTGAGGGGACAGAAAGGAGGCCAGTGGAGCTGGACGTGGTGAGCACTGAGGACCAGCATTTAGTTGAAGAGGTAAGCCTTCCAATAATGCTTTCCTCATATCATCAAACACAGACATAACTAATAATATTAAGAAATAACAAATGGACCAATCAACTAACCAACAAACAAAAAACCTAGAGAATCAGAAGAGTGAAGAGTAACACTACCAAAATATCAGAAAACAAAAATTACATAATGGACATATTTATAAAATTCTACATATGCGTTTTAAGGCAACCATAAATTATATTAATGCTGTTTTATAGTGAATTTATTGGTTTCACATTAAATAATATTATTTTTATTTGAGCAGTTAACTTGATTTTCTAGTCCAGAAGACTACAGATACTTACATTTATTGAACATTTATTGTCCTCCACATGTAAGGTACTATACTAGATGCATATGTATATCAAGGTTTCTTAAGTTAGGCAGTATTGACATTTGGTGCCAGATAATTCTTTGTCATGTATGTTAGCCAGGGTCCTCTAGAGAAACAGAACCAACAGAATGTATGTGTATATAATTTGTATTTATTTATATATTTAATATCTATGTAAGTATATTTATAATACATTTATATACAATATAATATTATATATGTATAAACCTTAGTACTAATCATTCTCCATAATCACATAAGCCATTTCCTTATAATAAATTCTCTCATAGATAGATAGAGATAGGTATCTAAATATAGATATAGATGATATAGATAGATATAGATAGATGAGAGAGAGAGAGTTATTCCCCAAATCTGCAAGACAAGTCATTAAGCTGGAGACCCAGGAGAGCTGATATGATAGTGTAGCTTCAGTCCCAAAATCAGCAGGATGAGACCCAGGAAGAGCCAATATTTTAGTTTGAGTTCAAAGGCAACAAAAAGTTGGTGTCCCAGTTTCAAGGCAGTCAAGCAGGAAGAATTGTCTCTTACTCAAAGAGAGTCAGCCTTTTTATTCTGTTTAGGCCTTCAACTGATTGGATTAACCTCTCTTACTTTAGAGAGGGCATTCTGGTTTATTCAGTTTAGATATTTTCCTTAGCCCCAAATTCTCTCACAGGAACACCTAGAATAAGGTTTGGTCAAATATCTGGGCATGCCATGGCTCAGTCATGATGACACATAATATTAACCATCACATTGTGAAGGCTGTTTTGTGCATTGGAAGATTTTTAGCAGCAACCTTAGCCTCTAAACACTAGATACTAGTAGCACCATTCTTCTTTAATTGTGGCAACAAAGTAACAACAAAAAATGTTTCCAAGTATTGCCAAGTGTCTCCTATGTGAAAAATCATCCTTAGTTGATAACCACTGTCATAACCACATTATCATTTTTAATCTTCTTCACAACAGATTTGCTAGGAAGATAATATTATTGTCGTTATAAAAATGGGAGACCGTGGCTCTGAGTAATTAGTAATATGTGTAATATCACAAAGCTAATACCATTATGGCGCCAGTGTTTACATCTATGTCTGTCTGACTTGAAACTGCATTCTATTTTTAGTACATCATGATGTCCAATTGGAGAAGCAATATAATTATAAGCCTTAGTAGGAAGAAACACTCTCTGAGGGAAAATATGGAATCCTGGAGATCCCTATGGACTTGGTGGCCCATATAAATCCACCCAATTGAGCTGAATTAGAGCATCACTGTAATATTTATGGGTCACCTAATCTCTGCTGATCCCTAGATTGTCTCTCTTTTCCTTCTTTCATAAATCTGAAATAATCATAATAAAAATAATTTTCTCCAGCAGGCTTGTGTGTTAGAATTTACTAACACATGTCCATAAATTAATATATAGGCCAAATAAAATATTGCCTAACAAAAAAACAGAGGCTTGAGAGGAAAAGGACATGAATAAGTAAATTTTAGATGTGTATAATAACTGTAGATAAGCTCCTGTGGGGAGGGAAAAAGATAAGCATAAAAAGAAGCTATCTCCATTCTAAACAAAAGTAAATAAAGTTGATGAGATGCTATGATTTTGTAATATCCTAGTCTTTGTCCACAAATTTAGGATAAATAAAAGTATCAAGGCTTTTGCTTGTAATCTGTGGTAACTATTTTCCAGTATGGTCTCCAGTCATTTTGCCTCCTGATATTCATTTCCTTGTGTAGTCTTCTCCCATATTGGATAGAATTGACCTGTACTACAGATGGGACATTCCAGAAATAACAGAGTGTGACTCCTGAATCTAGGTCTTTAAAGTCATGAATTCCTCTGAGGCTTCTTTTGGATGATTCACTCTGAGGAAGGCCAGCTGACCTATGGAAAGGTCAACATAGTTAGGAACTGCGGTTCCTGGCCAACAAGAAGCACTAACTTGCCAGACAAGTGAATGAGCCATGTTAGAAGCAGATACGCCAATCCAATCTAAGTTTCATATGACTGCAGTCATGGCTGAACCCTTGACTGAACCCTCATGAGAAACTCTGAGCTAGAACTACTTAGCTAAATTATTCTTGATTTCATGAATCTGAGAAACTGTGAAATGACAAATATTTGTTGTTTTTTAAGCAACTAAATTTTGAGATAATTTGTTCAGCAGCAATAGATAACTAGAAGTAGACTTGGGCAGGGAGAGACATCTAAAATATTTAAGTAGTCATATTTTTAATTAGTCTGTCTTCATCATAAATACTCAAACTAAGATATCCAGATTGAAACACAAAGGAAAGCTACCATGGAGTTGATTTCTAAGGCATTTTTCATTGACGTTAACTATAATTCTACTAAAGGTATAAGTTTAGAAAGCCCAAATATAAGAAAAGATGGACATAATTAGTTGAAAACAAGATAAATATACTAAGCCGTTCTAATTCTTCATGTTGTTTTCAATGGGGAGACAGACGGATACAGTGTGGGAAAAATGCTTCCAAAAATGTTTGCAATTGAAACAGATAAAATGCATTTTAGCCAGTGTAATGTGCTTTAAATGTCAATATTAGTTCATATAAAACTAGGCTAAACTTATGAAAGTCAATTGGAATTCAGAGCATTTTGTAATTTGTGTGCTACAATCAATTGAACCTATAGATGACTGATAAACACTAGATGATGGATTATATATGAGTTCAAAAACTGATTAAAAAGTTCAAAATGATTTCCCAAAGAAAGGCACTGATCTTATTGCTATTGATTTAACCTGAAGTAGTCCATATGTAAACAACCACTGTATTTGCAACTTATAGAATAAGCAGTTGAAATAAAAATTAAAATTTAAAGTGAATGCAGGCTTTCCAAGTAAGAATCCAGTGCGAGCCTCTGACCCACCACTGATACCCCAGGATGTCTCCTTAGAAATACTTGAAGGTGCCTCTGTGTAAAGACAAAAGAAGGATCAAGTTGATCTCAAATTCAAAGAAAAGAAATGATGTTTTCAGAATAAGGGAAGAAAAGTATGAGGGCACGGAGTCCTATGACCTCTGCATCCCAGAGAAATTCATAGTACTCCTAATTGTTCAAAGCAGCCATTCACCTCACTGAAACCTAAGGGAGTGAGGTCAGAAACATGGGAGAGTGAGAGACATCGCCGGACCTCTTCCCTTGAAACAACAATGAGCTGAACATCTAAAACTCAACATAAAACACCCAAACTGCACACCAGCATCTCTGAGCATGGGATCTGTGCATAAGAACTACCAAAGGTCAGAAGCCTGGGTGTCAGGTGGTGGACTGGGAGAAATAAAAAAGCTGCCTATCGCAGCTGCTGGAGCTCCCTGTAGGAGTTGGGGAGGAAAGAAGGAGCAGAAAGTACCTTGAACAGCCCTTTCTGGAAAAGCTGTGAGCTCCCTGTGGATGGCGGGCAGGGCCCAGTCAGTCATCAGGGCAGAAGGTAGAGAAGCGGGATGGCGTAAAAACAACAGTTCATTTTTACCAGCCGCGATTGCAAAAATGAAGCTGAGTTACAGCCCACAGCTCCCAGCACAGAGGGCCCCTCCCCTCATACCATCTGGGATCCAACACTGTGGAGCCCCAGGGGAATCTGAGCAAACGTTGCAGAGACTGTTGCTAATACCGACAGGAACTGAGAAGGAGGGTAGCGAGCGTGATTAAACATATATAAGAAAAACAAAAAACACATTATTAGACTTTATATAAAGCAGAAATCCAAGAGTCTTAGAAGCCACCTACTGGAAACAAAAAACAAAAACAACAACGACAACAACAAAACACCTTTGCAACAGGCTAGGGACCATTATATAATAAATCTTTCTGGAAAAAAAAAAAATCAGAATACATTTCCATTAATGCCCAGGTGGAAAAATAGTCCATTAAACACAATGAACAATCAAGGTGACAAAGTATCTCAAAAAAAAAAAAGAGAAAAATCTCCATAAAATAAGCTTACAGAGATAGAAATATGTGACTTAAATAACAGAGAATTCAGGATGGCACTTCTGAAAAAAACTCAATGAGATCTGAAATAAATCATATCAACAATTTCAGGAATCAAAAAAACAACTAGATAGGAAAAATTAGTTATTTAGCAAGGAGATTGAAACCCTCAAAAAGAGCAGAATACACCTTCTGGAGATAAAGAACACACTGCAAGAGTTGAAAAATAAAATAACAAGCTTGGGAAATAGAATCAACCAAATGGAGGAAAGGATAAGTAATATCGAAGACAGAAATCTAGAAATAAATTGGAAGGAAGAAGGGAGAAACCGAAGAATGAAAAATAATGAAAGAGAAATACAAGTACTAGCTGATACCATTAGGAGAGGAAACATAAGAATAATGAGCAATATCACAGGTGAGGAAAAGGAACAGGGATTAGAAAGCATTTTCAGACAAATAGTTGATGAGAATTTCCCAAATCTAAAGAATGAGCTGGAGCTTGGAATTCAAAAAGTCAACATAACACCCAATTACCTCAACTCCAAAAGGCCTTCACCAAGACACATTCTATTAAAATTATCAAAAATCAATGACAAAGAGAATTCTCAGGGAAGCCAGGAAGAAGAAAATGGTAACTTATAAAGAAAACCCATTAGATTATCCTCGGTCTTCTCAGCGCAGACTTTACAAGCCAGAAAGAAATGGAATCAAATATTCAAATTATTAAATGAAAGGAACTGCCAGACAAGAATAATGTATCCAGCTAAGCTCTACTTTAGATATGAAGAAGAAATAAAGACCTTTCCGGAAATACAAAACTCGAGGGAATTCTCCACTACGAGGCCTGCACTATAGGAAATACTGAAAGGGGTCAGCTCACTTAAAACAAAATGACAAAAAAGAAAATACATAATTAGGAGTAAGGTGACTAGCAGGCTGATAGAAGCAGAGGAGTGCAACCTTTACTAGGATCAAGGCATTATAAGCTTAAAAATAAGAAGAGATTTGCTATAGCAAGATAGTAATGAACTTTCAGCATACATAGGAACAAATTAAGACAACAGTGACTGAAAAGGGGAGGATTCAAAGATCCAAATTTGCAAAGGGGAATGGAGATAAAGTGTGTGCAGAGGAAAAGGGATGACTGTATATATATAACTATGCTTTACATATTCGTAATGGTAACCACATGCCAAAGAATCAGAAACAAAATATATGACATAAAACAAGAAAGACCAGAGGGAAAATACACAAAAGCCAACCAAATTAAAGAAAACAGAAACACAAGGACAAGGAAGCAATGGAAACACCAAGCTACCAGAAAGTAAAAGATAAAATTGCTATATAAGAAGATCTAATTTTTCAATTATCACCTTAAATGTAAATGGACCGAACTCAAAAATAAAAAAGCACAGAGTTGCAGACTGGATCAACAACAAAACCCAACCATATCCAAACTCCAGGAGACACATTTCAGTTTCAAAGACAAATATAGACTCAAAGTGAAAGGGTGGAAAATGATATTTCAAGAAAATGGCATTCAGAGAAAAGCAGAAGTAGCAGAACTAATCTCGGATGAAATAGACTTCAAAATAAAGAAGGTAAACAAAGATACTGAGGCACACTGCATAATCATAAAGAGAATCATGCACCAAGAAGGCATAACACTTATTAATATCTATGTTCCCAAGCAGGGAGACCTGAAATATATAAAGCAATTACTAACAGAACTAAAGGGAGAAACAGACCAAAAAACTATTATAGCAGGGGACCTAAATACCCCACTGTTGGATATGGACGGATCATCCAAACAGAAAATCAATAAGGAAACAATAACATCTTTAACTGACACATTAGACTAACTGAAAGTAATTGACATTTACAGAGCCTTCCATCCCGAAACAGCTGCTTATACATTCTTCAATAGTACATTTGGAACATTCTCAAGGATTGACCACATACTGGGACACAGAGATAGCCTCAACAAATATAAGAGGGTTAAATCATGCCAACCATATTCTCTGATCATAATGCTTTGAAATTAGAGATCAAATGTAAAAAGAAAGTGGAAAGAATCCCAAATATGTGAAGGGTAAACAACATATTACTGAAGAATAACTGCGTCAGAGAAGAAATAAAAAGAGAGATCAAGAAATACATAGAAATGAATGATAATGATAGAACAATATATCAAAACCTTTGGGACATGGCAAAAGCGGTCATAAGAGGAAAGTTCACATTACAAGTCTACCTCCAAAACCAAGAATGAGTCCATATAAACGACCTAACATTTCATCTTAAAAAACTAGAAAAGGAAGAACAAATGAAGCCTAAAGTCAGCAGAAGGAAAGAAATAATCAAAATTAGAGCAGAAATTAATGAAATTGAAAACAAAACAAAACAAAAAAATAGAAAAAATAAATGTGACAAAGAGCTGATTCGTTGAGAAGGTTAATAAAATTGACAAATCCCTGGCTAGTCTCACTAAAGAAAAAGAGAAAAGACACAAATAAACAAAATCAGGGATGAAAGAGGGGAATTACAACAGACACTGCAGAATTACAAAAGATCATACAACAATACTATGAAAAAGTATATAACACCAAATATAATAACCTAGAAAAAATGGAACAGTATTTAGAGAAATACAACCTTCCTAGACTGAATCAAGAACTGGAAAATCTAAATAGACTGATCAGTGGTGTGGAAATTGAAACAATCATCAAAAACCTACCAAAAAGTAAAAGTCCACGATCAAATGGCTTTACCAGTGAATTCCATCAAACATTCAAAGAAGATTTAATACCTATTCTCTTCAAACTCTTCCAAAAAATCAAAGAGGAGGCAATACTCCCCAACGCATTTTATGAGGCCAATATCACTCTGATACTAAAACCTGGTAAAAATAACACAAATAAAGAAAACTATAGACCAATATCTCTCATGAACACAGATATAAAATCTTAAAAAAGATAGTAGTATACCGAATACAGCAACATATTAAAAAGATTCTACAGAACAATCAAGTGGGCTTCATCCCAGGGGCACAGGGATGGTTTGACATATGCAAATCAATTAATGTGATACACCACATAAACAAATTAAAAAATAAGAATCATATGATCATCTCAATAGATGCAGAAAAAGCCTTTGACAAGATACAGCATCCATTTATGATCAAAACACTTAACAAAATTGGCATGGAAGGAAAATACTTTAACATAATATAGGCCATATGACAAACTCTCAGTCAACATTATACTTAGTGGTGAAAACTAAAAACCTTCCCTCTAAGATCAGGAACAAGGCAAGGCTGTCCACTATCGCCACTCTTATTCAATACACCATTGGAGGTCCTAGCTAGTGCAATCAGACAAGAGAAATATATAAAAGACATCCAAATGGGAAACAAAGAAATCAAACTGTTGCTATTTGTGGATGACAAAATGCTTTTCTATATAGAAAACCCTAAAGGCTCTACAAGAAACAATAAGCGAATACAGTAAAGTTTCTGGATACAAAATCAATGTTCAAAAATCCATAGTGTTCCTATAATCTAATAATGAAGTATCAGAAAAAGAAGTGGAAAAATTAATTCCTTTTGCAATTGCAATAAAAAGAATAAAATATCCAGGAATAAATCTAACGAAACATGTGAAGTCTCTATATAATGAAAACTACAAGACCCTATTAAAAGAAATTGAAGAAGATTCAAAGAAATTGAAAGATATTCCATGTTCTTGGATTGGAAGAATCAACATAATTAAAACGACCATATTACCTAAGGTATTATACAGATTTAACGCAATCCCCATTAAAATCCCATTGTCATTTTTTAAAGAAATGGAACAAAAAATCATCAGATTTGTATAAAAGCACAAAAGACCCCAGATTGCTAAAGCCATCCTGAGAAAAATAATGAGGCTGGAGGTATCATTCTGCCTGACTTCAAATTATACTACAAAGTGACAGTATTCAAAATGGCATGGTATTTGTAGAAAAACAGAGACACAGACCAGTGGAACAGAATTGAGAGTCCAAAAGTAAACCCTTATTTATATGGGCAAATAATTTTTGACAAAAGTAAAACCAAAAACATACAGTGGAGAAAGGGAAAGCCTCTTTAATAAATGGTGCTGGGAAAACTGGAAAGCCACTTGCAAAAGAATGAAACTAGACTGTTGTCTATCACCACTCACCAAAATTAACTCAAAATAGATTAAAGACCTGAATATAAGACCTGAAACAATAAAATGCATAGAAGAAAACATAGGAATGAAACTCAAGGACCTTAGACTTAAAGAGGATTTTATGAATTTGACCTCGAAGACAAGGGAAGTAAAAGCAAAAATAAATGAATGGGACTAGATCAAACTAAAAAGCTTCTGCTCAGCAAAAGTAACCATCAACAAGGTAAAGAGACAACCATCCAAATGGGAAAATATACTTGCAAGCAACACCTCCGATAAGGGCCTAATATCTAAATTATACAAAGAACTCAATAACAACAAAAAAACAAATGATCCAATTAAAAAATGAGCAGAAGACCTGAACAGCCACTTCTTCCTAGAAGACATACAAATGGCCAATAAATATATGAAAAGATGCTCAATATCGCTAGCTATTAGGGAAATGCAAATCAAAACCACAATGAGATATCAACTCGCCCCTGTTAGAATGGCTATAATCAACAGGACAAGTAATAACAAATGTTGGAAAGTATGCAGAGAAAAGGGAACACTCATACACTGCTGGTGGGACTGCAAATTGGTACCACCACTGTGGAAAACAATATGGAGGTTCCTCAAAAAACTAAGAATTGATCTACCATATCCAGCAATCCCTCTACTGAGTATTTACCCCAAAGACTTGAAAACCCATATCTGAAAAGATATTTGCACACCAATGTTCATAGCAGCATTATTCACAGTGGCCAAGACATGGAAGCAACCGAAGTGTCCTATGATCGATGATTGGATAAGGAAAGTAGCATACCCGATGGAATATTACTCAGCCATAAGAAGAGATGAAATACTGCCATTTGTGACAATATGGATGGAACTCGAGATAATCATGCTAAGCAAAATAAGCCAGACAGAAAATGTTGAAAATCACATAATATCACTTACATGTGGGATATAAAGCTAAAAGCAACAAATGAACAGGACAAACAAACAGACTCTTATGGACATAGATAATGGACTAGTGGTTACAAGAGGGTAGGGAGGATGAAGGAGGGGGAGAAGGGAGGTAGATCGAGAAAAAAATTTAAATAATTTCTTTAATTAAAAAACAAATTTAAAAAAATTAAATTAAATTAAATTAAAGTACATTGATCAATTGCTCAAAATATCTAGGTTTTACAAACTAGAGAATTATAACAAACCCAGTGAAACTATACACGTGTAATTTTAGAAGTCAAATTATATTTTAAGCTATGTCACTGTCTATAGCTATTATAAGTGATAGTAACTTAATGATAGTTTTTGAAAGGCATTTATTTGTAATGATTTCAATATATGTTCCTAGAACAGATGTCAATCTTGATTTATTTCCCAATGTGATTTTCATTTCCACCTTAACCTCTGTGCCATCTTTAGCTCTGCATAGACAAATCAAATGCTATGTCTATACTCACTTCTGGTTTAAGTTTGTGTCAGGTAACTTTATCCTGTAGGTCATCCAAATTTTTATTGAAATATTCTGTGATGGAAATTCAGAAAAACAAAATCGAACTTAAACATAACATTTAAAGCTTTGCAAATGTCTGAGAGAAATTTTTACTAACAAAAGCAGGGTTCTCAAAGTGTGGTCTCTTGACCAGTCACACTGGCATCACCTAGGAAACTGTAAAATGTAAATTGTTGGACCCCATCTTAGAAATGCAGACTCTGAAACCTGTGGGTGGGGTGTTGCAAGCTTTCTTTTAAATAAGCCCTTTATATGATTTGGATACATGTTAAATTATCAGGACCAATTAGACTCTAGAAGAAACTGAACTGATAAATACAATCATAATAATGCATGCTTACTGGCAAAAGCAATATCTCACATTTAGGAATAAGTTGGAAGAGGTTTTGGCTCAGCTCCACTAAACCAGCTCCTAGTTCAGAAAAACAGAATCTGTTACTCCAACCAAAATCAAACAAAAACAAAGGAGGTATTCGCTCTTCTTCTATATAGATAACGCATTTGAGACAGTCAAAATTCTGTCCTCATTTTGCTTCTAAAATGACTACTTACTACGATAAGTATTCAGGGAGTAAATTATCAGCACACAGCATTATTTCTACTCATTAAAGCCTGGAAGTGATGTCAATAACTGCAAGCAACAGATCGTGATGATGGTAGTTTTGTTTTGTCAATTTGTTAAGAAGAACAATTAAAGCTGAATTAATTCTGTGACTTTCTCGCAGTCCAAAAATATGGTAGTAAGAGTAGAGGTTAATAATCAATCTCCTTCATTCAAGAGATTCACACAATCTATAGAAAACTTCCTTAAAATAATGACAAAGTTCTCTAGGTACAGTGAAACAACCCCACAACATTAATCGAATTTTAGTTTTTTAACATTAACCTTTTTTTTTTTCCTCCTGCAGGCACATTCTGCTAGATGCCTTGATTTCTGCTAAAATTTCACTTTTAGTAGTAGCCCTTTTTTGAATATCATCTTTATTCCTCAAACACCTAAAATGTATTCAATGCTCCTTTCATGTCCCTATAAAGCTGTTCTTCCCTTATCACATTTTGTTGTTGTTGTGACCATTTAATTATATATATTTTCTTCTGTAATACTTAAAAGAGTGACATTCATTTTTGTGTGTTTTATTATTTAATATATATCTTTTCCTCCTATAGTGGATATGTCTTTTTTTTCCCATCAAATATCTGGAAACTATATTAGTACCTGTCATATTTTAGACACCATATGTGTGAAATGAATTAATAAAGTGAATTAATTCTTGACTGTAAACTCTATCATGTCTATATCATTTTTCAATGGATTCTTCTGAATTATTAGTGAAACAGATGCATGGTAGGCATGCAACAAATATTTGGTCAATTATTAAATTTGCTAATTTATTAAACTATTTTTCTATTTTTTCCAGTCTGAGTTTTGCCTTTAAATTAAAAACTTACAGATATTTTATAATTAAGTTTATTCAAATACAGTTTTGCCCCATTTTGTGATCCTGACTTTAAAAAGAGCTCACATTAACATTTTTCTAAGTCTAATTAGAAAATTATGTTTATGTTTTCTTTTGTCAATCTCTACTTCTGGTTGAAGAAATTTTATTTTGTTCATTTAAGATTAGTCAATGAAATAACCAAACTGAGTGGATTATGTTTATATAATGAAGAGAGCTGATGAGCAAATTTTCCGTATACATATATCCAGAACAGTTCAAAAGAGATATAATAATAAAGAAAAAATATATGACATCAGCTTTATATACTCACTATATTAGCAGTATAGTAATTCTACAATATCTATATTAGTAGTACAATAACTATATAGTTTTATACACTTTGGGGGGAAAAGGCACACTGATAAGTTTCACATTTTTCTTCTTTTATAAGCCTTGAAACATCCCTAATTAACAACCAGAGTGAACAGTCTCTAACGGCAAACAGATAAAAGAGAAATTATAATAAAATTTAAAATTTTATGTATTTTGTTCCTCTATATTTTATTTTGAAAGACCTTTTAATTTTCAATTTATAATATTTTTAAAATAAAGGTAATGGAATTATAATGTACATAATATTTGCCAGGTGTAGTACTTTATCCACATGTTAGCATTAATTTATATGCAAACTTCTAAGATAATTTTAACCTCTATTATATAGGACGAGAAACTGTCAGAGAAATGTCAGTAATTTGTCTGAGATAATAGTGCCAGTATGTATTACATCCAAGACTTAAACTTACAATGTATATGGATGTTTAATGTACATTAAAATTAACTCATCAGCTCTCTTGATTATATAAACACTCAATTTAGTTATCTCTTCATTCCAATAATATATATTACCTCTTAATGTGTAACAACGCTGCATCTAGTGGCTTAAAACAATATTTATTATTTTCCACAATTCTGTGGATTGCTGACGGTTCTCTTGGCCTGGGCTGGCCTAGCTGATCTTTATCATCAACTGGTGGCTTTACTGGCTCTAGAGAGAATAGGACACCCTCACTCACAAACTTGGCAGTTTGCTAACTGTCAACCACAGTTCTTCATGGATTTTTTTCCTTACATGGATTTTTCCATCAGGCTGGATCGGGCTTGTTCAGTTGATGATATCAGATTCCAAGTTCAGCAAAAGAGCAAGCTCCATTATATAAGCACTTTTCAACCTCTGCTCGCATCATATTTGCTAATGCCTCATGGGACAAACAAGTCACATGACCAAGCTTAGATTCAAAGAAAGGAGAAACTTTCTACCATACAGCTTTTAGAACAAGGTCTGAATTGTGTTTTTATCCAAATAATCTCAATTGCACATACCAGGGATAGAATCATATTCCTGAATGTATACTTGAGAAGACATCCAGTATATTCTTGGCAGGAGAACAAAGGTTTGATCGTTATTTGTTTGAAGACATATCCAATGTTTAATCTATTTATTTATATTTTAATAAAAAATTATAAAACATTATGCTGATACACATTCTTGGTGGAATTATTTGGACCCTTAATTTATTTTTCTATAACATTGTATAGTTTATTTCCATAAGGACTGTCATATGTTTCTGAAAGTTTGTTTTAGTTAGTGACTGAGAAGTAGAAACCATTCTATAGTCAAAGGAATTTGTTGATTAAAATATGTCTCCTATATAAACATGTTGCTTAGAGGTCAATCAGTATGCTTGAGCATATGGTATAACTGAAAATCCTTCAGTGCTTCGTTTCCAATGTACGCAATGTGTTTTTTGCTATAATACAGTATCCATACAGTTAGAACACTATCTATTAAATAAAGCATTATTTGGCCAGTCAAATCAATGTTCTTTGGAGCAAGACACAGCTTGCTGTGAATGAAAAATAAAAGGCTTAGCATAGCATTAAAGAGAGGCAAAAACAAATGCTTATTTCCTGAAACTTGGAGATATCTTATTAGCGAATAATAGCATGCGGTCAGATTACTGTTATATTCACACAGCTATACTATCTGTTTCTGCTTTTATATTCACCATACAACCCTTTTTAAATTTAATAGTAACTGTTTTATAATCACTGTTAATTTGTTTAATCTCCTTTTCAGTCTTAATTTTTTTTTAAGTGAACCTCCAAAAAGTCTATATTTAGAGAGTGCTTTAAACTCAAAAAGATTAACAAACATGTCGTTATCTGGATCCAAAGGCATAAATTAGGTAATGATCATTCAATTTATAAATCGATTTGTCACACTATTCTTTTCAATAGCCACCCTCTGACATATTAAAGTATGAATTGATTTATAAATGATGATTTATACACTTGCTCAGAGAGTAATACAACTATTGACATGAAGACTGCCTTATAAAATTCAGTAATATAAATCTATTTTTCTAAAATAGGTATAGTGTCAATTTGGATAATATATTAGAATGTTTTTTCCTGAAATGTTAATTTGAAATGGTAACTTCGATAATCTCAAGTAGATGCAATACTACAAAATATTTATTTCAACTAGAACTTAGTCTATATAGTTCACTATAGGTTGAATAATTTTACATAACTGCAGGCTGCATCTCTTCTAAATAAAGCACATTTGGTATTACATCTTCTTGCCAGATTAGATGACAAGCAATATTCAAATCACCAAATCCTCTCATATAAACAGGCTGTTACGATAGTGCCAGATTATGATTTTTCAATTACCATATGTTTCTAAATGTTTACTTAGGATTTTAGAAACAGTGTAGCTTTTTCCTGAAAGCAATCAAATAAAATAAACCTTTATTTTGATAATATTTGAAAGCAGAAGTGCTGGAAAATAGAAAAAAATGATCTTTAGATCTCAGTTTGATAGAATTGTAGAATTTTGACCTAGAAACACTGCAATTAACTCGAAAAACCACTCAGGCTCACAATACAGAAAAAATTAGGTTACTAAGAATGTCACAGAAACGAATTTTTGTTTCTTTTATGAAATGTCATTGAATAGCAACAATACTTGAAGCTTTAAATTGCTTTCATTAAAAAAAAGTTTTCAGAGGAATTTACACAAAGCATAAAATAAAATTGTCAAAAATACCTTCTGTAAATTATGTGCCATGTATTCTACAATGAAATTAATTAAAGAAATAGATCCAATGTTCATGGCATTGACCTCTTTGATTCAGGTTTATAGTCTTATTTTGATTGCATCTGAAGTACAGAATTCTGGAATAGTATAACTTTATATAACTGAATTTCAGTTTGAAGTTTGTTTATGTATTTTGTTTTCTTCTTTCATATTGTTGTATCTAGCATTCAACGTACAATTTCCATCACTGACTTTAAAGAGCTCTTTTTCTTTCTTAAGACTGTAAAATAGTTCACTGTATCCTAAAGTGGAAAAGAACAAATGATTAAATATTCATATATCACTTCATATACCTAGTAGCCATAGATACGAGACATGAAGGAAAACAAAGCTTAGTCTTCCTATAGCATTTCTTCAAGGACACTTCTAAAACTTAGTAGGAGAAAAATTTTCTATTGATTGCTGAGGAAAAAATATAAAACCACATTTCCACAAACATTTTTGAATTTACAAAGTCTTCATTTATAGGCTTCAAATTAAACAAGTTTTTGACTTAAAGATCAGAAAATTAAGCAGAGGCAAATAAAAAAAAATAATTTTATAAAATAATTTATATGATTAAATTCTACCTGCTGTGAAAGTGTAGTGCCTGAAAACTTTAAAAATTGTGGGTTTTTTAAAGCTGTAAGTGCATGGACTTATGTGCAAACACATTTATCTGAAAAAAAAAAAAAGAAACAAAACTGAATTTGGAAGCTGAAACATCATGGGAGCATTCCAAAATAATGTGTGGATATAGTAATAACTGAGAAGTTCTCTCTCCAAAGCCCACTGTCTAAATGCCACAACCAGTTGGTATGGTAAGAACAGAAATGCTAGAGAAAAGACATGTGGAAAACAAGGTAGATTGAGTTCATGGTATTATTTATGTCATTTTAAGTTTAAGAGTGATATGAGCACATTTCAATAAATAAAAGGAATATAGTCACTATTAAGTCAACACTAATTTATTTCATGGAAAATTAATTTTCTCAGAGAATATCAATGATGCAATTTCTAGATTAATTTTCCATAAATGTTTCCCCTCCATTTTTACTTTTAGTTTACTATAATTATTTTCATCAGGATTGATGTTTTCTCCATCAATTTTAGAATAAAGTTTAACATATTCATACTTTTTTTATTTATGTCAAATTTTAATAATCATAGCTTTTGCCAAAGTGAGGTTGTTTTTCCTTCTATTTCTTCTTTCTCCTCTCCCTATTCTCCCTATTCCTCCTCTTTTTTTCTTCTTTTTTTTTTTCCTTTTTTCCTGTAGAATACTTCACCTCGAAGTGCACAAGAATCATTAATTCTTACACTCCTCCCTAGACACAGCAGGATCTGGCTCCTTTTCCGGTAATCCTCCCTCCATGGCTCATTGCTCATCTTTTAGAATCTGCAAAGAGCAGGTCAATCTCAACCTGGTAATCTCAACCTGCGTGGTAGAAAGTCAGTTGCCGGCTGGCTAATAAAGGCTCATAATTCATCTCAATTGGCTCCATGGGTCTTAGAATTGGTCACGCCACACAAGATGATCACTAGACTTAGGTGGTGATCACATTGTAAGGTATATAAATGTCGAATCACTATATTGTATACCTGAAACTAATATAATGTTGTATACCAACTATACTTAAATTAAAAAGTCCACAAAGTGAAATAAAAAAGATATCCAAGATATATGGCAATATTTTAAGAGAAGCATGATAAGATTACTGGTAACTTTTATTTTCTACTTTCTGTGTACTTCACATGTGTTGTTTATAATTTTTTTCCTGGGTAAATAAGGATATATTAGTGTTTTTTGACATGAAATTCAACTGGCTACCAATGTTCATTAGAATATTGCATGCTACTAGATTCCTGTCAAATGCATGTAATTATTAAGTCATATGACAAGTTTGATTACCAGTTAGAACTGTTGGTTTATGGTTAATGTGGCTTTCTTTTTAATTCAAATATATTAATTTACAGTACATTTGCTATAGTTTTAGGTTTGATAATGCTTTATTTCCCTATTAGAAAAACTTATTTGTTTCTCATCCCCCCAAATTTCAGTACTGCTTCTAGTTAGAGCTTTAAATGATGAATGGCAATTTTAAAATAAGGCAAGGTATTAAAAAAAATGAAAAAATATAAGGGGAATTATAAATTAAAGTCTTTGTAAAATAAGCTATCGATTGCCTAAGGATTGCTAAGCAACTATTGTATAGTAAATTGCATAAACACTTCTCTTGATTTTAATGAGTTGAATCAAAATTATGTTTAAGTATTATGCATATTCTAGTTTGATATTAACCATAATCTCTTTTTCTAAATGAAAAAGAATAATGAAATAATAAACTTTTGTTTTTTATTTTTTTATTTGTTTTTTAGATATCATCATATTATCCAGGTAAGTATTTCTGTATAGTAATTTGAAAGCTTGTGTACCAGCACATAATTATCAGGAAAATTACTTAAGGTCATTTTTATATCTACTCCACAGCAATAAAATTGTAGCTCTGTCAGCAACATGTTGTCATAACCTTTATTCCATTCAGAAAATTCTATTAATTCTAATTGTTGCAGGCTTAATGAAAGTGTGATTCAGTATTCTCTAACTGACCTTGGGACATTTCTTTTGCAGGTGGCCATGTGACTATCTTAAGGTATGTGTAGTCACATACACATACCTTAAGTTCTAAGCAAAAGAAATGATCCTATATAAAGGATAATTTCTTTATCCTTTATGCACATACACATACCTTAAGTTCTAAGCAAAATAAATTATCCTATATAAAGTATATAATAAGAACCTTAACAAACCACCAAATAACTAAATTGGATCCTATTTGTAAGTAGTTTGTTTCTACCCTCCTTACTACTTTGTTATTATGGTCATTGAATCAGCTTCACAATCCCACAGAAACTTGCTCTACTATCCTCTATGTCTTTAAAATTGTAATTTCTAGTTCTTTGGTTTACCTGAAAACTTGCTTCTTTCTGATAACACTGGTTAGCCTGAAGCTCTTTGAAACTGATAATTATATATTTTCACCAAAATGGTTTTGAGAATCTAAAGCAATACTACACAAATAGTTCATTTTTAGAAATGCTAATTTGAAGTTTGTCTTTCAGTTTTATCATTTCACTCATCCAAGCATCAATCTATGTAAGAACACGTGCCTCCAAGTTTACAAGTAAATGGAGACAACCAGTCAGAAATTCGAGAACGTCTTGGTATCCTACCCATTTATAAAATGTATTCAAGGAATACCCATGCTTCCATTCTTTGTTTCCATTTCAGCATAGCACTGCCCCTTCCATTTAATGTAACTCATATCTCAGGGACCTTCTACTCGTTTTCTTTTTTCTTTTTTTTTTTTTCATGTTTTTTTAACTCCTTTCTCTCTTTACCTTCAACATGCCTGAAGTTTACTTATCTTAAAAACCCGTGGTACATAGACACACACACAACATTCCAGCAACCCCATGCTCCTATCAAATATTTCTGTTCTCATATTTCTTACAAGTGGGGGCAGGGGAACTTTGTCTCTACTCTTGATCTCTAGCTGACCTCTTGAGCCACTGCTGAATGTTCTCTGTTCCTGAGAGGCCACTGAGGTTGCTTTGAATAAGGTCACAAGTAATCACCTGTTAAATTCAAGAAACTCTTTTCGATCCTTATTTTACTTTTAAACAAACATTATCTATTATGTCTTCCTATTTGGAATTCTCTCCTCTTTTGTCTGTCATAGTGCTTCTTTCTCCTGCATCTCACCACGCCCCTCTCTCTTACTAGACTTTTTCACAAGGTCCTCTTCTGTTATCTCACATTAATTGGATATGGTTTTGTGACTTCTACTTGATCAGATTTTCTTTTCAACCTGTATATTATTTATGGGGAAGATCTTGTTAATACTTGTAGTTTCATCACTATTTATGACCCTGAACAACACTGTTAACCAAGTTTTCTCTTACTACCAAGTATCTCTACTTAGCGTCCAATTCAAATTTAACCTTTCTATATTAGTTTCCTACTGCTGTTATAACAAATTGTCACAAATTTAGTGGCTTAAAAACAAAAATGTATTACTTTACAATTCTAGAGGCCAGAAGGCTAACATGGATATTACTGAACTAAACATTAAGGTGTCAGCATGTCTGCATTTCTTGTGGGAGTTCTAGGGGAGAATCTATTTCCTTGCTTTTTTTCCTTTTTGAGGAGGTCACCTGAATTTCTTGGTTTATGAACCCTTCCTCCATCTTCAAGGCCAGCGGTGTAAACTCTACAAACCTCTCTCTCTCTCTCTCCCCCCCTTCTTCTCTCTCTCTCTTTCTCTCTCTTTGAATCTGCTGTCACATGTGTTCTCTGACTCTCTTGCTTCCTTCTTTCCCTCCTAAGGGAATTGTGATTGCATGGAATCCACCTGGATAATTGAAGCTAAATGGCCTCATCCTTAATTTAATCACATCTGCAATGACTTTTTAGCCGAGTAAACTAACATTCACAAGTCCAAGGATTAAGATGTAGACATATTTATGAGACCATTATTCTGCCTGTCGCCATAATACGAAAAACAAGAACAAAAACAAAAACAATTTATTTTTCACTACTTATTATTATTATTTTATTTTTATTTATTGTTTTACCACATACCAGTATTTCTCAACCTCATAATGACATTATGGCTGATCACTCTTGTTGTGAGGTTGGGAAGAAGATGTCTTGGGCATTGTAGAATGTTTAAGAACATCTCTGGCCCCTATTTAAAATGTCAGGAGCATTCTTCACCAGTTATGACAACCAAAATTGTCTCCAGATATTGCCATATATCCCTCAGGACAAAATTGTCCCCAGTTTAAAATCACTAACCTAAATCTTTTTCTTTCATTTTCTCCTTTTCTATAACTTAGTGCAATGAACAAGCATCTATCCAGTGCTAAATCAGGAACTAGGAATTAATCTCTCTTACACATACAGCCAGTGGTGTCAAGGGCTGTCAATCCTGCCTCTTTACACTCTTTCTTTTGTCCTTACCACTGACATTTTAGTCTCTTTTTTTGTTTCTCTCACCTGTATTATAGAAACAGTATTTTAAGCATTGTTCCTGACTCTACTATCCTCTGCTTTCTCTGTTTTCGAATTGCCCTCAAGGTCTCACTCAGCTATTGCTTTTCCTAAGCCTTTCTTGGTCCCAGTTTTCAGTCAATCAACTCTAAGACTTACTTGGGTTCACTGGTTCATAGTAGATATTTTTATAAATTATTAGTGGTCCTTTTGTTGGACTATGAAATTGAATACAATGTTTCAACAGTGCTGTCCCCATTAGATTTATTGTGCTTTGGAGGTTTTACCATGTGCATTTCTTCATGTACTTATAAAAAGTAGAGATATTGAGACCAAAGGGAAAATGCTAACTCCAATCACACTCTCTAGTGTTTTTAGTGTCTAATTTGGTTCGTGCTATTTGTGGTAATAGAACTGGATGTTGGCTTTCTCTTTAGTGTAAGTTACTGTCAAATAGAAAAAGTTGTCACTATTAATTCCAATTTTTCAGAAAGACTATTGCTTTTCTCTCTTATCTGTGTACTGCTTATAAAAATATGTTGTTTCCAATTTATAAGTGATATATTAATTTTAAATATAGTTTCAATAAGGTTAGAAAAAATATAAATGTAACATTTGAGAAATAAACATAAATGGGATGTTTAAATTATTGGAAAATATGCTTTCACTGACACGACACAGACACAATGCCTAAGCAAAAAAACATGTACAAATGGTATTTCAAGTTTATTATTATTTTTGATCTATCTAAAGCAGATAGATTTTGAACTCAAAAACTATCAAATATTTTTAAAATTTTAATGTTGCTCTTCTATCCACTTAAAGAGCCTTGGGTGATCATTGTTAAATTTCTAGGCTTTAAAATAAAATACTCAAAGACAGAAGTTAAATACAAGCAATGCACTGTATTTCTTTATGACGGAAGAAATGAAGTATGATATTATAAAATTGCAAGAGTAAAATGAGAATTGTTTTAAGCCAAACAGTGACTTATGTCACTTATAGTCTTTCTTTCAAAAACTTTTTCAACACAGTGACTTAGAACTTATTTTACAGACACTTCACTAAAATCTATTAACAGACGTTTTTTCTTCTTACCTAATCTTCCACATTTTTGTTCTACAAACAGAGCAGCAGCAAAATACATATATCAGTCTAAAGTCTGGGAAGGTAGTCATTGTAGAAAAAGCTTTTTAGTAAAGAATATTTCAATATTTCAATGGCATTCAAAGATGGCAATTTCACTGTTTTTCCTAGATGACAAAAATAATGCTAAAATTTCAAAATAAAAAAAGCACCCATAAAATACATATTATGGTGCCTTTTTAAAAATACCCTTTCAGTAGTTTGAAGAGGAATTTTCCAAAGGCTAACTTTGGAATCAGCTGTTTGTTCTGCTTCTATAGACATGTTTGCCACATATACTGAAGGACGGGGTGACCTCGAGATCAACTGAAGACTCACCCTCCCCTTTGCTTGTTCTGTCTTGATAACAGGTGTATCCCCTTTGCTTGTTCTCTGTAACTGCCCATAGCCCATAGCAACTACAGCGCTCTGTAACCACCTGAGGACAAATTAACCAATTGGCTCATGCCGACTGTAAATTCGTGGATAAGCCCTATAAAAGCAAAGTTACCCCTGAGCTCGGGGCCCAGACTTTCAGAACACTAGCTCTTCTGGGACCACTGGAATAATAAACCTGAGTTCTCCAACTCTCTGAGTGGTGCTTCGTTTCTCACCAGTTAGATTTTTCTACAACAGTTTATTATGACTTTATAATGTTGTATAAACCCCTTGAATTTACTTAAGCCACTGCATAGATAATTCTTAACTATTCTTAATGTAGATGGTATTTCTTGAAGTACCTAGCTGATTCCCAGTGAATAAATAAGTGTATGACCACAGGGATATAATAAAGTTTAATTATTCAAGAACAGATATTGAAGGTTGCATTAAAACAATCTTTATATTCTTGACTCTTTAGTTTTATTGTACTAAGTATTCTCCTAAAAAGAAAACTACTTTGAAGATATAGGGAAAACTAGAGGAAGACTAATTGAAATAAAAGGAGAGGAAAAAGAAGGAAAAGGGAGAGACATCAGTTTGAGAGATTAAATATGAAAGAATGTTTCCGTTAATCCCATTTTCAAGCAATTTTCTTCAAATTATGGTTTTCCTCAGAATAATTTATAAACGTCCTAACAAACAAAACAACAAAATGTATCTTTTGTTTTATGGATATTTCTCAGAGCATTATTTATGTTAAAAATTTAGGAGTTAGAGTACCTTATAAATATCATTTCCTAAAAACAGAAGAGATTTTCCTAGGCAAAATAAATAAATAATAGTTTTAATCCCTGAATTTCTATTGACCAAAAAAATAAAATATTTATTTTCAAGTATTTATGGAATAAAATTTTACACATTACAGGCATGTTTCAGCAGGAAGGTAAAAACAGCTTCATTTTTCAAATCTCAAAACATTTTAGTCTAATAAGACTTGTTCGAATGCAAGACGTGTTAAACTTTAGTCCATATTACTCCTTCAGTTTTAGCCATATCCACATATTAGTTCAATGTGATTTACTTAATTTTTCCTTTAGCTGAAATCCCTCTTTCCTAGCTTAATTTTAATAATATTTATTAATTCACAAGTTTGATATACTACATTTTTTAGTATACTTTAAAATAATTTTTAATTTTAAAATACATTTTATACTTGCATTGTTTTCTACAGTGGCATATTTAGGAAACCAGTTTTGATGGAAAAAAAATAATTCACACTACTATGCACAGAGCTAACATCAATGAGATGTTACACACAGGCCTTTTGTCAGCAGAAAGAAAGATGTATATACCAAACCATGTATTAGAGAAAATCTTGTATAGGTGCCAAAATTGGAACTCAAAGTAATGAAACTGGTACAGTAGTGTTGCTTATTTAGTCTCTGAAGACATTCTTAATAGAGTAGAAATATATGGTAAATTCTTAATGAATACAGTATTAATGTATGTGTGTGCACACACATGCACATGCATGCCTGAATGTGTGTCTGAACACATGTATCATTTGTATTATCATCCTTAATCCTATATTATCATAGATAATAAAGAGTTAACTATAAAAGACTGTAATCTTATCTCTATAAAAAAACTCAAACATGATTCCCACATTGCTGCTAGAATATTAAGCGTTCTTATGTAAATTTAAGGTCAAAGAGATGAAATATAGATTAGATACTTAACATTTCTACCTAGATTTTCAGAAGCTCCTTTAAAGATAGTTCATATTAAATGCATGGTTATAAATCCTATTTAAAATAACTCAGTCTTATTTTACCTCTAGATTTTTTATTTTTATTAATAAAATAATGTTCCTTTCAAAAACTTATAGTGATAATTTGTGGCATTTTGTGATGCCATTTAAACCATACTTTACCTTTACTTGTTTCAATCTAGATATGTATAATTTTTCATATTCCTCCACATCAGACTAGATAGACTTTTCTAACTTGAAAAATATTTACTTACTAAAGATTAGTGTCCACCACTTGAACAAAGTATAATATTAAACTAAAAATAAGAAGACATTTAAAAATAGTATATTTATATATTCTTAGATCAAAAAAATATATATACAATTAACTTAGTCAATTTCTGTCTAGAAAAATACTTCCACAAATTTGAAGAATAATCTTCACTCTTTCTCTCCTTCATATCTTATCCCTTTCGTATTGACTCATTCATGCAATTCTATAATTTCTATAATATGTCCTTCAAATTCTGTTTTACTCCCTTATAATATTTTTAATTAATACACAATCCTGATTATGTCACTCCATTGCTCAAAATCTTTAAGCATACCATTGAAAGAGACCCTTTTTTATTATTATGTCTTCCGACCTTTATATCTGCATCTCCCACAAATCACTCTTATAGCTCCTATGGTTATGCAGACTTACTGTGCTCTGCTCACTCATTTGGTCCTTGTCTTTTTATAGGCTGTCCTCTTGATTTATAATGTTCTTTCCCTAGCTTTGCTTGAATAAACTTCTAATTATTTTACAGACCAACTCAAAATTCAACTCTGTTGACACTGGCTCTCCCACCCTTAATCAAGCAGTATTCTATGCTCTTCTTCATAGAACCTGAATTAATGATATCTGTCAACAAATTGCCTCTCTCTTTCTTTTTCTCTCTTCTCTCTCCCCTTCTTTCTTAAAAACAATGGATATCTTTAGGGCAAGGATCTTATGCCCTAATTTAACCTTCAAAAGCATGAGAAATGTAGATGTACAGATACTTGTAAGTGCATCCAAACTAGAATGTTTTTGTGTAGGCAGGATAAGTGTGCATATCTTTCCCCTAGCCTACTCTCTAACCCTATAAGAACAGAAGCATTCACTCATTACTTAACTTACATACCTCTTTTTATTAGTACCAAATGGTACCTACCTTGTGAGATTGTTAGAACAAATAAAACATCACAGAAGCTGACAAATGTTAATCATAGCTATTTTATTATTTTTATAATTATCAAAGTTTTTACATGTGATCATAATGCCATATATTTGTTTTTATATACAAAATCCAATTAGAGAATATGAGAGACTAAAATGAAGGTAAAGGCTGTGCATTTCTTTCATTTTATCCATAAGAAAATTGATGCACAGAGAAGTTAAGTAATTTGCCTATCATTTTACAGTTCAAGGTTAAAAAGTGTGAGAACTAGAGTCCATTTTATTTATTAATCTTTTAATTTAATTCACTCTCACACATTCAAAATATACTTATTGAACTAATTTCGATGCTTACATATAAGCCTATTTTAAATATATACTTGTAGGATTTCCTAATCATCACCACCACCACCACCACCATCACTAGAATCTGAGCTTCATGAGGATGGGAATGATGTGAGCTATCTTGAACACTCTGTAAAGAGTTCCTTGGCAATTTTGTGTATGTCACTAAATAAAGCAGAAGAAATATCTATATTCATTTCAGTGTTCTTGAAAAGAGTTCCTCATATGCATATCTAAACTAGCTTTTTTATGATTATTTAATTTTCTAATAGGTTGACTTTAACATCATTTGTCTCTCAGAATTCTGGCTATCATTGTTGATATTCAGAACTCATTGCATGTTCCTGTAAAATTAAATGCATTTTATTATACATTTTCCTTGCACTTTCTTTCTTATGTAAGTCCCTCAAACAGATACCTTCAAATTTCTGTAACTATGAGAAACCAAGAAACTTGTCTTAAATGATATTATTAAAAACTACCCTATACAGGCTATAGGGTACATTGAATCATTTTTTCCTAGAAACCCTACTTTAGAATTACTTTGTTTTCATTTCCTAAATAATCGATTTTATGGTAATTAGCATATCCCTTTCCCCTATTTCTATTTTTTTCTTCCACCTTCCATTCATAATTAAGATATGGATATCTATGTATTAGGATATCTATATTTACATAGATAAGTGGGTAGGTAGGTAGATAGATGATAGATAGATAGATAGATAGATAGATAGATAGATAGATAGATAGATGATAGATGATAGATAGATGATAGATAGATAGATGATAGATAGATAGATAGATAGATAGATAGATAGATAGATAGATAGATACATAGATAGTTGGAATCTATCTCTCAGAAAAACTCTATCCATAAGCCTTTAGTTCTAGATTAAGCTATGGGAGATGTTTTTTTCTACTCCCAAAATACACAATGAAAACTTCAAGTTTATCACCTACCATATTAACAAATGATTATTTTTTATTAATTATACTCATGGATTAATATGTACTTATTAATTTTTGGAGTGCCAGCACCTGGCTCAAAGTCTCAGACACTGCAGATACATTATTGTTTGATCTGAACTCTAGAATACATTTTCTAACCTCAAACAACAATTTTCTAATTGATTTTGCAATTAAAACATTCTATCAGTCTTATAGTAATATCATTAGCCATTATATTTGAAACCAGTGAATTCCTCTATTGTGTATGTTAAAATGTTTAAGGCTACTGATGTACATATACAAATGCATAATTCTCATATAAGATTTAATAATTTCTTATTTGGTTCATAAACAGCAAAGTAAATGCAATTAACGATATATGTTGCTAACCTGATTAAAAATTGGCCCTCATTTAAGCTAATAATAACTACCGTCATTGTTTTAGCAATTAGTGTGTGCTAGGAAAGTGTTTTCATAATTGCATTTGAGTCTTTGCCACAACATTTTTATTGTTATTTTTATTGGTGAGGGATTTGAGGATTAAATATGTTAGATAACATGAATAATATCATCCAAATTTGTCCTAAAGCTCAACTTTGAATTATACTCTTTTACTAAGGTGATAAAATGACTATGACTCTATCTACAGTTGGCTGAAATATACCAGTATGATAAATCAATAAGCTGGTTTCCTATCTCACTCCAAAGCCAAAGTCTTATGATACCCAAGCTGTTATCTTCTCCTCAGTCACACACACAGTAACACACACACACACACACACACACACACACACACACACACACACACACACACACACACACATAAACACGATCTGCCTGACATCATCTCCTACTAATGTCCTCATTCAACCATGGTACCTAAAATGACCTTTGGTTCTCCAAACTTGTCAAACTCACCCTTGCCACATGGTTTCCATTTTTTTTTTTTTTTACTTAAATGAACTTTCATAGATATCTTCATGATAATTTGGCCTATTTCATGTATCTAATGAAACTTTACTGACTGTCTACATATAAATAGCAACCCCACTCTCAGTTTTCCCTATCATGATTATCTTCTGTATTTTTCTAGCACTTTTTATTACTTGACATATTTAGTCATTTGTTTATTATACCTCTCCCTCAATTTCAGGCTTGATATGGGTAAAGATTTTTGTCTGTTTTATCTAACACTGTATCCCTATGACAGAGATCAATGTTTG
Source organism: Pteropus vampyrus (assembly GCF_000151845.1). Taxonomy (NCBI): domain Eukaryota; kingdom Metazoa; phylum Chordata; class Mammalia; order Chiroptera; family Pteropodidae; genus Pteropus; species Pteropus vampyrus. Next base: position 545,868 of record NW_011888851.1, read on the forward strand.
GATCATAGTAGGTATTCAAATAATACTTGTGGAATAAAATTGATGAATAAATAGTGAGGAAAACAAAATGCTTAAAATTCATAATAAATTTGACAGAAACATAGTTAGAATAGAATTGATTATAGTTAAGAGCTACATAATTAACCAAAAATCATGCCCTTGGAAGTCAGACAGACTTAAATTGAAACTCAACTCTGTTGTCTCTTATTTACTATGTGACTATAGAGGGCTAGTTTGTACATTCTTCAAGTCTTATATCTCTAAAGCGAAATGCTAATAATTCCTTCACAGCCTCATTTCAAGTGTTAAATAAGAAGAGATGGACCAGTTAGTGGCATTTCCCTCTTTCTTTCCTGTACCCTGTAGGGTAAGATATATACACATTAAAGTAAATTGATACGAAATTTATCTTCCAAACCAGAACACATTAAGAGTGAAAGGGGGCACTGTTTATAATTATGATGGGATGACAGATACACATCAAGACTGCTCCCCAAGCAAACCAGAACATATAATTAGCCTATCTAATAGACACACATAAATTCAGATATTAAGAGAAATTAAAAGGACATTAAATGTGCTGGGCATTGTAGATTGGCATTTAGCATCATTTGCATTGGTTTTAGAGGCTGGAAAGTTAAAAACATTTCCCAAGACTCTCTGTCACAAGTTTCTGAGCATATGTTAGTTTTTGCCAGTTAAATATACAGTGTGAGATCTGGAAGGTAGATGTACGTGAGAGACTGTTTCTTCTCCGCTTTAGCTGTTACTGCAGAGAAGCATAGTGACAAAATTTTCAGAATCAGATGCCTGTGTCTACTGCTCATTAACTGTGTAGTTCTTGAGAGGAAGCTGTTCCACTGTTGGCTTCCTGGTCCCTGGATCTCAGCCACAATGATGTTTTCTTAAAGTGATACAGAGATAGCAACACCCTGGCAAAGCTAGTTCTGCATAGAATGGTCCTGAATGTTAGGACTAGAAGCCCTTTAAGTGATGGGTACGCATTTAAGTTCTCATGTAAAATCTCTATCTGCTAGTAATTGCCCAGGCAGTGTTCTGTTTCCTGCAAATGAAAGCTAACATACCAAAATGTAACACAGAGCCTCTGGATTCACAGAGCTAATTCTCCACTTAATGCTAATATAATCTTTTCATAAGTGGTCTTCACTGACCTGCTTAAATAATATACTAATGAATGTCGAGATATGTCTTCATTTCAGTCATGGATCTAGAAGAATTATCAGTCTAATTGATTGCTCTTCAAGAGGTTTTATAGCAAATACATCTGTTAAGAATAAATGTTTCTGGGAGATATAATATTACCTGTTGAATAACATGGAAAAGCCAGACGAAGTTGTTAACATTCTTATCCTATTTTAAACAGTTTTTCTGATGTTGAAAATACATAACTACAAATAAAATCATGTTGTTAACAATTAATGTGGATGTGCTATGTTGTCTAGATAAAACCATGCTCACTTTCTAAAATGTTAGCCTTATATATCCACAGGAACAAATTCTAATTAGTAGTTAAATAAAGCCAAGATCTGCTGCCTTCTACCTTCATTAATAGAAAAAGATATACTCAGTGTCCTAATAGATTTTTGGGGGGATAGGTATTGAAGGGGGTCATAGAAAATTCCCCCAAATGTGCAACTTTGGCATGCACATTATTTTAAGCCGAAGACAAACAAGACCCAGCAAACTCAAGAGAAATTTTTACTTCTCCCTTAACTTCCTAAAAGACTTTAGATAGGAGACCTGGACCAGAAGGAGCTATTACCAGAGATAACTTTTTATTTGAATGACCTATCTGTATGGCAGGGTCAACATCTGCTCTTCTTACCATTTTGTGAACTACTTCACTCTCCTTGGAAGTCCCAGGTCCTTATCCCATTTCTTAGTTCAGGATAGCATATAAGTCTTGTCTGAATAACTCTGGGTCTCATTTTTATGAAGCTCCTGTATGTACATAATTAAATTTGTTGTTTTTTCTATTAATCTGTCTTCTATCAATTTAATTATTAGACCGGCTAAAAAACCTGAAAGGATAGAAGAAAAATATTTTCTCCCCAACAATATTTATGATAGATAGAAGTCTTTGCTTATATGCTCAAATTTATAAAACACAACAGTTAAGGTCTTCTTATAAGCCAATATGTATGTATTAGATTTTGTTTATCTGAGAAATTCACAGAGAGCTTTATTGTAAATTATGTTGCAAGGTTAAAATATACATACGAATATTATATACAATATTTTCAGATTTTCATGTTTGAGATAAGTGTTACATTTGCTGATAGAAACAGCAGTCTTTATTAAACTGTTTATAGTTTTGTGAATTTTATAACTCTTATGTGAAATGATGAGTAGTCCCTTTTAATAATTCAATATTTCAGTAAACTATTTTAGCTTAAGATGAAG